>NW_025421515.1:0-531066 GCF_011764305.1 Mustela putorius furo | reverse complement strand
TGTTCTTCCCAGCGGGGACAACCAGTTGCACTCTTAGGACTCCCAGGGGCTGGGAGGAGGTGTGGGGGTCACTGGATGGGCACTGTGTGGAGTGGAGTGTGAGCCTTGAGCAGCTTGGGGGACTAGGGATCAGGGAGCCTGCTAAAGGAAGTGACATGTTCTTTCTGTTGTACTGAAAAAAAAAAGCCCTGAGGATGTCAGGGAGAAGATAGCTCACCCACCATTACACGTCCCCTCACTGGCAGGTCATATCAGGGCTTCCCAACGCCTCAGGCCCTTTGGCAAATAAATCAAAAGGTGGACACCAGGGAGCTCAGAGTCAGAGAGTCCCACACCTTTTTAATTGAGCGGTATAGCTCTAAGTCTCCTCCCCCCATGTGTGTGTGTGTGTGTGTGTTTGGTGTGTGTGGTGTGTGTGTGTGCCTCTGGGTTCTGTGGCTCTGTGTGTAAAGAGGACCTGGCCATGCCATCGTGGGTGAAGATGTCCCAAGCAGGAGCAGGTTGATGAGGGGTTAGATGCCTGGTGGGCAGGTCATGTTTACATCCCATTGTAATGCTGGCTAAGTGGGATCGGGTGTGGGGTCTACAGCCTTCTGCCCAGGTTTTTTCCTGAGAACCTAAATGGGAGGGGACAATGACCCAGGAGCGGGGAAACCCTAACAGTACCACTGACCGTGAACCCTGACACTGTGAGCCTGCCCTGTAACATAAACCGACAGCGTGACCCTGACCCCTAACACTAACCCCTCACCCTAACCCAACACACACCCTGAACCCTTACCACCATTCTGTTCTACCCTAACCCACACCATCACTCCTACTTCTGAACCTAACCCAAACCCCATCCAAACCCCCTTCCACCTAAACTCTAAGTGTGAACCTGACCGAACATTGGACCTCTAGCAAAGACTGAACCCTAAACCTGAACCCTGGCCCCTGACCTTCACCTGACCCTGTACCCCTTACCCTAATCCAAACCATGACCTAACACTGACACACTACATCAACTGTGTCCCGGACCCAAATGTTATTTTAACCAACCTGACCCTGACCCTCAACCAAGACGGTGCTAAACTTCACCCTGAGCGTGACCCAGACCATACCATAAACCGAACCGTAAACCTTGACCCTAACAGTGACCCAGACCCTGACCTGAAAACTAAACCTGACCCCTGACTGTGACCTTACCTTAACTCAAACCATAAATGTAACCCTGACCCTGACGCTGACACTGGCTCCTCCTCGAATCCTATTGCTGATCCTAACCCTAACACTAAACTCTAAACCTTACCACGGACACTGACTCCAACAAGTTCTAACCCTAACAGTCAACCTCCACTAACCCTAACACTAACCCTAAACTTAAACAATAACCATGACCCTATACCTGATAATGATCATAACTCTAACCCGAACTTTGCCTATACCAGACCCTGACCCTAAATCACCCTCACCCTGACCCTAAACCTAACCATGACCCTCACAATGACCACAACATAACCCTTGTCCCTGACCAATGTGGACTTTAAACCAATACCTGATCCTACGTGAACCTGACACTGGCCCTAGACTTCACCCTGACCCTCACCCAGGCAAAGACTATAAACTTAACTCTGACCCAACAATGACCTCCTGATTGCTGAAACTAACACTAAACCTGACACTGAATGTGAGCCTGACTCCTAATTTAACCTAAACGTAACTCCTGACCCTGACACTAACAGGGGCCCTGACCCGAAAGCTAAGGCTGAACCTAACCCTAAATAAAAAAAAAACCCATAACATATCCCTGACACTGACCTTTACCCTAACCATCTAAACCCCTAACCCTCAATCAACCTCTAAAGCCTAACCCTGTCCCAAACCTAACCCTGACCCTGTACCTGAACCTTGCCACCAAACCAAAACTTGAACCTTGTACCGTATCTGACCATGACCCTGCCTGGACATAACCTAACGGCAGCCTAACACTGACCTGACCCTGACTCTGACTGTAACCTAACCTTGAACCTACTGTGATCCTGACCCTAAACCGAACCATGTACCTAACCCTAACCCTGACCCCTAACCCTAAGCCTTAACGACGCTAACTCCTGACCCAAAGATGTCTAACCCTAAACCTGACCCTAAATGTCCTTTCCTACCCCTAACCCTACCACTAAGCTGGTCTAAGACCCCAGGGCTCTGTTCCCTCCCGCGGGGGAGGGACAACAGCTTGCACCCAGGCCTCCCAATGGGCCTGGCGGAGGCCGTTTGGTATGTGGTTTCAATGAATGGGCACTGCCTTGTGTGGAGTGTATGTAAGCCTTGAGCAGGCTTTGGGGACCGTGCGGCGGCTAAGGGTCGCTCTGGTGGCAGGAAGTAAGTTCTAGGGTAGAAGGAGCCCCCAGGCAGTGGTGAGTGTGACATCACTTCCTTGACTACGGAAGAGACCCAATGGAATTGGAAAGAACCCACATATCCAGTCAAGGAAAAGGGGGAACCCCCCGCGTACAGAGAACTCCGCTATGCCCAGATCATTATCTCAGGCACATCCTAAAGGAATGGCGACCCTGTTCCTGCGCTACGTTACTAAAGCAAAGAGGAATGCAGGGAAAAAGAGAGCTGAGCTCGCACGACACAGAACCCTCCCCCTACCTGGTCAAGTCATATGTTACCCCAACGCCGCAAGGCCCTTTTGGATAATAACAATCCAAAAGGTGACCACCAGGGGGGGGGCTCAGAGTCAGAGGAGTCCCAAAACATTCTTATCCAATTGGTGGTAGCCATAGGTGTCCTCACTTGTCTCTGTCCCTGTGTGTGTGCGTGGTGGTGTGTTTGTGTGTGCTGTTTGTTTGGAGTAGCGAGTGCCTATGTGTTTCTGTCTTGTTTCTGTGGGTTGTAAGAGTAGCCTTGCCATGCCATCGTGGGTGTGAGAGGCCCCACCCACCAGAGCAGGATCAGGCTGTGATGATGGTTTTTTTTAAGATATCTGGTGGGTAAGTCAGTGTTCACACCCCAGTTTTTAAGCTTCTTAAGTGGGCATCAGGGTGTGCGGTGTAAACAGTTCTTTCTTGACCAGGGGTTTATTCCTGAGACCCGGAACGAACTGAGTCCATGACTCAGGAGTGGGGCTAACCATAACAGTAACCACTCATACCCGTGAACCTGAGCACCTGACGGTGAGCCTGATCAGAGCCCTAACTATGAACATTGCCTATCTCTGAACTTCGGACCCTCCTCTTAAAAATGACCCTGGACCTTGTCCTTTGACACTGAACCAATAATTCCGGACTGGAAACTAACTTCTGTGACCCAATCCGTGAGCCTGAAACATGGATTAGTAACCTAAAGTCTAACCGGATCTTGATCCTGAATATACTCTAAACCAGAAACCTAAAACATAAACGCTGACCTTACCATCACCCATGATTCCTAACTCTGACCCGGACCCTAACTAACCCTGACACACTAACCTGGACCAAAAAAACCTAATCTTGACCTGAGATTCATGACCTTGCCCCCGCAAACCCAAACCTTGACAACCTGACCCTAAAACTGACCATTGACCCTGAACTGACCCTAAACCCCAAACCGTGAGCCAACAAAGACTGACCCTGAGCCTGCTCTGCCCGTAACGCTAACCCTGAACCTACTGTGAGCCTGACCCTAAACAATAACCATGAATCTAACCTAACCCTGACCCCTACCCCTAAGCCTTTGCTGTCCCGACGCTAACCCTGACCCCCAAAGTAGCACACGTCTAAACCTAACGAACCCTGACCCTAAGTCTATTCTTACCCCTAACCCTAACACTAACCTGGTCTAAAATCCAGTCTCTTTTCCACTCCACGCGGGGAAAAACAGCTGCAACCACGCTACGCAGGGGTCCAACCGACGGGGAGGGATGATGCTGTTATGGGGGTCACAGGATGGGCCACTGCTCTTGCAGTGTATGAAGTGTGAGCCTTGCAGCAGCAATAACCTATTGGGCGGACCGGGCGGCCCCTGGCTCAGGGGAGCTCTGGTGTGAGCATGGAAGGGAAATTCAATGTAAGGAGCCCCCAGGCAGTGGTGACCTCACTCACTTCCCTGGATGGACCGGCCCCCAAGGAATTGGAACCCACAATATCCAGGGCATCCCATTACAGAGAAAACTTCCCATGCCCAGCTCATTTCTAGGCCAAAGTCCTAAAGGAAGCGACATGTTCTTTCTGCTGTACTGAAAGCCGAGAGGATGTGGGAAGAAGAGAGCTGGCCTGTCTGACACGTCCCACTCCCTGGCAGGTCATATCAGGTTTGCCCCAGGATGCCAATCAGGCACCTTTGGCTAAAAAAAGAAAAAAAGGTGAAACACCAGGGGGCTAGATCAGAGTAAGAGAGGTCCCCACAAGGACATGAGAAAATCGTTGGATCCACTTCGGTTATAGGTCTAGGGAGTCTTCCAGTCGGTTGTCGCCTGTGACTGGATGTGTGGTGTGTGAGTGGGGTGTGTGCGCCTCTGGTGTCTGTGTGTCAATGTGTGTAAAGAGGGAACTCCATGGCCATGCCTCATCCTGGGGTGGAGATTGCCCCAAGCAGGATCAGGCATGATGAGGGGCCCTGGTAGATGTGCGAATTGTGGTGGGCAAGGTCCTGTTCAACCCTACCCCCAGTTTAAGGGCTAGGTTAAGTGGGATCAGGGTGTAGGTAGGGTCCTACACCATTCTGCCCAGGGTTTATCCTGAGAACCTCTGAACGGATGGGTCCCATGACCCAGGAGCCGGGGCTAACCACTAACAGTAACACTAACCCTGACCGACCCTGACACTGATATGAGCCTGCCCCAAACCCTAACCCAAGCCCTGACCAATGTCCCTGACCCTGACCCTAACTGTGATCCTTGACCTGACACCTAAACCTAACCTTAAGCCTGACACTGACCTGTGATGTGGACCCCTGAACCTAAACCTAACTCTGACATTACCATTAACCATAACCAAAAACTCAACTCTACCTACCAGGACCCTGACCCTGACCCTAATCCTAACCCTGATGCTGACCTAACCCGTGACCCTAACCCTAACCCCTGAACGTGACAGTGTGCTTGACCCTAACCCTAAAACCTAATGGTAACTCTAAAAAACCGTGACCCTAAAAAGGACCCTGAACCTACACATCATGCTGACCCTTAACTTAAGCAACCTAACCCCTAACCTAAACCCAAACCGTAACCCTGACCTTCCGCTGTCTATCCCTAAACCATAAACCATAACCCTACTTCTAAACCTAACCCTAACCCCAATCCCAACCCTACTGCCAAAACCTAACTGTGACACTGATCCAAACATTGACCCTATACCAAAGCCTGACCCTCAACCTGACCCTGGCCCCTGACCTTTACCTGACCCTGACTCTGACCCTAATCCTAAACCTTGACACTAACTCTGACCACTACATAATACCTTGTCCCTGACCCGAATGTGGACTTTAAACCAATACCCCCCTTAACCTGACCCTGGACATGGACACTGGTGCGAAACTTCACCCTGACCCTGACCCAGACACTGACGATAACCTAACCTTGGACCCCTTACAGTGACCCCGACCATCACCTGAACACTAAACCTGACCCCTGACTGTGAGATTGAACCCTAGTCAAACCCTAAATGTAACCCTGACCCTGACACTAACACTGGCCCTCCCCCTCGAATCCTATATCTGAACCTAACCCTAAAACTAACCCCTAACCCTAACCACGGACCCTGACCCTAACAAGTTTTCTAACCCTAACCCGTCAACCTTAACGCTAAACATAAAACTAACCCTACCAACTTAAACAATAACCCTGACCCTATACCTGACTAAGAATCATAACCCTAACCCTGAACTTTGCCTATACCAGACCCCTGACCCTAAACCGGACACTGGCCCTGACCCTTAACCTAACCATGAACCTCACAATGACCACTACCTAAACCCTGTCCCTGACCCGAATGTATGTAACTTTAAACCAATACCTGATCCTGCCCGTAAACCTGACACTGCGTCACTTAGACTTCAACCCTGTCCCCGTTACCCCCAGCGGCAAAAGACCATAAAAAACTAAGTCTGACCCAAACAGTGACACTGACCCTCACCCTAACACTAAACCTGACACTGAATGTGAGCCTGACCCTATCCTCTAACCTTAAACGTAACCGTGACCCTGACACTAACACGGGCCCTGACCCGGAAACCTAACGCTGAACCTAACCCTAAAAAAACCCCTAACATTATCCCTGACACGACCCTAACAAAAGTCTAACCCTAACCCTCAACCTACCTCTAAGCCTTACTCTAACCCCAACTTTTAACAATTATCCTGACCCTCTCCCTGAACCTGATCATAACCCCTAATCGCTGGTGAACATTGCCTATGTCAGAAACTTAAAGACCTTAAAACTGACCCAGTGGGCCTTGACCTTAACACTGGACCCTAACCCTGACTGTAAACCTAACTATCTGACCCAATCCGTGAGCCTGAACAGATGAGTAACCCTAAAGCTAACCCCTGATCCTGAATCTACTCATTAAAAGAACCCTAGAACCTAAACCTAAAGATGAACCTTAACCATAACCCGTTTCTGCGAACCTAAACCCTGACCCTGACCTAACCCTGACACCAAACCTTTCCCCCCAAACCTAACCCTGACCTGACATGACCTTGCCCCCCAAACCAAAAACTTGAACCTGACCCGAAAACTGACCCATGACCCTGAATCTTACCCTAAACGTACTCGTGAGCGCTAACACCCTGACCTGATGCCTGACTCTGACCGTGTGCGGAATCCTGAACGCTAGCCTGTGAGCCAGGCCCCAACCTAACCATGAACCTAACCCTAACCCTGACCCCTACCCTAAGCCTTATGCTAACCCTGACCCCAAAGACGTCTAACTAACCGCTAACCCTGACCCTAATTCTTTCTTAACCCTAACCCTAACACTAACCTGGTCTAAATCCAACTCTTTTCCATCCAGTGGGGAAAACAGCTGCACGCAGGGCCTCCCAGGGGCTGTGGGGGAGGCTGTATGGGGGGTCACAGGATGGGCACTGCCTTGAGTGGAGTGTGAGCCTTGAGCAGGCGTTGGGGACCGGGCGGTTCAGGGAGCTCTGGTGGAGCAGGAAGTTTGGGTAAGGAACCCCCAGGCAGTGGTGGACCTCACTTCCTTGACGAAGGGCCCAACGGAATTGGAACCCACGTATCCAGGCATCCATTACAGAGAAACGCCCTCCCCAGCTCTATCTAGGCACATCCTAAAGGAAGCGACATGTTCTTCTGCTGTACTGAAGCCGAGAGATGATGCAGGGAGAAGAAGAGAGCTGCCCGTCTGACACACGTCCCCTCCCTGGCAGGTCATATCAGGTTTCCCCAATGCCTCAGGCCCTTTGGCTAAAAAATCAAAAAAGTGACCCAGGGGGGCTCAGATCAGAGAGTCCCACACCTTCTGATCCACTCTTATGGCTTAGGTCTCCTCCCCCTGTGTGTGGGTGTGTGTTGGTGTGGGGGGGGTTGCCTCTGTGTGTCTGTGTGTCTGTGTGTGTAAAGAGGTTCCTGGCTATGCCATCGAGGAGTGGGGAGATGCCCCAAGCAGGATCAGGCTGATGAGGGCTTAGATATCTGGTGGTCAAGTCATGTTTCACACCCCCCAGTTTAAAGGCTGGTTAAGAGGGATGGGGTGGTAGGGTCTACACCCTTCTGCCCAGGGTTTATCCTGAGACCCCTGAACGGATGGGATCCATGACCCAGGATCAGGGCTAACCCTAACAGTAACCACTAACCCTGACCCTGACCCTGACTGACTGTGAGACTGGACCCAAACCCCTACCCCTAACCCTGACCCTGACCCTGACCCTGACCCTGACTGTGATCCTGACCTGAACCCTAAACATAAACCTAAGCCTGACACTGACCCCTATGTGGACCCTGAAACCTTAGCCCTAACTCTGACATTACCGTAACCATGACTCAAACCTAACCAGGACCTTGACCCTGACTCTAATCCTAACCCTGACGCTGACCTAACCCGGACCCTAAAACCTATTCCTGACCGTGACTTGTGCTTGACCTTAACCTAAACCTAATGGTAACTCTAACCATGACCCTAACAAGGACCCTGAACCTAAACATCATGCTGACCCTGACCTTAACACTAACCCCTAACCTAAACAAAACCCTAACCCTGACATTACGATATCTATCCCTAAACCTAAACATAACCCTACTTCTAACTCTAACCCTAACCCCAATCCCAAACCCTACCGCCAAAAAACCTAACTGTGACAGTGAACCGAACATTGACCCTATATGAAAGCCTGACCCTCAAACCTGACCCTGGCCCTGACATTTACCGGACCCTGACTCTGACCCTAAATCCTAACCTTGACACTAACTCTGACAACTACATAAACCTATCCCAGACCCGAATGTGGACTTTAAAAAAACACCTGAAACAACCTGACCCTAAACAGGACACTGGTGCTAATCTTCACCCTGACCCTGACCCAGACCATGACGATAACCTAACCCTGACCCTTTACAGTGACCCCCAAAAGGATAACTCGAAATCAACACAAAACACTAAACCTGACCCTGACTGTGAGACTGAAACTAACTCTGACCCTAAATGTAACCCTGACCCTGACACTAACATGGGCCCTCCCCCTTAAACGTATCTCTGAACCTAACCCTAACACAAACCCCTAACCCTACCACGGACCCTGACCCCAACAAGTTCTAACCCTAACCGTCAACCTAACGCTAAATGTAGAACTAACCCTAAACATTAAACAATAACCCTGAGCCTATACCTGACTCTGATCATAACCCTAACCCTGAACTTTGCCTATACCAGACCCTGACCCTAAAACGGACACTGGACCTGACCCTTAACCTAACCATGAACCTAACAATGACCACTACATAACCCTGTCCCTGACACGAATGTGGACTTTAAACCAATACCTGATCCTGACCGTAAACCTGACACTGGCCCTAGACTTCACCCTGACCCCCGACCCAGGCAAAGACCAGAAACCTAAGCCTGACCCTAACAGTGACCCTGACCCTCACCCTAACAATAAACCTGACACTGAAAGTAAGCCTGAACCTATCTCTAACCCTAAACGTAACCCTGACCCTGACACTAACACGGGCCCTGACCCGAAAACCTAATGCTGAAACCTAACCCTAAAACACCTAACCCCTAACATTATCCCTGACACTGATCCTAACCCAGTCTAACCCTAACACGCAAACCTACCTCTAACCCTAAAACCTAACCACACTTTAACAATAATCCTGACCCTCTCCCTGAACCTGATCATAACCCTAACTCTGTACTTTGCCTATGTCAGACCTTAACCTTAAACCAGACCCTGGCCTTGACCTTAATACTGACCCTAAAACCTGACTGTAAACCTAACTCTGACTCAATCCGTGAGCCTGAACAGATTAGTAACCCTAAAGCTAACCCTGATCCTCAACCTACAAATGAAACAGAAACCTAAAAATAAAGCTGACCTTACCAAAACCATGAACCTAAACCTGACCCTGACCCTAACCCTGACACTAAACCTGTCCCAAACCTAACCCTGACCTGACATGAACTTGCCCCCAAAACAAAACTTGGACCGGACCCTAAATCTGATCATGACCCTGCCTGGACATAAAACTAAACTGTCAGTCTAACACTGACCCTGACCCTGACTCTGACCGTAACGCTACCCTGAACCTACTACTGTGATCATGACACTAAACCTAACCATGAAACGAACCCTAACCCTGAACACTACACAAAGCCTTACGCTAACCCTGACTCCAAAGACGTCTAACCCTAACTCTGACCCTACGTCATCTCTTCCCAATTCGGTTTTCAGGCTTCAGAACCTAGACGTTTTCTCTCCAATCACTGCCCAGGGTTGAAACATGAGGCAGAAATCAGAAATCCTTCCCCATGGCAAGAAATCTTGTGGTTGGCGTGTTGCCCAACGTTCAGTGTAGTTGATAGCAGTGTGGCCCTTTGACCCCGCCATGCTTGAGGGCCGCGTTGGTCACAAATACACATTGTGACCCTCAGCGTGAGCCCAGTCCCAAGTAAGGTCTCTCAGTGGCTGGACCAAGAGACGGCATATTGGGCTTGCCATGCCCCCTAGGAGGCCCCAATTTTTTAACCATAGTTCGTGTTGTCCATTCGCCCCTCCCCAGTGCTCTGCTTTAGAATGAGGAAACCAAAACTGAAAGGACTCCTCCCATCCCCACAGATTGACCCCCAAATTGGGATCGGGCCAAATCCACAGAGAGGAAGACTCATCCATGGCCCATGAGGCCTCCCCGACATTAAACGCCCATCGTTGACACAAAATCCAGAGACAAAACCCCTGAATAAGCGCCTCACACTCGCTCTTTCTTCTTCATATCCCAAAGAGTTCCCCTCACGATCTGTAGATCGGAACTGCCATACCTACGTCACCCAAAACAAGCCGAGTGTGTGTTTTTCAGACTTCTATCCCCACATTCCTGGCTTCCACTCCCTCCATCCTGGTGACCCTGGAGCCACACATCAGGTCTGTGCCTCTCAACTCCACGGGAATTCTGCCCCTTCCATTGACCACAATCATACAAACTCGGAGAAGAACCACCTCCAAAGTCCCCAAGGCCATCCCCCATAGTATAGAACGCCCAGGACAAACAAGGGCTGCCTGGAACCAGCTGAGCATCCATCTCCACTCATACTGTAGATGGATGTCCCCAGAGAAGGAGATTGAACGGGACAGAGCCCTAGGCCCTAATGGGGTCCATTGTTTTGTTTTCCTGCTATGTCTCATCAGAGGCCTGGTTTCCAATATCAGCATGTGGGGCTTTCCTGAGGCACCAATCAGATCAAATCTAGTCTCCACATGGGAAACTTGTCTTTTGGAGATGATGCAAAACCCTCTGGTTAGGAGAAGCATTCAGGGTCCGTGTGCCACCGCCCCGTTGCCAGGGGTCTCCATGCACACAAACCCACAATAAACCCACATCCGCAGTAGAGAGTCCATTTCAACTCAGCCCGCTCCGTTGCTCCCAACTAGAGCTAGCATATCAAAAACTGTCTATTAACTAGGAGACAGTTAGAATCGGGGCAGTCTGCCCAGGGTTCCATCCTTCGATCCCTGCTTTGCTGTCGTTCCGTATGAAACATCCTGGAGCGATCCAACAGATCTCAATTGTTGATCAGAGAAAATCCTTGTGGCTTGGAGCATATCCCAAAACTCCCCTCCTCGGTAAACCTCCATGGCCTCGAGATACTGCCCCCTTCAAGAAAGGACCATAATGGACAGAAACTCCAACCTGAGCCTAGGTCTGAATCCTCCCTGACTTCAGATGCACGAAAGTCCCGATTCAGATGTGCAGGAGAGTGTCTGCCGTGCCCTCGCCCCGAAACCTACGCCTAACTTGTATTCTCATTCTTCCGTCCTCACACTCCTTGCCCAAAGGGCATCCAGTTTGGGAATTCCGGAGCCACAAAGCAGCACTCTGCCTGCCCTCCTGAAGAAAAACGTTGCCCTTGGGGCTACCCAGAAACGCTAAATGAGGATCAAGCTGCACGGCACTCGACTCTCCCCCAATTATACAATATACCCTGAAAACTAATGCCTGGTCTGACGCAGCCTAGGCCTGAACCTCCCGGCCAACACTCAGCGAGCTGGCTCCACACTGAGCACGTAGGACGTCCTGTCATGGACTTAAGTAGTCATCTCTTCCCAAGCTCGGTTTTCAGACTACACAACCTAGACCTTAGATCCAATCACGGCCCCAGCGGTGAAAGAGATGAAAAAAAATCAGAACTACTACTTCCCCCATGGCAAGAATACATGTGGTTGGCATGGAGCCCAACGTTCAGTGTAGGAGCAACAGTGTGGACCATGATTCCCGCCCATGCTTGAGCGCTTAGAAGGCATAAACACACATTGTGACCCTCAGCGTGAGTTCTGTCCTCAAGGAAGGCCTCTCAGTGGCTGGAACTAACCATAGTTCGGTTTGTCCATTCACCCCTCCGCAGGGCTCTTCTTTGAAATCCCTCTTTTGGTGGGACACACCTGAGGTAACCAAACTGATAGGACTCCTCCCATCCCCATGATGGACCCAAAAACAATTGGGTACGTGCCAAATCCACAGAGAGGAAGACTTGTCCATGGCCCATGAGGCCTCCTCGACATTCCACGGCCATTGTTGACACAAAATCCAGAGACAAAAAGCCTGAATAAATGCCTCACACTCACTCTTTCTTCATATCCCGAAGAGTTCTCCTCAGGGCCTGTAGATCGGGCCTGCCATACTTATGTCCCCAAACGTAAGCCGCGTTAGTGTTTTCAGACTTCTATCCCCACGCTCCTGGCCCCACACACCTCCAGGCTGGGGCCCCTGGAGCCACACATCAGGTCTGTGCCTGCCCACTCCACTGGAATTCTGCCCATTCCCTTGACCACACGCCTCCAAATTAGGAGAAACCTCCACAGTCCCTGAGGCCATCCCAATTGTGTAGGCCGCCCGGGACAAACAAGGGCGTCTGACAACAGCTGAGCATCTACCTCCACTCATACCGTAGTTGGATGTCACCAGGGGTAGTAGATTGAACCTCACAGGTCCCTAGGGCCGTAATCGGATCCATTGCTTGGGTTTCCAGGCATCTCTCCTCAGAGGCATGTTTTCAAATACCAGCATGCGGGGGGTTTCCGGAGGCAAATCTTGTCCCGACATGGGAAAATAGCAGGCTGGAACTGTGTCAAAACTTCCGGTTAGGAGAATCCTTCAGGGCCCGGTGCCACCACCCCTTTCCAAGGTCTCCATGGACACAAACCCACATTAGGATCCATCCGCAGGAGAGTCCATTTCAACTCTGGCTTCTCGGTTTTGCTCCGCCAGAGCCAGCAGATAGAACCTGTCTTTGTCGCTAGGAGACGATTGAGATGCGAGGCGGCTTGCCCCAGGGCTCCGCCCTTAGAACCCCATGCTCTGGCGTCGTTCCATATGGAACGTCCTGGACCCATCCAAAAGGTCTCAAATGTCCTGCAGAAGGAATCCTTGCGTTTTGGAGCATCTCACAACTCCCAACGTGGGAAAACCGTGATGGCTTTCTGAAGCCCCCACCCCCCCCTTCTGAAGGGAAATCATGGACAGGAACTCCAACCTGAGCCAAACGTCTGATCCTCGCCCTGAATTCAGATGCACGACATCTCGATGCAGCTCTGCAGAGTGTGCCGGCCTTGCCCCTCGCCCTTTAAACCTATGTGAAACTTCTGTTCTCCAATGTCCGTCCTCACACTCCTGGCCCCCAAGACCTCACGTTTGGCAATTCTGGACCCACAAGGCAGCACTCTGCCTGCCCCTCCAGATAAAAAGCAAAATGTTGCCCTATGGAGCTTCCCAGACACCCGAAATGAGGATAGACCTACACGGCACCCTTCTGTACACAAATTATATCGACAAATCTGGGCACTAATACACTGTCTGACACAGCCTGAGCCCGGACTTCCTGACCAACACCCAGACAGCTGACCGCACACTGAGCACAACAGACCCGCCATGGCCTTAGCTCGTCATCTATTCCCAACCTAGCCTCTCAGGCTTCAGGACATAGACCTTAACTCCACACCCCCCCGCCAAGGGGTGAATGTGATGCAGAAATCAGAACTCCTCCTTCCCTATGGCAAGAAACCTTGTGGTTGGCATGTTGTCCCACGTTCAGTGTAGGAGAAACCAGCGTTCACCATGAGGCCCCGCCCATGCTTGAGTACGAAGAGGGCACAAACACGCATTGTGACCCTCAGCGTGAGTCCTGTCCTCTAGTAAGTCCTCTCAGTGGCTGGACCATTAGACGTCATAATGGGCTTGCCATGCCCCTAGGCCCCAAGTTTTAAAACCAGCTTTCTGGTTGTCCAGTCGCCCCTCCCCAGGGCTCTGCTCTGGAAACTCTCTTTTGGTGGGACACCTGAGGTGAAAAAAAAAAAAAAAACGGACTCCTCCCATCTCAAAGAATAACCCCGAACTCTTGGGATCGGGCCAAATGCCCAGAGAGGAAGACTCGTCCATGGCCCATGAGGCCACCCGGGACATTCCACGGCCATCAGTGACACAATATCCAGAGACAAAATCTTGAGCAAGCGTCTCACACTCGCCCCCCCATTGTTCATATCCTGAAGAGTTCTCCTCACGGGTCTGTAGATCAGTCCTGCAATACCTACGACCTGAAAACCGTAAGCCGGGGTTTGTGTTTTCAGACAAGTGTCCGCACCGCCATGGCCCACAAAACTTACAGGCACAGGTTCTTGGAGCCAAACCTGAGGACTGTACCTGGGATTTCTGCCCATTCCATTGGCCACCAACGTAGAAAACAGGATGATAAACCTCCAAAGTGCCCGGGGGCCATCCCAATAGTGTTTGACTGCCCAGGAAAAACAAGGGCGGTCTGACACCAGCTGAGCATCTACCTGCACTTAGACCCGTGGACAGATGTCCCCAGAGGTAAATTGGAATGAGCAGGCCCCTAGATCCTAATCGGATCCATTGCTTTGTTGTCCAGGCATCTCTCCTCAGAGGCCTGGATTCCAATAGCAGCATATGGCTGTTTCTTGAGGCACCCAACAGAACAAATCTCGTCTCCACGTGGGAATCATGCACGTTGGAGCTGTGTCAAAGCCTCTGGTTAGGAGAACCCTTCAGGGACCCTGTGCCACTGCCTCATTCCAAGTTCTCCATGGACACAAAACCCACATTAGGACCCATCCACAAGAGAGTCCATTTCAACTCAACCCTCTCAGTTTCTCCCCCAGATCCAGCAGATCTAACCTGTCTTGTCACTAGGACACAAGAGGAATGAGAGTCGGGCTTCCCAGCCATCCATCCTTAGAACCCTACTCGGAATCGATCCGTATGGGAAGTCCTGGAGCCAACCAACAGGTCTCAATCGCCCTGCAGAAGAATCTTTAAGGTTTGGAAAAATCTCACAACTCCCATCGTGGGAAAAATTCCATGGCCTCGGGATCCACCACCTCTTCATGAAGAGGGCCATAAGGGACAGAAACTCCAACCTGAGCGTTCGTCAGATCCTCACCTGATTTCAGATGCACGAGATCTCGTTTCAGCTCTGCAGAGCGTACCTGCCATGCCCTCGCCCAGAAACCTAAGGTTGCTTGTGTTCTCAGACTTCTGTCCTCAACTCCTGGCCCACAAGCCCCTCCAGTTTGGCAATTCCAGTACTACAATGCAGCCCTCTGCCTGCCCGTCCTGAAGAAAAAACATTACCCTCTGGGGCTAACCAGAAGCCCCAAAGGAGGATCAACCTTTTCTCCATGTGACTGTACCCTCGACCAATTCTACAGGATGCCCCTGGGCACTCTCATGCCCCTTTCTGTCACACAGCCTGAGCCTGGACCTCACTCCCGACCCACACCCAGCCAGCTGGACTCATTTCCCACTGAACACATCGGACCTGCCCCTGCCCAGGCCCTTAGGTCGTCATCTCTTCCCAACTTCGGTTTTCAGGCTTCAGAACCTAGACGTTTTCTCCAATCACACTGCCCAGGGTTGAACATGAGGCAGAAAATCAGAAATCCTTCCCCATGGCAAGAAATCTTGTGGTTGGCGTGTTGCCCAACGTTCAGTGTAGTAGTTGATAGCAGTGTGTGGCCCTTTGACCCCCGCCATGCTTGAGGGCCGCGTTGGTCACAAATACGCATTGTGACCCTCAGCGTGAGCCCAGTCCCCAAGTAAGGTCTCTCAGTGGCTGGACCAAGAGATGGCATATTGGGCTTGCCATGCCCCTAGGCCCCAATTTTTAACCATAGTTCGTGTTGTCCATTCGCCCCCTCCCCAGTGCTCTGCTTTAGAATGAGGTAACCAAACTGAAAGGACTCCTCCCATCCCACAGATTGACCCCCAAATTGGGATCGGGCCAAATCCACAGAGAGGAAGACTCATCCATGGCCCATGAGGCCTCCCCGACATTCCACGCCCATCGTTGACACAAAATCCAGAGACAAAAGCCTGAATAAGCGCCTCACACTCGCTCTTTCTTCCTATCCCAAAGAGTTCCCCCTCACGGTCTGTAGATCGGGACTGCCATACCTACGTCCCCAAAACAAGCCGAGTGTGTGTTTTCAGACTTCTATCCCCACATTCCTGGCTTCCACACCCTCCAGCCTGGGGGACCCTGGAGCCACACATCAGGTCTGTGCCTCTCAACTCCACGGGAATTCTGCCCCTTCCATTGACCACAATCATACAAACTCGGAGAAACCTCCAAAGTCCCCAAGGCCATCCCCATAGTATAGAACGCCCAGGACAAACAAGGGCTGCCTGGAACCAGCTGAGCATCCATCTCCACTCATACTGTAGATGGATGTCCCCAGAGAAGGAGATTGAACGGGACAGGGCCCTAGGCCCTAATGGGGTCCATTGTTTTTGGTTTCCTGCTATCTCTCATCAGAGGCCTGGTTTCCAATATCAGCATGTGGGGCTTTCCTGAGGCACCAATCAGATCAAATCTAGTCTCCACATGGGAAACTTGTCTTTTGGAGATGACGCATAACCTCTGGTTAGGAGAAGCATTCAGGGTCCGTGTGTCACAGATCCGTGCCAGGGTCTCTATGCACACAAACCCACAATAGGTCCCATCCGCAGTAGAGAGTCCATTTCAACTCAGCCCCTTCCGTTGCTCCCCTAGAGCTAGCATATCAAAACTGTCTATTAACTGGGAGACAGTTAGAATAGAGGCAGTCTGCCCTGGGTTCCATCCTTCGATCCCTGCTTTGCTGTCGTTCCGTATGAAACATCCTGGAGCGATCCAACAGATCTCAATTGTTGATCAGAAAAAATCCTTGTGGCTTGGAGCATATCCCAAACTCCCCTCTCTGGGTAAACCTCCATGGCCTCGAGATGCTGCCCCCTTCAAGAAAGGACCATAATGGACAGAAACTCCAACCTGAGCCTAGGTCTGAACCCTCCCTGACTTCAGATGCCCGAAGTCCCGATTCAGATGTGCAGAGAGTGTCTGCCGTGCCCTCGCCCCGAAACCTACGCCTAACTTGTATTCTCATTCTTCCGTCCTCACACTCCTTGCCCAAAGGGCATCCAGTTTGGGGGAATTCCGGAGCCACAAAAAGCAGCACTCTGCCTGCCCTCCTGAAGAAAAACGTTGCCCTTGGGGCTACCCAGAAACGCTAAATGAGGATCAAGCTGCACGGCACTCGACTCTCCCCCAATTATACAATATACCCTGAAAACTAATGCCTGGTCTGACGCAGCCTAGGCCTGAACCTCCCCGACCAACACTCAGCGAGCTGGCTCCACACTGAGCACGTCGGACCTGTCATGGACTTAAGTCGTCATCTCTTCCCAAGCTCGGTTTTCAGACTACACAACCTAGACCTTAACTCCAATCACGGCCCAGCGGTGAAAGAGATGAAAAAAAAAATCAGAACTACTACTTCCCCATGGCAAGAATACATGTGGTTGGCATGGAGCCCAACGTTCAGTGTAGGAGCAACAGTGTGGACCATGATTCCCGCCCATGCTTGAGCGCTTAGAAGGCATAAACACACATTGTGACCCTCAGCGTGAGTTCTGTCCTCAAGGAAGGCCTCTCAGTGGCTGGAACTAACCATAGTTCGGTTTGTCCATTCACCCCTCCGTAGGGCTCTTCTTTGAAATCCCTCTTTTGGTGGGACACCTGAGGTAACCAAACTGATAGGACTCCTCCCATCCCCATGATGGACCCAAAACAATTGGGTACGTGCCAAATCCACAGAGAGGAAGACTTGTCCATGGCCCATGAGGCCTCCTCGACATTCCACGGCCATTGTTGACACAAAATCCAGAGACAAAAGCCTGAATAAATGCCTCACACTCACTCTTTCTTCATATCCCGAAGAGTTCTCCTCAGGGCCTGTAGATCGGGCCTGCCATACTTATGTCCCCAAACGTAAGCCGCGTTAGTGTTTTCAGACTTCTATCCCCACGCTCCTGGCCCACACACCCTCCAGGCTGGGGCCCCTGGAGCCACACATCAGGTCTGTGCCTGCCCACTCCACTGGAATTCTGCCCATTCCCTTGACCACACGCCTCCAAATTAGGAGAAACCTCCACAGTCCCTGAGGCCATCCCAATTGTGTAGGCCGCCCGGGACAAACAAGGGCGTCTGACAACAGCTGAGCATCTACCTCCACTCATACCGTAGTTGGATGTCACCAGGGTAGTAGATTGAACCTCACAGGTCCCTAGGCCGTAATCGGATCCATTGCTTGGGTTTCCAGGCATCTCTCCTCAGAGGCATGTTTTCAAATACCAGCATGCGGGGGTTTCCGGAGGCAAATCTTGTCCCGACATGGGAAAATAGCAGGCTGGAACTGTGTCAAAAAACTCCGGTTAGGAGAATCCTTCAGGGCCCGGTGCCACCACCCCTTTCCAAGGTCTCCATGGACACAAACCCACATTAGGATCCATCCGCAGGAGAGTCCATTTCAACTCTGGCTTCTCGGTTGCTCCGCCAGAGCCAGCAGATAGAACCTGTCTTGTCGCTAGGAGACGATTGAGATGCGAGGCGGCTTGCCCAGGGCTCCGCCCTTAGAACCCTGCTCTGGCGTCGTTCCATATGGAACGTCCTGGACCCATCCAAAAGGTCTCAAATGTCCTGCAGAAGGAATCCTTGCGTTTTGGAGCATCTCACAACTCCCAACGTGGGAAAACCGTGATGGCTTTCTGAAGCCCCCACCCCCTTTCTGAAGGGGAAATCATGGACAGGAACTCCAACCTGAGCCAACGTCTGATCCTCGCCCTGAATTCAGATGCACGACATCTCGATGCAGCTCTGCAGAGTGTGCCGGCCTTGCCCTCGCCCTTAAACCTATGTGAAACATCTGTTCTCCAATGTCCGTCCTCACACTCCTGGCCCCCAAGACCTCACGTTTGGCAATTCTGGACCCACAAGGCAGCACTCTGCCTGCCCTCCAGATAAAAAGCAAAATGTTGCCCTATGGAGCTTCCCAGACACCCGAAAATGAGGATAGACCTACACGGCACCCTTCTGTACACAAATTATATCGACAAATCTGGGCACTAATACACTGTCTGACACAGCCTGAGCCCGGACTTCCTGACCAACACCCAGACAGCTGACCGCACACTGAGCACAACAGACCCGCCATGGCCTTAGCTCGTCATCTATTCCCAACCTAGCCTCTCAGGCTTCAGGACATAGACCTTAACTCCACACCCCCCCAAGGGGTGAATGTGATGCAGAAATCAGAACTCCTCCTTCCCTATGGCAAGAAACCTTGTGGTTGGCATGTTGTCCCACGTTCAGTGTAGGAGAAACCAGCGTTCACCATGAGGCCCCGCCCATGCTTGAGTACGAAGAGGGCACAAACACGCATTGTGACCCTCAGCGTGAGTCCTGTCCTCTAGTAAGTCCTCTCAGTGGCTGGACCATTAGACGTCATAATGGGCTTGCCATGCCCCTAGGCCCCAAGTTTTAACCAGCTTTCTGGTTGTCCAGTCGCCCCTCCCCAGGGCTCTGCTCTGGAAACTCTCTTTTGGTGGGACACCTGAGGTGAAAACAAAAAAAAAAAAAACGGACTCCTCCCATCTCAAAGAATAACCCCGAACTCTTGGGATCGGGCCAAATGCCCAGAGAGGAAGACTCGTCCATGGCCCATGAGGCCACCCGGACATTCCACGGCCATCAGTGACACAATATCCAGAGACAAAATCTTGAGCAAGCGTCTCACACTCGCGCCCCCTTGTTCATATCCTGAAGAGTTCTCCTCACGGTCTGTAGATCAGTCCTGCAATACCTACGACCTGAAACGTAAGCCGGGTTTGTGTTTTCAGACAAGTGTCCGCACCGCCATGGCCCACAAAACTTACAGGCACAGGTTCTTGGAGCCAAACCTGAGGACTGTACCTGGGATTTCTGCCCATTCCATTGGCCACCAACGTAGAAACAGGATGATAAACCTCCAAAGTGCCCGGGGCCATCCCAATAGTGTTTGACTGCCCAGGAAAAACAAGGGCGGTCTGACACCAGCTGAGCATCTACCTGCACTTAGACCCGTGGACAGATGTCCCCAGAGGTAAATTGGAATGAGCAGGCCCCTAGATCCTAATCGGATCCATTGCTTTGTTGTCCAGGCATCTCTCTCCTCAGAGGCCTGGATTCCAATAGCAGCATATGGCTGTTTCTTGAGGCACCCAACAGAACAAATCTCTCGTCTCCACGTGGGAATCATGCACGTTGGAGCTGTGTCAAAGCCTCTGGTTAGGAGAACCCTTCAGGGACCCTGTGCCACTGCCTCATTCCAAGTTCTCCATGGACACAAACCCACATTAGGACCCATCCACAAGAGAGTCCATTTCAACTCAACCCTCTCAGTTTCTCCCCCAGATCCAGCAGATCTAACCTGTCTTGTCACTAGGACACAAGAGGAATGAGAGTCGGGCTTCCCAGCCATCCATCCTTAGAACCCTACTCGGAATCGATCCGTATGGGAAGTCCTGGAGCCAACCAACAGGTCTCAATCGCCCTGCAGAAGAATCTTTAAGGTTTGGAAAATCTCACAACTCCCATCGTGGGAAAAATTCCATGGCCTCGGGATCCACCACCTCTTCATGAAGAGGGCCATAAGGGACAGAAACTCCAACCTGAGCGTTCGTCAGATCCTCACCTGATTTCAGATGCACGAGATCTCGTTTCAGCTCTGCAGAGCGTACCTGCCATGCCCTCGCCCAGAAACCTAAGGTTGCTTGTGTTCTCAGACTTCTGTCCTCAACTCCTGGCCCACAAGCCCTCCAGTTTGGCAATTCCAGTACTACAATGCAGCCCTCTGCCTGCCGTCCTGAAGAAAAAAACATTACCCTCTGGGGCTAACCAGAAGCCCCAAAGGAGGATCAACCTTTTCTCCATGTGACTGTACCCCAATTCTACAGGATGCCCTGGGCACTCATGCCCTTTCTGTCACAGCCTGAGCCTGGACCTCCCGACCCACACCCAGCCAGCTGGACTCCCACTGAACACATCGGACCTGCCGAAGCCTTAGGTCGTCATCTCTTCCCAACTTCGGTTTTCAGGCTTCAGAACCTAGACGTTTTCTCCAAACACTGCCCAGGGTTGAACATGAGGCAGAAATCAGAAATCCTTCCCCATGGCAAGAAATCTTGTGGTTGGCGTGTTGCCCAACGTTCAGTGTAGTTGATAGCAGTGTGGCCCTTTGACCCCGCCATGCTTGAGGGCCGCGTTGGTCACAAATACGCATTGTGACCCTCAGCGTGAGCCCAGTCCCCAAGTAAGGTCTCTCAGTGGCTGGACCAAGAGATGGCATATTGGGCTTGCCATGCCCCTAGGCCCCAATTTTTAACCATAGTTCGTGTTGTCCATTCGCCCCTCCCCAGTGCTCTGCTTTAGAATGAGGTAACCAAACTGAAAGGACTCCTCCCATCCCACAGATTGACCCCCAAATTGGGATCGGGCCAAATCCACAGAGAGGAAGACTCATCCATGGCCCATGAGGCCTCCCCGACATTCCACGCCCATCGTTGACACAAAATCCAGAGACAAAAGCCTGAATAAGCGCCTCACACTCGCTCTTTCTTCCTATCCCAAAGAGTTCCCCTCACGGTCTGTAGATCGGGACTGCCATACCTACGTCCCCAAAACAAGCCGAGTGTGTGTTTTCAGACTTCTATCCCCACATTCCTGGCTTCCACACCCTCCAGCCTGGGGACCCTGGAGCCACACATCAGGTCTGTGCCTCTCAACTCCACGGGAATTCTGCCCCTTCCATTGACCACAATCATACAAACTCGGAGAAACCTCCAAAGTCCCCAAGGCCATCCCCATAGTATAGAACGCCCAGGACAAACAAGGGCTGCCTGGAACCAGCTGAGCATCCATCTCCACTCATACTGTAGATGGATGTCCCCAGAGAAGGAGATTGAACGGGACAGGGCCCTAGGCCCTAATGGGGTCCATTGTTTTGGTTTCCTGCTATCTCTCATCAGAGGCCTGGTTTCCAATATCAGCATGTGGGGCTTTCCTGAGGCACCAATCAGATCAAATCTAGTCTCCACATGGGAAACTTGTCTTTTGGAGATGACGCATAACCTCTGGTTAGGAGAAGCATTCAGGGTCCGTGTGTCACAGATCCGTGCCAGGGTCTCTATGCACACAAACCCACAATAGGTCCCATCCGCAGTAGAGTCCATTTCAACTCAGCCCCTTCCGTTGCTCCCCTAGAGCTAGCATATCAAAACTGTCTATTAACTGGGAGACAGTTAGAATAGAGGCAGTCTGCCCTGGGTTCCATCCTTCGATCCCTGCTTTGCTGTCGTTCCGTATGAAACATCCTGGAGCGATCCAACAGATCTCAATTGTTGATCAGAAAAAATCCTTGTGGCTTGGAGCATATCCCAACTCCCCTCCTGGGTAAACCTCCATGGCCTCGAGATGCTGCCCCCTTCAAGAAAGGACCATAATGGACAGAAACTCCAACCTGAGCCTAGGTCTGAACCCTCCCTGACTTCAGATGCCCGAAGTCCCGATTCAGATGTGCAGAGAGTGTCTGCCGTGCCCTCGCCCCGAAACCTACGCCTAACTTGTATTCTCATTCTTCCGTCCTCACACTCCTTGCCCAAAGGGCATCCAGTTTGGGAATTCCGGAGCCACAAAGCAGCACTCTGCCTGCCCTCCTGAAGAAAAAACGTTGCCCTTGGGGCTACCCAGAAACGCTAAATGAGGATCAAGCTGCACGGCACTCGACTCTCCCCCAATTATACAATATACCCTGAAAACTAATGCCTGGTCTGACGCAGCCTAGGCCTGAACCTCCCGACCAACACTCAGCGAGCTGGCTCCACACTGAGCACGTCGTCATCTCTTCCCAAGCTCGGTTATCAGACTACACAACCTAGACCTTAACTCCAATCACGGCCCAGCAGTGAAAGAGATGAAAAAAAAAAATCAGAACTACTACTTCCCCATGGCAAGAATACATGTGGTTGGCATGGAGTCCAACGTTCAGTGTAGGAGCAACAGTGTGGACCATGATTCCCGCCCATGCTTGAGTGCTTAGAAGGCATAAACACACATTGTGACCCTCAGCGTGAGTTCTGTCCTCAAGGAAGGCCTCTCAGTGGCTGGAACTAACCATAGTTCGGTTTGTCCATTCACCCCTCCGTAGGGCTCTTCTTTGAAATCCCTCTTGTGATGGGACACCTGAGGTAACCAAACTGATAGGACTCCTCCCATCCCCAGATGGACCCAAAACAATTGGGTACGTGCCAAATCCACAGAGAGGAAGACTTGTCCATGGCCCATGAGGCCTCCTCGACATTCCACGGCCATTGTTGACACAAAATCCAGAGACAAAAAAGCCTGAATAAATGCCTCACACTCACTCTTTCTTCATATCCCGAAGAGTTCTCCTCAGGGCCTGTAGATCGGGCCTGCCATACTTATGTCCCCAAACGTAAGCCGCGTTAGTGTTTTCAGACTTCTATCCCCACGCTCCTGGCCCACACACCCTCCAGGCTGGGGCCCCTGGAGCCACACATCAGGTCTGTGCCTGCCCACTCCACTGGAATTCTGCCCATTCCCTTGACCACACGCCTCCAAATTAGGAGAAACCTCCACAGTCCCTGAGGCCATCCCAATTGTGTAGGCCGCCCGGGACAAACAAGGGCGTCTGACAACAGCTGAGCATCTACCTCCACTCATACCGTAGTTGGATGTCACCAGGGTAGTAGATTGAACCTCACAGGTCCCTAGGCCGTAATCGGATCCATTGCTTGGGTTTCCAGGCATCTCTCCTCAGAGGCATGTTTTCAAATACCAGCATGCGGGGGTTTCCGGAGGCAAATCTTGTCCCGACATGGGAAAATAGCAGGCTGGAACTGTGTCAAAACTTCCGGTTAGGAGAATCCTTCAGGGCCCGGTGCCACCACCCCTTTCCAAGGTCTCCATGGACACAAACCCACATTAGGATCCATCCGCAGGAGAGTCCATTTCAACTCTGGCTTCTCGGTTGCTCCGCCAGAGCCAGCAGATAGAACCTGTCTTGTCGCTAGGAGACGATTGAGATGCGAGGCGGCTTGCCCAGGGCTCCGCCCTTAGAACCCTGCTCTGGCGTCGTTCCATATGGAACGTCCTGGACCCATCCAAAAGGTCTCAAATGTCCTGCAGAAGGAATCCTTGCGTTTTGGAGCATCTCACAACTCCCAACGTGGGAAAACCGTGATGGCTTTCTGAAGCCCCCACCCCCTTTCTGAAGGGGAAATCATGGACAGGAACTCCAACCTGAGCCAACGTCTGATCCTCGCCCTGAATTCAGATGCACGACATCTCGATGCAGCTCTGCAGAGTGTGCCGGCCTTGCCCTCGCCCTTAAACCTATGTGAAACATCTGTTCTCCAATGTCCGTCCTCACACTCCTGGCCCCCAAGACCTCACGTTTGGCAATTCTGGACCCACAAGGCAGCACTCTGCCTGCCCTCCAGATAAAAAAGCAAAATGTTGCCCTATGGAGCTTCCCAGACACCCGAAATGAGGATAGACCTACACGGCACCCTTCTGTACACAAATTATATCGACAAATCTGGGCACTAATACACTGTCTGACACAGCCTGAGCCCGGACTTCCTGACCAACACCCAGACAGCTGACCGCACACTGAGCACAACAGACCCGCCATGGCCTTAGCTCGTCATCTATTCCCAACCTAGCCTCTCAGGCTTCAGGACATAGACCTTAACTCCACACCCCGCCAAGGGGTGAATGTGATGCAGAAATCAGAACTCCTCCTTCCCTATGGCAAGAAACCTTGTGGTTGGCATGTGTTCCCACGTTCAGTGTAGGAGAAACCAGCGTTCACCATGAGGCCCCGCCCATGCTTGAGTACGAAGAGGGCACAAACACGCATTGTGACCCTCAGCGTGAGTCCTGTCCTCTAGTAAGTCCTCTCAGTGGCTGGACCATTAGACGTCATAATGGGCTTGCCATGCCCCTAGGCCCCAAGTTTTAACCAGCTTTCTGGTTGTCCAGTCGCCCCTCCCCAGGGCTCTGCTCTGGAAACTCTCTTTTGGTGGGACACCTGAGGTGAAAACAAAAAAAAAAAAAAAAAAAAACGGACTCCTCCCATCTCAAAGAATAACCCCGAACTCTTGGGATCGGGCCAAATGCCCAGAGAGGAAGACTCGTCCATGGCCCATGAGGCCACCCGGACATTCCACGGCCATCAGTGACACAATATCCAGAGACAAAATCTTGAGCAAGCGTCTCACACTCGCCCCCTTGTTCATATCCTGAAGAGTTCTCCTCACGGTCTGTAGATCAGTCCTGCAATACCTACGACCTGAAACGTAAGCCGGGTTTGTGTTTTCAGACAAGTGTCCGCACCGCCATGGCCCACAAAACTTACAGGCACAGGTTCTTGGAGCCAAACCTGAGGACTGTACCTGGGATTTCTGCCCATTCCATTGGCCACCAACGTAGAAACAGGATGATAAACCTCCAAAGTGCCCGGGGCCATCCCAATAGTGTTTGACTGCCCAGGAAAAAACAAGGGCGGTCTGACACCAGCTGAGCATCTACCTGCACTTAGACCCGTGGACAGATGTCCCCAGAGGTAAATTGGAATGAGCAGGCCCCTAGATCCTAATCGGATCCATTGCTTTGTTGTCCAGGCATCTCTCCTCAGAGGCCTGGATTCCAATAGCAGCATATATGGCTGTTTCTTGAGGCACCCAACAGAACAAATCTCGTCTCCACGTGGGAATCATGCACGTTGGAGCTGTGTCAAAGCCTCTGGTTAGGAGAACCCTTCAGGGACCCTGTGCCACTGCCTCATTCCAAGTTCTCCATGGACACAAACCCACATTAGGACCCATCCACAAGAGAGTCCATTTCAACTCAACCCTCTCAGTTTCTCCCCCAAATCCAGCAGATCTAACCTGTCTTGTCACTAGGACACAAGAGGAATGAGAGTCGGGCCCCCAGCCATCCATCCTTAGAACCCTACTCAGAATCGATCCGTATGGGAAGTCCTGGAGCCAACCAACAGGTCTCAATCGCCCTGCAGAAGAATCTTTAAGGTTTGGAAAATCTCACAACTCCCATCGTGGGAAAAATTCCATGGCCTCGGGATCCACCACCTCTTCATGAAGAGGGCCATAAGGGACAGAAACTCCAACCTGAGCGTTCGTCAGATCCTCACCTGATTTCAGATGCACGAGATCTCGTTTCAGCTCTGCAGAGCGTACCTGCCATGCCCTCGCCCAGAAACCTAAGGTTGCTTGTGTTCTCAGACTTCTGTCCTCAACTCCTGGCCCACAAGCCCTCCAGTTTGGCAATTCCAGTACTACAATGCAGCCCTCTGCCTGCCGTCCTGAAGAAAAAACATTACCCTCTGGGGCTAACCAGAAGCCCCAAAGGAGGATCAACCTTTTCTCCATGTGACTGTACCCCAATTCTACAGGATGCCCTGGGCACTCATGCCCTTTCTGTCACAGCCTGAGCCTGGACCTCCCGACCCACACCCAGCCAGCTGGACTCCCACTGAACACATCGGACCTGCCGAAGCCTTAGGTCGTCATCTCTTCCCAACTTCGGTTTTCAGGCTTCAGAACCTAGACGTTTTCTCCAAACACTGCCCAGGGTTGAACATGAGGCAGAAATCAGAAATCCTTCCCCATGGCAAGAAATCTTGTGGTTGGCGTGTTGCCCAACGTTCAGTGTAGTTGATAGCAGTGTGGCCCTTTGACCCCGCCATGCTTGAGGGCCGCGTTGGTCACAAATACGCATTGTGACCCTCAGCGTGAGCCCAGTCCCCAAGTAAGGTCTCTCAGTGGCTGGACCAAGAGATGGCATATTGGGCTTGCCATGCCCCTAGGCCCCAATTTTTAACCATAGTTCGTGTTGTCCATTCGCCCCTCCCCAGTGCTCTGCTTTAGAATGAGGTAACCAAACTGAAAGGACTCCTCCCATCCCACAGATTGACCCCCAAATTGGGATCGGGCCAAATCCACAGAGAGGAAGACTCATCCATGGCCCATGAGGCCTCCCCGACATTCCACGCCCATCGTTGACACAAAATCCAGAGACAAAAGCCTGAATAAGCGCCTCACACTCGCTCTTTCTTCCTATCCCAAAGAGTTCCCCTCACGGTCTGTAGATCGGGACTGCCATACCTACGTCCCCAAAAACAAGCCGAGTGTGTGTTTTCAGACTTCTATCCCCACATTCCTGGCTTCCACACCCTCCAGCCTGGGGACCCTGGAGCCACACATCAGGTCTGTGCCTCTCAACTCCACGGGAATTCTGCCCCTTCCATTGACCACAATCATACAAACTCGGAGAAACCTCCAAAGTCCCCAAGGCCATCCCCATAGTATAGAACGCCCAGGACAAACAAGGGCTGCCTGGAACCAGCTGAGCATCCATCTCCACTCATACTGTAGATGGATGTCCCCAGAGAAGGAGATTGAACGGGACAGGGCCCTAGGCCCTAATGGGGTCCATTGTTTTGGTTTCCTGCTATCTCTCATCAGAGGCCTGGTTTCCAATATCAGCATGTGGGGCTTTCCTGAGGCACCAATCAGATCAAATCTAGTCTCCACATGGGAAACTTGTCTTTTGGAGATGACGCATAACCTCTGGTTAGGAGAAGCATTCAGGGTCCGTGTGTCACAGATCCGTGCCAGGGTCTCTATGCACACAAACCCACAATAGGTCCCATCCGCAGTAGAGTCCATTTCAACTCAGCCCCTTCCGTTGCTCCCCTAGAGCTAGCATATCAAAACTGTCTATTAACTGGGAGACAGTTAGAATAGAGGCAGTCTGCCCTGGGTTCCATCCTTCGATCCCTGCTTTGCTGTCGTTCCGTATGAAACATCCTGGAGCGATCCAACAGATCTCAATTGTTGATCAGAAAAAATCCTTGTGGCTTGGAGCATATCCCAACTCCCCTCCTGGGTAAACCTCCATGGCCTCGAGATGCTGCCCCCTTCAAGAAAGGACCATAATGGACAGAAACTCCAACCTGAGCCTAGGTCTGAACCCTCCCTGACTTCAGATGCCCGAAGTCCCGATTCAGATGTGCAGAGAGTGTCTGCCGTGCCCTCGCCCCGAAACCTACGCCTAACTTGTATTCTCATTCTTCCGTCCTCACACTCCTTGCCCAAAGGGCATCCAGTTTGGGAATTCCGGAGCCACAAAGCAGCACTCTGCCTGCCCTCCTGAAGAAAAACGTTGCCCTTGGGGCTACCCAGAAACGCTAAATGAGGATCAAGCTGCACGGCACTCGACTCTCCCCCCCAATTATACAATATACCCTGAAAACTAATGCCTGGTCTGACGCAGCCTAGGCCTGAACCTCCCGACCAACACTCAGCGAGCTGGCTCCACACTGAGCACGTCGGACCTGTCATGGACTTAAGTCGTCATCTCTTCCCAAGCTCGGTTTTCAGACTACACAACCTAGACCTTAACTCCAATCACGGCCCAGCAGTGAAAGAGATGAAAAAAAAATCAGAACTACTACTTCCCCATGGCAAGAATACATGTGGTTGGCATGGAGCCCAACGTTCAGTGTAGGAGCAACAGTGTGGACCATGATTCCCGCCCATGCTTGAGCGCTTAGAAGGCATAAACACACATTGTGACCCTCAGCGTGAGTTCTGTCCTCAAGGAAGGCCTCTCAGTGGCTGGAACTAACCATAGTTCGGTTTGTCCATTCACCCCTCCGTAGGGCTCTTCTTTGAAATCCCTCTTTTGGTGGGACACCCTGAGGTAACCAAACTGATAGGACTCCTCCCATCCCCATGATGGACCCAAAACAATTGGGTACGTGCCAAATCCACAGAGAGGAAGACTTGTCCATGGCCCATGAGGCCTCCTCGACATTCCACGGCCATTGTTGACACAAAATCCAGAGACAAAAGCCTGAATAAATGCCTCACACTCACTCTTTCTTCATATCCCGAAGAGTTCTCCTCAGGGCCTGTAGATCGGGCCTGCCATACTTATGTCCCCAAACGTAAGCCGCGTTAGTGTTTTCAGACTTCTATCCCCACGCTCCTGGCCCACACACCCCTCCAGGCTGGGGCCCCTGGAGCCACACATCAGGTCTGTGCCTGCCCACTCCACTGGAATTCTGCCCATTCCCTTGACCACACGCCTCCAAATTAGGAGAAACCTCCACAGTCCCTGAGGCCATCCCAATTGTGTAGGCCGCCCGGGACAAACAAGGGCGTCTGACAACAGCTGAGCATCTACCTCCACTCATACCGTAGTTGGATGTCACCAGGGTAGTAGATTGAACCTCACAGGTCCCTAGGCCGTAATCGGATCCATTGCTTGGGTTTCCAGGCATCTCTCCTCAGAGGCATGTTTTCAAATACCAGCATGCGGGGGTTTCCGGAGGCAAATCTTGTCCCGACATGGGAAAATAGCAGGCTGGAACTGTGTCAAAACTTCCGGTTAGGAGAATCCTTCAGGGCCCGGTGCCACCACCCCTTTTCCAAGGTCTCCATGGACACAAACCCACATTAGGATCCATCCGCAGGAGAGTCCATTTCAACTCTGGCTTCTCGGTTGCTCCGCCAGAGCCAGCAGATAGAACCTGTCTTGTCGCTAGGAGACGATTGAGATGCGAGGCGGCTTGCCCAGGGCTCCGCCCTTAGAACCCTGCTCTGGCGTCGTTCCATATGGAACGTCCTGGACCCATCCAAAAGGTCTCAAATGTCCTGCAGAAGGAATCCTTGCGTTTTGGAGCATCTCACAACTCCCAACGTGGGAAAACCGTGATGGCTTTCTGAAGCCCCCACCCCCTTTCTGAAGGGGAAATCATGGACAGGAACTCCAACCTGAGCCAACGTCTGATCCTCGCCCTGAATTCAGATGCACGACATCTCGATGCAGCTCTGCAGAGTGTGCCGGCCTTGCCCTCGCCCTTAAACCTATGTGAAACATCTGTTCTCCAATGTCCGTCCTCACACTCCTGGCCCCCAAGACCTCACGTTTGGCAATTCTGGACCCACAAGGCAGCACTCTGCCTGCCCTCCAGATAAAAAGCAAAATGTTGCCCTATGGAGCTTCCCAGACACCCGAAATGAGGATAGACCTACACGGCACCCTTCTGTACACAAATTATATCGACAAATCTGGGCACTAATACACTGTCTGACACAGCCTGAGCCCGGACTTCCTGACCAACACCCAGACAGCTGACCGCACACTGAGCACAACAGACCCGCCATGGCCTTAGCTCGTCATCTATTCCCAACCTAGCCTCTCAGGCTTCAGGACATAGACCTTAACTCCACACCCCGCCAAGGGGTGAATGTGATGCAGAAATCAGAACTCCTCCTTCCCTATGGCAAGAAACCTTGTGGTTGGCATGTTGTCCCACGTTCAGTGTAGGAGAAACCAGCGTTCACCATGAGGCCCCGCCCATGCTTGAGTACGAAGAGGGCACAAACACGCATTGTGACCCTCAGCGTGAGTCCTGTCCTCTAGTAAGTCCTCTCAGTGGCTGGACCATTAGACGTCATAATGGGCTTGCCATGCCCCTAGGCCCCAAGTTTTAACCAGCTTTCTGGTTGTCCAGTCGCCCCTCCCCAGGGCTCTGCTCTGGAAACTCTCTTTTGGTGGGACACCTGAGGTGAAAACAAAAAAAAAAACGGACTCCTCCCATCTCAAAGAATAACCCCGAACTCTTGGGATCGGGCCAAATGCCCAGAGAGGAAGACTCGTCCATGGCCCATGAGGCCACCCGGACATTCCACGGCCATCAGTGACACAATATCCAGAGACAAAATCTTGAGCAAGCGTCTCACACTCGCCCCCTTGTTCATATCCTGAAGAGTTCTCCTCACGGTCTGTAGATCAGTCCTGCAATACCTACGACCTGAAACGTAAGCCGGGTTTGTGTTTTCAGACAAGTGTCCGCACCGCCATGGCCCACAAAACTTACAGGCACAGGTTCTTGGAGCCAAACCTGAGGACTGTACCTGGGATTTCTGCCCATTCCATTGGCCACAAACCTAGAAACCAGGATGCTAAACCTCCAAAGTGCCCGGGGCCATCCCAATAGTGTTTGACTGCCCAGGAAAAACAAGGGCGGTCTGACACCAGCTGAGCATCTACCTGCACTTAGACCCGTGGACAGATGTCCCCAGAGGTAAATTGGAATGAGCAGGCCCCTAGATCCTAATCGGATCCATTGCTTTGTTGTCCAGGCATCTCTCCTCAGAGGCCTGGATTCCAATAGCAGCATATGGCTGTTTCTTGAGGCACCCATCAGAACAAATCTTGTCTCCACGTGGGAATCATGCACGTTGGAGCTGTGTCAAAGCCTCTGGTTAGGAGAACCCTTCAGGGACCCTGTGCCACTGCCTCATTCCAAGTTCTCCATGGACACAAACCCACATTAGGACCCATCCACAAGAGAGTCCATTTCAACTCAACCCTCTCAGTTTCTCCCCCAGATCCAGCAGATCTAACCTTCTTGCCACTAGGACACAAGAGGAATGAGAGTCGGGCTTCCCAGCCATCCATCCTTAGAACCCTACTCGGAATCGATCCGTATGGGAAGTCCTGGAGCCAACCAACAGGTCTCAATCGCCCTGCAGAAGAATCTTTACGGTTTGGAGCATCTCACAACTCCCATCGTGGGAAAAATTCCATGGCCTCGGGATCCCCCACCTCTTCATGAAGAGGGCCATAAGGGACAGAAACTCCAACCTGAGCGTTCGTCAGATCCTCACCTGATTTCAGATGCACGAGATCTCGTTTCAGCTCTGCAGAGCTGAGTGTGTCAAGTTTCAAAGTGCCAGGAGGCAGCACAGTGCATTCCGGAATCTACAGCAAGTTCATGACAACCGACAGCTGATCTGGCAGCTTCACCTGGGTAAGGAGGCTGAGCCCCGGGGTTAACACTGGGGGTGAGATGGTTTGTATACTATGCCGAGGAGGTGAGGTTCTACACTGTGTGGGCACAGGGAGCTACCGGAGGATTTCAAATATCAGAATCGTAACCATAATAGAGTATTTAATTGCATCCTAGCTTTCATCAAGGGTAAGATGCACTATAGTTTATGTTCGACTAAGAAAGAGAAATGCTGACAGTTAAACTAGGATATGTCATCAAGTGCAAGGTGAGTGCCACCTTAAGAGATTTTAAAATGGGGGGGTGGAAAAATCTTAGAACTATAAATTGTGGTAATAGAATAATTAAGAAAAATAATACAAGAACACTTGGATCAACAAAAAAATTGATTATTGCTTACCATGTGCCTCAAACTATATTAAGTCTCCAAACGTTTTATATCATTTGCAAGGTCAGATATATATAAAATTACATTTAAAGTTTTTAAAATATCAGCAAATATTTTCATTTAAATGCAAATTTCAAAGAAAATCTACTTTTCCAATCACGACATTTTATCCTACTGTTTTTTTTAATTTTCAACAACAACTGATAAAATGTTTAGTGAGACTATAAATGTTTGATCGAAAAAAATGATTAATAGATGTAGGTTCAAATTATTATGCTCCAGTAAGAATGATTTAGTCTTTGATGAACATCTGTTTGGTAATATGTTGTATCCAGATATAGTAAATTAATGACATATATAAAATTATAGGGAAATGACACCTTCCGTTCCATTATGAGTAGAGCTTTTAAAATGCTATTTGTCACAACCTGTCATCTTGTCATTATGTAGCATTATGTAACATTTAAAAAATGTATACTCTTCACTTTGAAGATTTAGAAATCTAAAATATGACTTTCTATCGTTTGTGTTTCCATATTCCTTTAATGCCAGTTTGAACAAATCCACATGCTTTGATTCGAAGGTAATAAATTCCTCTTATTTGGAAAAATGATGTTTATTTTTGTTTCTCTCACCCTTAGCAGGTGGATTCATTTTAGCACACTTCAGAGTTATAATTTCATGCTTATTAAAAAAATTTTTATGATCTACATAGATGAATGAAACTTTTATTTTATTAAATTATTCGCCAAAAAATCTGTTATTTTTAAAAATGTATTTCTTTAAGGGTTATTTTAGAGCATTCAGAGAGGATCTAGGAGTGTGGTATTATGCAATTTTTAAGTAGGTATGAAATGGTTATTTATATGATTGTTGCCCTGGGGAAGACTGAAAGGACAACCCGATCTATGGTTAAAAATTGGGGCCTGGGGGCATGGCAAGCCCAATATGCTGTCTCTCCATCCATCCACTGAGAGGCCTTACCTGAGGACTGGGCTCAGGCTGAGGGTCGCAATGTGTGTTTGTGACCAATGTGGCCCACAAGCATGGGCGCGGCCTCATGGGCCACACTGGTTTCAACTACACTGAAACTTGGACAACATGCCAACCACAAGGTTTCTTGCCATGGGGAAAGAGTTATGATTTCTGCATCATTTTCAAACCGGGCCGTGATTGGAAATAAGGTCTAGGTTCTGAAGCCTGAAAACCGAGGTTGAGAAGAGATGACGACCTAAGGCCATGACGGGTCCGATGTGCTCAGTGTGCGGCCAGATGTCTGGGTGGGGCCAGGAGGTCCAGGCTCAGGCTGTGTCAGAAAGGGCATTAGTGCCCTGGACAGCCCTTATATTTGGGGTACAGCCGAATGGCGTGCCGCATTTTTCCTCATTTGGGGTTCTGGGTAGCCCCAGAGGGCAATGTTTTTCTCTGGAGGGCAGGCAGAGTGCTGCATTGTAGTTCTGGATTGCCAAACCGGAGGGCTTGTGTGCCAGTAGTCAGAGGACGGAAGTCTGAGAAGCCAAGCTAGGCCTAGGTTTCTGGGTGAGGATATGGCAGGCACAATCTACAGACCTGAATCGATGTCTCGTGCATCTGAAGTCAGGGCGAGGATCAGACGATTGCTCAGGTTAGACATTCTGTCCCTGATGGCCCCTTCTTGAAGGGGGGGTGGATCACGAGGCCATGGGGGTTTTCCCACGATGGGAGTTGTGAGAAACTCCCAACTGCAAAGATTCTTCTGCAGGACAATTGAGACATGTTGGTTGGCTTCTGGACAACGATTCCAAGCAGGGTTCTAAGGATGGATGGCTGGGTAGCCCACCTAGCATTCCAATTGTCTCCAAGCAACAAGAGAGGTTAGATCTGCTGGTTCTGGGGGAGCAACCGAGGAGGCTGAGTTGAAATGGACTCTCCCATGGATGTTTCCTAATATGATTTTTTGTCTATGGAAACCTTGGAATGAAGAGGTGGCACTGGGGCCCTGAAGGGTTCTCCTAAAGAAAGGCTTTCACACAGCTCCATCGTGCAAGTTTCCCATGTGTATATGAGATTTGTTCTGATGGGTGAGTCAAGAAACAGCCATATGCTGTTATTGAAATCCAGGCCTATGAGGAGAGATGCCTGGAAACCAAAGCAATGGATCCGATAGGTGCCTAAGGGCCTGTTCGTTCCTTTTTACCTCTGGGGACATCAGTCTACGGTCTGAGTGTAGGTAGGTGCTCAGATTGGCCCAGATTGCCCCTGTTTGTCCTGGGAAGCCACAAATATTGGGATGGCCTCAGGGACTTTTGAGGTTTATCCTCTTAGTAGGGTTTTGGCCATTGAAATGGGCACATGCAATTCCATTGGAGAGGGCAAGCACAGTCGTCAGGTTTATATCCATGGGCCTGAGCCTGTAGGGTGTGTAGGCCAGGGCTGTTTGGACAGTTGTCTGAAAACACAAACTCGGCTTATGTTTCGGGTCATAGGTATGGCAGGACTGATCTACAGACCATGAGGAGAACTCTTCGGGATATGAAAAAACGGCGAGTGTGAGGCTCTTGCTCAAGTTTTTGTCTCTGGATATCGTGTCACTCATGGTCGTGAAATTTCCGGGTGACTTCCTGGGAAAAGGACGAGACTTACTCTCTGGGGGTTTGGCCCAGTTCAAAGAGTTTGGGGTCATTCTGTGGGATGGAAGAAGTCCGTTGTTCTGTTGATGTTGATTTGTTTTGTTTTGTTTTTCAACCTCAGGTGTCCCACCAAATGAGGGATTCCAGAGTAGAGCCCTGGGGAGGGGCGACTGACAACCAGAAATCTGGTTAAAAATTGGGGCCTAGGGACATGTCATCCCATTATGACATCTAATGGTCCAGCCACTGAGAGGACGTACTAGAAGACAGGACTCACGCTGAGGGTCACAATGCCTGTTTATGCCCTCGTCGAACTCAAGAATGGGCGGGGTCTCAGGGTGAGTGCTGGTTTCTCCTACACTGAACGTTGGACAACATGCCAACCACAAGGTTTCTTGGAAGGGTAAGGAAGAGTTCTGATTTCTGCATCACAGTCACCCCTGGGCAGTGATTAGAGTTAAGGTCTAGGTTCTGAAGCCTGAAAACTGAGGTAGGGAAGAGATGATGTCCTAAGGCCATGGCGGTCTGACGTGCTCAGTGTGCAGTCCGCTGTCTGGGTGTTGGTCACGAGGTCCGGGCTCAGGTTGTCAGACAGTGCATTAGTGTCCAGGTTAGACTATATATTTTGGGTGCATTCGAGTGCCGTGTAGGTTCTTATCTGAAGAACTCTTCAGGATATGAATAAAGTGCGAGTCTGAGGCACGTGCTCAGGCTTTTGTCTCTAGATTTTGTATCAGCGATGGCCGTGGAATGTTGGGGAGGCCTCATGGGCCATCGACGAATCTTGCTCTCTGTGGATTTGGCCCGATCCCAATTGTTTTTCGTCAATAGTGTGATGGGAGGACTCCTTTCAGTTTTGTTACCTCAGGTGTCCCACCAAAAGAGGAATTCCAAAGCAGAGCCCTGGGGAAGAGTGAAGGGAGAATCCGAAATATGGTTAAAAATTGGGGCCTAGGGGCATGGCAAGCCCAATATGCTGTCTCTCCATCCAGCCACTGAGAGGCCTTACCTGAAGACCGGGCTCAGGCTGTGGGTCACAATGTGTGTTTGTGACCAATGTGGCCCGCAAGCATGGGCGGGGCCTCATAGGCCAAACTGGTTTCAACGACACTGAACCTTAGACAACATGCCAACCACAACCTTTCTTGCCATGGGGAAGGAGTTCTCATGTCTGCATCATTTTCAAACCGGGGCCGTGATTGGAGATAAGGTCTAGGTTCTGAAGCCTGAAAACAGAGTTTGAGAAGAGATGACGACCTAAGCTCATGGTGGGTCCGATGTGCTCAGTGTGCGGCCAGCTGTCTGGGTGGGGCCAGGAGGTCCAGGCTCAGGCTGTGTCAGAAAGGGCATTAGTGCCCAGGTCAGCCTATATATTTGGGGTACAGCCGAATGGCGTGCAGATTGATCCTCATTTGGGTTTCTGGGTGGCCCCAGAGGGCAATGTTTTTCTTCTGGAGGGCAGGCAGAGTGCTGCATTGTAGTTCTGGATTGCCAACCTGGAGGGCTTGTGGGCCAATAGTCTGACGACGGAAGTCTGAGAACCCAAGCTAGGCCTAAGTTTCTGGGTGAGGATATGGCAGGCACAATCTACAGACTTGAATCGAGATCTTGTGCATCTGAAGTCAGGGCGAGGATCAGAGGATCGCTAAGGTAGGACGTTCTGTCCCTGATGGCCCCTTCTTGAAGGGGGGAGTGGATCACGAGGCCATGGGGCTTTTCCCACGATGGGAGTTGTGAGAAGCTCCCAACTGCAAAGATTCTTCTGCAGGACAATTGAGACCTGTTGGTTGTCTCCAGGAAAACGATTCCGAGCAGGGTTCTAAGGATGGATGGCTGGGTAGCCCACCTCGCATTCCAATTGTCTCCAAGCAACAAGACAGGTTAGATCTGCTGGATCTGGGGGAGCAACCGAGGAGCCTGAGTTGAAATGGACTCTCCCGTGGATGTGTCCTAATATGATTTTGTGTCTCTGGAGACCTTGGAATGAAGCGGTGGCACTGGGTCCCTGAAGGCTTCTCCTAAAAGAGGCTTTCACACAGCTCCACCGTGAAAGTTTCCCATGTGTAGATGAGATTTGTTCTGACAGGTGAGTCAGACAGCCATATGCTGTTATTGAAATCCAGGCCTCTGATGAGATATGCCTGGAAAACAAAGCAATGGATCCGATAGGTGCCTAGGGGCCTGTCATTCCTTTTTAACTCTGGGGACATCAGTCTACGGGTCTTAGTGCCGGTAGGTGCTCAGATGGGCCCAGATATTGGGCTTGCCATGCCCCTGGGCCATGCCCCTAGAACGTGTCTTGTTTCTTGGAGACAATTGGAATGCGAGGTGGGCTACCCAGCCATCCATCCTTAGAACCCTGCTCAGAATCGTTGTCCTGTCCTGGATCTAACCAAAAGGTCTCAATTGTCCTGCAGAATCTTTGCAGTTGGGTGCTTCACAGAACTCCCATCGTGGGAAAAGCCCCATGGCCTCGTGATCCACCCCCCCTTCAAGAAGGGGCCCTCAGGGACTGTATGTCCAACCTGAGCGATCGTCTGATCATCGCCCTGACTTCAGATGCACGAGATCTCGATTCAGGTCTGTAGATTGCGCCTGCCATATCCGCACCCAGAAACCGAGGCCTAGCTTGGGTTCTCAGACTTCCGTCCTCAGACTACTGGCCCACAAGACCTCCAGTTTGGCAATCCAGAACTACAATGCAGCACTCTGCCTGCCCTCCAGAAGAAAAACATTGCCTTCTCAGGCTACCCAGAAACCCCAAATGAGGATCAACATGCACGCCATTCGGTTGTACCCCAAATATATAAGCTGACCGGGGACTAATGCCCTTTCTGACACAGCCTGAGCCTGGACCTCCTGGCCCCACCCAGACAGCTGGCCGCACATTGAGCACATCGGACCCGCCATGGCCGTAGGTCATCATCTCTTCTCAACCTCGGTTTTCAGGCTTCAGAACCTAGACCTTATTTCCAATCACGGCCCGGGTTTGAAAATGATGCAGAAATCAGAACTCTTTCCCAAGGCAAGAAACCTTGTGGTTGGCATGTTGTCCAAGGTTCAGTGTAGTTGAAATCAGTGTGGCCCATGAGGACCCGCCCATGCTTGCGGGCCACATTGGTCACAAACACACATTGTGACCCTCAGCCTGAGCCCAGTCCTCAGGTAAGGCCTCTCAGTGGCTGGACGGAGAGACAGCATATTGGGCTTGCCATGCCCGTAGGCCCAATTTTTTAAGCATAGTTCGGGTTGTCCCTTCACTCTTCCCCAGGGCTCTTCTTTGGAATTCCTCCTTAGGTGGGACACCAGAGGTAACAAACCTGAAAGGAGTCTTCCCATCCCACAGATTGACGAAAAACAATTGGGATCGGGCCAAATCCACAGAGAGCAAGATTCGTCCATGGCCCATGAGGCCGCCGCTACATTCCACGGCCATCCCTGATACAGAATCCAGATACAAAAGACTGAGCACGCGCCTCAGACTCGCTCATTCTTCATATCCTGAATAGTTCTTCAGATAAGAACCTACACAGCACTCGAATGCACCCAAAATATATAGTCTAACCTGGGGACTAATGCACTGTCTGACAACCTGAGCCCGGACCTCATGAACAACCCCAGACAGCTGACCGCACACTGAGCTCATCAGACCCGCCATGGCCTTAGGTCATCATCTCTTCCCTACCTCAGTTTTCAGGCTTCAGAACCTAGACCTTATCTCCAATCACTTCCCAGGGGTGACTGTGATGCAGAAATCAGAACTCTTCCTTACCCATCCAAGAAACCTTGTGGTTGGCATGTTGTCCAACGTTCAGTGTAGGAGAAACCAGCATTCAGCCTGAGGCCCCGCCCATTCTTGACTGCGACGAGGGCATAAACACGCATTGTGACCCTCAGCGTGAGTCCTGTCCTCTAGTACGTCCTCTCAGTGGCTGGACCATTAGATGTCATAATGGGCTTGACATGTCCCTAGGCCCCAATTTTTAACCAGATTTCTGGTTGTCCAGTCGCCCCTCCCCAGGGCTCTACTCTGGAATCCCTCATTTGTTGGGACACCTGAGGTTGAAAAACAAAACAAAACAAACCAACAACAACAGAACAATGGACTTCCACCATCCCACAGAATGACCCCAAACTCTTTGGACGGGGCCAAAACCCCAGAGAGTAAGACTCATCCATTTCGGATGAAGTGACCCGGAAATTTCACGACCATGAGTGACACGATATCCAGAGACAAAAACTTGAGCAAGAGCCTCACACTCGCCCTTTTTTCATATCCCGAATTGTTCTCCTCATGGTCTGTAGATTAGTCCTGCCATACCTAAGACCCGAAACATAAGACGAGTTTGTGTTTTCAGACAACTGTCGAAACAGCCCTGGCCTACACACCCTACAGGCTTAGGCCCCTGGAGCCAAACCTGACGACTGTGCATGCCCTCTCCAAGGGAATTGTATGTGCCCATTCCATGGGCCACAACCCTACTAATAGGATAAACCTTAAAAGTCCCTTCGGCCATCCAAATATTTGTGGCATCCCGGGACAAACGGGCAATCTGGGCCCATCTGAGCACCTACCGGCACTCAGACCCGGAGACTGATGTCCCCAGAGGTAAAAAGGAACGAACAGGCCCCTAGGCAACTATCAGATACATTGCTTTGGTTTCTAGGCATCTCTCCTCAGAGGCCTGGATTTCAATAACAGCATATGGCTGTTTCTTGACTCATCCATCAGAACAAATCTCATCTACACATGGGAAACTTGCACGATGGAGCTGTGTGAAAGCCTCTCTTTAGAAGAACCCTTCAGGGCCCCTGTGCCACCGCTTCAATCCAAGGTCCATTGACACCAAATCATATTAGGACACATCCACTGGAGAGTCCATTTCAACTCAGGTCCTCGGTTTCTCTCCCAGATCCAGCAGATCTAACGTGTCTTGTTGCTTGGAGACAATTGGAATGCGAGGTGGGCTACCCAGCCATCCGTCCTTAGAACCCTGCTCGGAATCGTTGTCCTGGATCCAACCAACAGGTCTCAATTGTCCTGCATAAGAATCTTTGCAATTGGGAGCTTCTCAGATCTCCCATCGTGGGAAAACCCCCATGGCCTCGTGTTGCAAACCCCCTTCAAGAAGGGGCCCTCAGGGACTGAATGTCCAAACTGAGTGATCGTCTGATTATCGCCCCTGACTTCAGATGCACGAGATCTCGATTCAGGTCTGTAGATTGTGCCTGCTATATCCTCACCCAGAAACCTAGGCCTAGCTTGGGTTCTCAGACCTCCGTCCTCAGACTACTGGCCCACAAGCCCTCCAGTTTGGCAATCCAGAATTACAATGCAGCACTCTGCCTGCCCTCCAGAAGAAAAACATTTGCCCTCTCAGGCTAACCAGAAACCCCAAATGAGGATCAACCTGAACGCCATTCGGCTGTACCCCAAATATATAGGGCTGACCTGGGCACTAATGCCCTTTCTGACACAGCCTGAGCCTGGACCTCCTGGCCCCACCCAGACAGCTGGACTCACACTGAGCATATCGGAACCGCCATGGCCTTAGATCGTCATCTCTTCTCAACCTCGGTTTTCAGGCTTCAGAACCTAGACCTTATCTCCAATCACGGCCCGGGTTTGAAAATGATGCAGAAAAATCTGAACTCTTTCCCCATGGCAAGAAACCTTGTGGTTGGCATGTTGTCCAAGGTTCAGTGTACTTGAAACCAGTGTGGCCCATGAGGCCCCGCCCATGCATGCGGGCCACATTGGTCACAAACACACATAGTGACCCTCAACCTGAGCCCAGTCCTCAGGTAAGGCCTCTCAGTGGCTGGAAGGAGAGACAGCATATTGGGCTTGCCATGCCCCTAGGCCCCAATTTTTAACCATAGTTCGGGTTGTCCCTTCACTCTTCCCCAGGGCTCTGCTTTGGAATTGTCTTTTGGTGGGACACATGATGTAACAAACCTGAAAGGAGTCCTCCCATCCCACAGATTGACGAAAAGCAATTGGGATCGGGCCAAATCCACAAATAGCAAGATTCGTCGATGGCCCATGAGGCCTCCCCAACATTACACGGCCATCGCTGATATAAAATCCAGAGACAAAAGCCTGAGCATGCGCCTCAGACTCGCTCATTCTTCATAACCAGAAGAGTTCTTCAGATAAGAACCTACACGGCACTCGAAGGCACCCAAAATATATAGTCTAACCTGGGCACTAATGCACTGTCTGACAACCTGAGCCCGGACCTCGTGACCAACACCCAGACAGCTGACCGCACACTGAGCTCATCAGACCCGCCATGGCCTTAGGTCATCATCACTTCCCTACCTCAGTTTTCAGGCTTCAGAACCTAGACCTTATCTCCAATCACTGCCCAGGGGTGACTGTGATGCAGAAATCAGAACTCTTCCTTACCCATGGCAAGGAACCTTGTGGTTGGCATGTTGTCCACGTTCAGTGTAGGGGAAACCAGCATTCACCCTGAGGTCCCGCCCATTCTTGAGTGCGACGAGGGCATAAACACGCATGTGACCCTCAGATTGAGTCCTGTCCTCTAGAATGTCCTCCCAGTTGCTGGAGCATTAGATGTCATAATGGGCTTGACATGTCCCTAGGCCCCAATTTTTAACCATATTTCTGTTTGTCCAGTCGCCCCTACCCAGGGCTCTACTCTGGAATCCCTCATTTGTTGGGACACCTGAGGTTGAAAAACAAAACAAAACAAATAAACAACAACAGAACAACGGACTTCTTCCATCCCACAGAATGACCCCAAACTCTTTAGACGGGGCCAAACCCCTAGAGAGTAAGACTCGTCCATTTCGCAGGGTGTCACCCTGAAATTTCACGACCATGAGTGACACGATATCCAGAGACAAAAACTTGAGCAAGAGCCTCACACTCGCCCTTTTTACATATCCCGAAGAGTTCTCCTCATGGTCTGTAGATCAGTCCTGCCATACCTATGATCCGAAACATAAGCCGAGTTTCTGTTTTAGACAAATGTTCAAACATCCCTGGCCTACACACCCTACAGGCTCAGTCCCCTGGAGCCAAACCTGACGACTGTGCTTGCCCTCTCCAAGGGAATTGTATGTGCCCATTCCAATGGCCACAACCCTACTAATAGTATAAACCTCCAAAGTCCCTGCAGCCATCCCTATATTTGTGGCTTCCCAGGACAAACAGGGGCAATCTGGGCCCATCTGAGCACCTACCGGCACTCATTCCCGGAGACTGATGTCCCCAGAGGTAAAAAGGGACGAACAGGCCCCTAGGCACCTATCGGATCCATTGTTTTGTTTTCCAGGCATCTCTCCTCAGAGGCCTGGATTTCAATAACAGCATATGGCAGTTTCTTGACTCACCCATCAGAACAAATTTCATCTCCACATGGTAAACTTGCACGATGGAGCTGTGTGAAAGCCTCTCTTTATGAGAACCCTTCTGGGCCCCTGTGCCACCGTTTCAATCCAAGGTCTCCATTGACACAAAATCATATTAGGACACATCCACGGGAGAGTCCATTTCAACTCAGGTCCTCGGTTGCTCTCCCAGATCCAGCAGATCTAACCTGTCTTGTTGCTTGCAGACAATTGGAATGCGAGGTGGGCTACCCAGCCATCCATCCTTAGAACCCTGCTCAGAATCGTTGTGCTGGAGCCAACCAACAGGTCTCAATTGTCCTGCAGAAGAAGCTTTGCAGTTGGGAGCTTCTCAGAACTCCCATCTTGGGAAAACCCCCTTGGCCTGGTGATCCACCCTCCGTTCAAGAAGGGGCCATCAGGGACAGAATGTCCATACTGAGCGATCGTCTGATCCTCGCCCTGACTTCAGATGCACGAGATCTCGATTCAGGTGTGTAGATTGTGCCTGCCATATCCTCACCCATAAACCTAGGCCTTGCTTGGCTTCTTAGACTTCCGTCCTCAGACTACTGGCCCACAAGCCCTCCAGTTTGGCAATCCAGAACTGCAAAGCAGCACTCTGTGTGCCCTCCAGAAGAAAAACCTTGCCCTCTCGGGCTATCAAGAAACCTCAAATGAGGATCAACCTGCACGCCATTCGGCTGTACCCCAAATATATCGGATGACCTGGGAACTAATGCCCTTTCTGACACAGCCTGCGCCTGGATCTCCTAGCCCCACCCAGACAGCTGGACGCACACTGAGCACATCAGACCCGCCATGGCCTTAGGTCGTCATCTGTTCTCAACCTGGGTTTTCAGCCTTCAGAACCTAGACCTTATCTCCAATCACGGTCCGGATTTGAAAATGATGCAGAAATCAGAACTCTTTTCCATGGCAAGAAACCTTGTGGTTGGCATGTTGTCCAAGGTTCAGTGTAGATGAAACCAGTGTGGCCCATGAGGCCCCCCCATGTTTGCGGGTCACTTTGGTCACAAACACACATTGTGACCCTCAGCCTGAGCCCAGTCCTAAGGTAAGGCCTCTCATTGGCTGGATGGAGAGACAGCATATTGGGCTTGCCATGCCCCTAGGCCCCAATTTTTAACCATAGTTCGGGTTCTCCCTTCACGATTCCCCAGGGCTCTGCTTTGGAATTCCTCAGGTGGTTACACCTGAGGTAACAAACCTCAGAAGAGTCCTCCCATCCCACAGATTGACGAAAAACAATTGGGATCTGGCCAAATCCACAGAGAGCAAGATTCGTCCATGCCCCTGAGGCCTCCCCAACATTCCACGACCATCCCTGACACACAATCCAGAGACAAAAGCCTAAGTACGCACCTCAGACTCGCTCATCTTCATATCGTGAAGAGTTCTTCAGATAAGAACCTACACGGCACTCGAAAGCACCCAAATTATATAGTCCAACCTAGGCACTAATGCACTGTATGACAACCTGAGCCCAGACCTCGGACCAACACCCAGACAGCTGTCTGCACACTGAGCACATCAGACCCACCATGGCCTTATGTCATCATCTCTTCCCTACCTCAGTTTTCAGGCTTCAGAACCTAGGCCTTATCTCCAATCACTGCCCAGGGGTGACTGTGATGCAGAAATCAGAACTCTTCCTTACCCATCCAAGAAACCTTGTGGTAGGCATGTTGTCCAACGTTCAGTGTAGGAGAAACCAGCATTCAGCCTGAGGCCCCGCCCATTCTTGAGTACGACGAGGGCATAAACACGCATTGTGACCATCAGCGTGAGTCCTGTCCTCTAGAACGTCCTCTCAGTGGCTGGAGCATTAGATGTCATAATGGGCTTGACATGTCCCTAGGCCCCAATTTTTTACCAGATTTCTGGTTGTCCAGTCGCCCCTCCCCAGGGCTCTAATCTGGAATCCCTCATTTGGCGGGACACCAGAGTTTGAAAAAAACAAACAAAAAAAAAAAATCAACAACAACAGAACAACGTACTTCTTCCGTCCCACAGAATGACCCCAAATTCTTTGGACGGGGCCAAACCCCCAGAGAGTAAGACTCGTCCATTTCCCATGAAGTCACCCGGAAATTTCACGACCATGAGTGACACGATATCCAGAGACAAAAACTTGAGCAAGAGCCTCACATTCGCCCTTTTTTCATATCCCGAAGAGTTCTCCTCATGGTCTGTAGATCAGTCCTGCCATACCTATAACCCGAAACATAAGCCGAGTTTGTGTTTTCAGACAACTGTCCAAACAGCCCTGGCCTACACACCCTACAGGCTCAGGCCCATGGAGCCAAACCTGACGACTGTGCTTGCCCTCTCCAAGGGAATTATATGTGCCCATTCCAATGGCCACAACCCTCCTAATACGATAAACCTCCAATGTCCCTGCGGCCATCCAAATATTTGTGGCATCCCGGGACAAACAGGGGCAATCTGGGCCCATCTGAGCACCTACCGGCACTCAGACCAGGAGTCTAATGTCCCCAGAGGTAAAAAGGAACGAGCAGGCCCCTAGGCACCAATCGGATCCATTGCTTTGGTTTCCTGGCATCTCTCCTCAGAGGCCTGGATTTCAATAACAGCATATGGCTGTTTCTTGACTCACCCATCAGAACAAATCTCATCTAAACATCGGAAAGTTGCACGGTGGAGCTTTTTGAAAGCCTCTCTTTAGGAGAACCCTTCAGGGTCCCAGTGCCACCGATTCAATCCAAGGTCTCCATTGACACAAAATCATATTAGGACACATCCACGGGAGAGTCCATTTCAACTCAGCTTCCTCGGTTGCTCTCCCAGATCGAGCAGATCTAACCTGTCTTGTTGCTTGGAGACAATTGGAATGCGAGGTGGGCTACCCAGCCATCCATCCTTAGAACCCTCCTCGGAATAGTTGTCCTGGAACCAACCAACAGGTCTCAATTGTCCTGCAGAAGAATATTTACAGTTGGGCGCTTCTCAGAACTCCCATCATGGGAAAACCCCAATGGCCTCGTGTTCCACCCCCCCTTCAAGAAGGGGCCATCTGGGACTGAATGTCCAACCTGAGCGATCGTATGATCTTCGCCCTGACTTCAGATGCACGAGATCTCGATTCAGTTCTGTAGATTATGCCTGCCATGTCCTCACCCAGAAACCTAGGCCTAGCTTGTGTTCTCAGACTTCCGTCCTCAGACTACTGGCCCACAAGCCCTCCAGTTTGGCAATCCAGAACTATAATGCAGCACTCTGCCTGCCCTCCAGAAGAAAAACATTGCCCTCTGTGGCTACACAGAAACCCCAAATGAGGATCAACGGGGCATGCTATTCGGCTGTACCCCAAATATATAGGCTGACCTGGGCAATAATGCCCTATCTGACACAGCCTGAGCCTGGACCTCCAGGCCCCACCCAGACAGCTGGGCCATACTGAGCATATCGGACCCGCCATGGCCTTAGGTCGTCATCTGTTCTCAATCTCGGTTTTCAGGCTTCAGAACCTAGACCTTATCTCCAATCACGGCCCGGGTTTGAAAATGATGCAGAAATCAGAACTCTTTCCCCATGGCAAGAAACCTTGTGTTTGGCATGTTGTCCAAGTTTCAGTGTAGTTGAAACCAGTGTGGCCCATGAGGCCCCCCCATGTTTGCGGGTCACATTGGTCACAAACAGACATTGTGACCCTCAACCTGAGCCCAGTCCTCAGGTAAGGCCTCTCAGTGCCTGGATGGAGAGACAGCATATTGGGCTTGACATGCCCCTAGGCCCCAATTTTTAACCATAGTTCGGGTTCTCCCTTCACTCTTCCCCAGGGCTTTGCTTTGGAATTTCTCTTTTGGTAGGACACCTGAGGTAAAAAACCTGAAAGGAGTCTTCCCATCTCACAGATTGACAAAAAGCAATTGGGTTCGGGTCAAATCCACAGAGAGCAAGATTCGTCCATGGCCCATGAGGCCTCCCCAACATTCCACAGCCATCGCTGATACAAAATCCAGAGACAAAAGCCTGAGCATGCGCCTCACACAAGCTCATTCTTCAAATCCTGAAGAGTTCTTCAGATAAGAACATACACGGCACTCGAATGCACCCAAAATATATAGTCTAACCTGGGCACTAATGCACTGTCTGACAACCTGAGCCCGGACCTCGTTACCAACACCCAGACAGCTGACCGCACACTGAGCTCATCAGACCCGCCATGGCCTTAGGTCATCATCTCTTCCCCACCTCAGTTTTCAGGCTTCAGAACCTAGAACTTATCTCCAATCACTGCCCAGGGGTGACTGTGATGCAGAAATCAGAACTCTTCCTTACCCATGGCAAGGAACCTTGTGGTTGGCGTGTTGTCCAACGTTTAGTGTATGGGAAACCAGCATTCACCCTGAGGCCCCACCCATTCTTGAATGCGACGAGGGCATAAACACGCAATTGTGACCCTCAGCGTGAGTCCTGTCCTCTAGAACGTACTCTCAGTGGCTGGACCATTAGATGTCATAATGGGCTTGACATGTCCCTAGGCCCCAATTTTTAACCAGATTTCTGGTTGTCCAGTCGCCCCTCCCCAGGGCTCTACTCTGGAATCCCTCATTTGGTGGGACACCTGAGGTTGAAAAACAAAACAAAACAAATCAACAACAACAGAACAACGTACTTCTTCCATCCCACAGAATGACCCCAAACTCTTTGGACGGGGCCAAACCCCCAGAGTGTAAGTCTCGTCCATTTCCCATGGTGTCACCCGAAATTTCACGACCATGAGTGACACGATATCCAGAGACAAAAACTTGAGCAAGAGCCTCACACTCGCCCTTTTTTCATATCCCGAAGAGTTCTCCTGATGGTCTGTAGATCACTCCTGCCATACCTATGACCCGAAACATAAGCCGAGTTTGTGTTTTCAGAAAAACAGTCCAAACAGCCCTGGCCTACACACCCTACAGTCTCAGGCCCCTGGAGCCAAACCTGACGACTGTGCTTGCCCTCTCCAAGGGAATTGTATGTGCCCATTCCAATGGCCACAACCCTACTAATAGGATAAACCTCCAAAGTCTCTGAGGCCATCCCAATATTTGTGGCTTCCCAGGACAAACAGGGGCAATCTGGGCCCATCTGAGCACCTACCGGCACTCAGACCCATAGACTGATGTCCCCAGAGGTAAAAAGGAACGAACAGGCCCATAGGCACCTATCGGATCTTTTGCTTTGGTTTCCAGGCATCTCTCCTTAGAGATCCTTAGAACCCTTAGAACCCTGCTCTTGCGTCGTTCCTTATGGGACATCCTTGAGCCATCCAACAGGTCTCGACTGTCCCACAGGAGTCCTTGTTCATGGACCACCTCACAACTCATATCATGGAAAGCTTCCAAGGGCACATGATGCCCCCAATCTTCATGAAGTCGGATCATGGAAAGAAACTCCAACCTGAGCCAAGGGCTGATCTTCGCCTTGACTTTAGATGCACGAGATCTTGATTAAGCTCTTCAGAGTGCACCTGCTGTGCCCTCACCCCAAAACCTAAGCATAGCTAGTGTTCTCAGACTTCCGTCCTCACTCTCGTGGACCACACACCCTCCATTTTGGGATTTCCGATGACACAGTGCTGCACTCTGCCTGCCCTCTAGAAGAAAAACGTTGCCCTATGGATCTACCCAGAAACCTCAAATGAGGATAAACCTGCATGCCACTCAACTGTACACCAGTTATATAGTCGAGCCTGTGCACTAATGCCCTGTCTGACACAACCTGAGGCCTGAATTCCCAACCGACACCCAGACAGCTTGCCGTACACTGAGAACATCTGAACAGCCATGGCCTTAGGTTGCCATCTCTTTCCAACCTGGTTTTCAGGCTACAGGAACCTAGAACTTATCTCTACTCATTTCCCATGGGTGAACGTGATGCAGAAATCATAACTCCTCCTTCCCTCTCGCCAGAATCTTGTGTTTGGCATCTTATCCAAAGTTCAGTGTAGGAACCCTGTAGGGCCTACAGGAGTAGTAGTAGGGCCCCTCAGGGTAGTGTAGGGTCCCTGAGGCCCTGCGCATGCTTAAGAGCTGCAGTGGGCACAAACACACATTGGGACCCTCAGTTTGAGCCCTGTCCTCAAGTAAAGCCTCTCAGTGGCTGGACCATTAGCCCGCATATGGGGCCTGGCATGCCCCAAGTCACCCAATCTTAACCAGAGATAGAGACATCTAGTCACCCCTACTCAGGGCTCTGCTCTGGAATCCCTCTTTGGTGGGACACCTGAGGTAAAAAAAAAATACAGAAAGGACTCTTCCCATTCATAGAATAATCCCAACCATTTGGGATCAGGCCAAATCACCAGAGAAAGACTTGTCCATGTCCCTTGAGGACACCCCGACATTCCACGGCCACCATAGGCAAAAAATCCAGAGACAAAAGCCTGAGCAAACGCCACATACTCGCCCTTTGTTCATAGCATGGAAAATTCTCACGGTCTGTAGATTGAGACTTCATACATACATCCCCAAACCTAAGCTGAGTTTGTGTTTTCAGACTTCTGTCCCCACAGTCCTGGCCCACACACCATCCAATCTGGGGCCCCTGGAGCCACACCTGAGGACTGTGGCTTCCTTCTCCAGAGGAATTCTGCCATTTCCATTGGCCACAACCCTATAGATTAGGAGAAACCTCCAAACTCCCCGAGGCCATCCCAATAGTGTTGGCTGCCCAGGACAAACAGGGATGATCTTTCACAAGTTAGGAAACTACCTCCACTCAGACCCAGAGACAGATATCCCCATAGAATAAGATTGAACTGGACAGGCACTTAGGCCCTAATCAGATCCATTGCTTTTGTTTCCAGGCATCTCTCCTCAGAGGCCTGGTTACCAATACCAGCATAAGGGGGATTACTGAGGCACTCATAGAAAAATCTCGTCTCCACATAGGAAATGTACTCTTTGGAGCTCTATAAAAACCTCTGTTTAGGAGAATCTTTCAGGGCCCCGGATCAAGCGCCCCCCATTCCAAGGTCTCCATGGACTTAAACCCACATTATGATCTATCCTCGGTAGAGTCCATGTCAACTCATCCCCCTTGGTTTCTCCCCCACGGCCTGCAGATCAAACCTGCCTTGTTGCTAGGAGACAACTAGAATGGGAGGCGGGCTGCCCAGGCATCCATCCTTAGAACACTACTCTGGAGTCGTTCCATATGGGACATCCTAGAGCCATCCAACAGGTCTCAAGTGTCCCACAGAAGGAATCTTTGCAGTCTGGTGCATCTCACAACTCCCATTGTGGGAAAATCTTCATGGCCTCTTGAGACGTTCCACTTTATAAAGGGGCCATCATGGATAGACACTCCAACCTGAGCAAACGTCTGATATTCGCCCTGGCTTCAGGTGCATGAGATCTTGATTCAGCTCTGCAGAGTGTGCCTTCTGTGCCCTCACCCCCAAAAAAAACTAAGCCTAGGTTGTGTTCTCAGACTACCGTCCTCACACCCCTGGCCCAAAAGCCCTACAATTTGGCAATACTGGGGCCACAATGCAGCACTCTGCCTGCCCTCCAGAAGAAAAACGTTGCCTTATGGAGCTACCTAGAAGCCCGAATGAGGATCAACTAAACGCCACTCGACTGCACCCCAAATATACAGTCTACCCTGTCTAATGCGCTGTCTGACACAGCATGAGCCCACACCTCTAGACCTATGCTCAACAGCTAGCCACACACTGAGCTCATTGTACCCATCAGGTCCTTAGGTCTTCATCTCTTCCCAACCTCGGTTTTCGGGTTTCAGAACCTAGACCTAAACTCCAATCACTGTCCAGGGGTGAACGTGATACAAAAATCACAACTCTTCCTTCGCCATGGCCGGAAACCTTGTGGTTGGCATATTCTCCAACGTTCAGTGTAGGAGAATCCAGCGTGGCCCATGAGGCCCATCCCATGGCTTGAGGGCCTTGTTGGGCACAAATAGGCATTGTGACCCTCAGCATGAGCCCTGTCCTCAAGGAAGACCTCTCAGGGTCTGAATCAAGAGCCCACATATTGGACTTGCCATGCCCCTAGGCCCCCAAACTTAAACAGAGGTGGGGTTATCCAGTTGTCCCTAGCACGGACTCTGCTCTGGAATCCCTCTTTTATTGGCACACATGAGGTACATAAAATAAAATAAAAAACAGAAAGGACTCCTCCCATCCCACAGAATGTACCCAAACTCTTGGGATTGAGTCAAATCCTCAGAGAAGGAAAGCCGTCCACAACCCATGAGGCCATGCCAGCATTCGACCCACATTGTTGACACACATCCAGAGACAAAACCTGAGCAAGCACCTCAAACTCACCCTTTTTCATATCCCGAGTGTTTATCACGGTCTGTAGATTGGGCGTGCCATACCTATGTCCCCAATCCTAAGAGAATTTGTGTTTTCAGACTTCTGTCCCCACAGGCCTGGCCCACACACCCTCAAGGCTGGGCCCCTAGAGCCAAACTCAGAACTGTGCCTGCCCTCTCCAGGGGATTTCTGCCCATTCCATTGGCCACAACCCTATAGATTAGGAGAAACTCCAAAGTCCCGAGGCCATTCCCAATATTTTAGGCTGCCCAGGACAAACAGGGGTGATCTGACACAACCCGAGCAACTACCTCCCCTCAGATCCATAGACACGTATCCCCAGGAAGGAGATTGAACCGGACAGGCACCTAGGCCCTAATCATATCCATTGCATTTGTTTCCAGGCATCTCTCCTCAGAGGCCTGGTTTCCAATACCAGCATATGGGAGATTCCTTAGGCACTCATCAAAACAATTCTCTTCTCTACATAGGAAACGTACTCTTTAGAGCTCCATCAAAACCTCCGGTTATGAACATCCTTCAAGGCCCCGGATCAAGCACCCCATTCCAAGGTCTCCATGGACACAAATGCACATTATGACCCATCCTCAACTCACCCATTTCAACACACCCCGCCTCGGTTACTCCCCTAGATCCAGCAGATCGAACTTGCCTTGGCGCTATGAGACACCTGGAATGGGAGTCAGGCTGCCCAGGCATCCATCCTTAGAACCCTGCTCTGGATAACTTCCTTGTGGGATGTCCTGGAGCCATCCAGCAGGTCTCGACTGTCCCACGGAAGGAATCATTGCGGTTTGGAGCATTTCACAATTCCCAAAATGGGAAAACCTCCATGGCCTCGTGACACCCTCCCCTTCATGAAGGGGCCGTCATGGACAGAAACTCCAACCTGAGCCAACGTCTGATCCTAGCTCTGTCTTCAGGTACACGGGATCTCGAATCATCTCTGCAGAGGGTGCCTGCCGTCCCCTCACCCCGAAATCTAAGTCTGGCTTGTGTTCTCAGAATTTTTTCCTCACACTCCTGGCCCACAAGCCTTCCAGTTTGGGAATTCTGGAGCCACTATGTGGCACTGTGTCTTCCTTCCAGAAGAAAAACGTTGCCCTCTGGGGCTACCCAGTAACCACAAATGAGTACCAACCTGCATGAAACTCGACTGCACCCCAATGATACAGTCTAGCCTGGGCACTAATTCCCTGTCTGCCACAGCCTGAGCCTGCACCTCCCAACCCACACTCAATAGCTGGCCGAACACTGAGCACATCAGTCACACCATGGCCTTAGGTCTTCATCTCTTCCCAACCTCAGTTTTCAGGCTTCAGAACCTAGACCTTAAATGCAATCACAGTCCAGGAGTGAAAGTGTTGCAGAAATTAGAACTCCTTCTTCCCCATGGCCAGAAAATTTGTGGTTGCCATATTGTGCAACGTTCAGTGTAGGTGAAACCAGCATGGTACATTAGGCCACGCCCTGACTTGAGGGGATCCTTGGGCACAAAAACACATTGTGAAACTCAATGTGAGCCCTATGCTCAAGGAAGGCCTCTCAGAGTCTGGACCAAGAGCCCACATATGGGGCTTGCCATGTTCTTAGGTCCCAATGTTAACCAGAGTTCTGGTTGTCCAGACGCGCTTCCGCAGGACTCTGCTGTGGAATCCCTCTTTTGGTGGTCCACCTGAGGTAAAAAAAAAAAAAAAAAAAAAAACAAAACAAAACAGAAAGACCTCCTCCCTTCCCACAGAATGACCCCAAACTCTTGGGATTGGGTCAAATCCCCAGAAAGGGAGCCTCATCGATGGCCCATGAGGACACCCGGACATTCCATGGCAATCGGTGACACATATCCAGAAAAAAATAAGCATGAGCAAGCACCTCACTTTCGCCCTTTGTTCATATCCCGAAGAGTTCTCCTCACGGTCTATATATCGGGCCGGCCATAGCTACAGACCCAAACCTAAGTGGAGTTTGTGTTTTCAGACTTTTGTCCAAATAGCCCTGGACCACACACGCTCCACACTTTGGTCCCTGGAGCCACACCTCAGGACTGTGCTTCCCTTTCAAGAGAATTCTTCCCATTCCATTGGCCACAAACTTGCAAATTAGGAAAAACCTCCAAAGTTACCGAGGCCATCCCAATAGTGTAGGCCGCCCAGGACAAACAGGTGTGATCTCAAACCAGCTGAGCAACTACCTCCACTCAGACAAAAGATGTCCCCAGAGAAGAATATTGAACCGGACAGGCCCCTAGGCCCTAATCAGATCCATTGCTTTGGTTTCGAGGCATCTCTCCTCAGAGGCCTCATTTCCAATTCCAGGAAATGGTGGTTTCCTGAGGCACCAATAAGAACAAATCTCGTCTCCCCATGGAAAACTTGCTCATTGGAGCTTTGTTATAACCTCTGGTTAGGAGAATCCTTCAGGGCCCTGGTGCCACTGCCCCATACCAAGGTCTCAATGGACTCAAACCAACATTAAGACCATCCTCAGGAAAGTCCATTTCAACTCATTTAAGACCATCCTCAGGAAAGTCCATTCCCACTCAGCCCCCTCTGATGCTACCCTAAGCCAGCAGATCAAACGTTTCTTGTTGCTAGGAGACAATTGGAATTGAGGCTGTCTGCCCAGGCATCCATACTTAGAACCCTGTTCTGGAAAAATACCTTAGGAGACGTCCTGGAGCCATCCAACAAATCTTAATTGTCCCACAGAAGGAATCCTTGCAGTTTGGAGCATCTGACAACTCTAATAGTGGGAAAAACCCCATGGCCTCATAATGCCCCCCACTTCATGAAGGGGCCAACATGGACAGAAACTCCAACCTGAGCCAAAGTCTGATCCTTGACCTTATTTCAGACTCATGAGATCTCAATTCAGCTCTGCAGAGTGTGCCTGCCATGTCCATTCCCCGAAACCTAAGCATAGCTAGTGTTCTCAGACTTCCGTCCTCACTCTCCTGGCCCACAAGCCCTCCAGTTTGGGAATTCCGAAGCCACAATGCAGCACTCTGCCTGCTCTCCAGAAGAAAACCTTTGCCCTATGCTTCTAATAAGAAACCCCAAATGATTATCTAATGCATGCCACTCGACTGTAAAGCAATTATACAGCCTACCCTGAATACTAATGCCCTGTCTGGCACAGCCTGAGACAAGACATCCCAAACGACACCTAGACAGCTGGCTCCAACCTGGACACAAGGGACCTGCTATGGCTGTAGTTCGTCATCTCTTCCCTACCTCGGTTTTCAGGCTTCATAACCTAGACCTTATCTCCAATCACTGCCCAGGGGTGAACGTGATGCAGAAATTAGAATTCCTCCTTCCCCATGGCCAGAAACCATGTGGTAGGCATGTTGTCCAACGTTCAATGTGGGAAAACCTGCATTGTCGGAAAGGCCACGCCAGTGCTTGGGGCCGCCTAGGGCACAGACATGCATTGTGACCTGTAGCGTGAGTCCCGTATTAAAGTAACGCCTCTCAGGGGCTGGACCAAGATCCTGCATATGGGGCTTGTCATATCCATAGGCCCCCAGGCTGAACCAGAGAGCGAGTATTCCAGTTGTCAGTACCCACTGCTATGCTCCAGAATCCCTCTACTGGGGGGATACATGAAGCAGAAAACAGGACTCTTCCCTTCCCACAGAATGACCCCAAACTCTTGGGGGCTGGACAAACTACCAGAGAGGGAGACTTCTACGACCCATGAGGCAACTCCTACATTAAACGGCCATTGTGGACAAAATATCCAGAGACAAAAGACTGAGCGACTGCCTCCCTCTCACCCTTCTTTCATATCCAGAGGAGCTCCCCTCACGGACTGTAGATCAGGCCTGCCATAACCTCGGCCCCAAACCTGAGCTGAGTTTGGGTTTTTGGATGTCTGTCTGCACAGCCGTGGCCCACACCGCCTCCAGGCTGGGGTCTCTGGAGCCACACCACAGAACTGTGCCTGCTCTCTCCTAAGAAACTGCCCGTTCCATTGGCCACAACTCTACAAAATAGTAGAAACCTCAAGGTCCCCAAGGACATCCCACTACCGCAAGCCGCACTGGACAAACAGGGGCATTATGACACCAGCTGAGCAAATACTACCTCCATGCAGACACACAGACTGATATCCGCAGAGACAGAAGATTGAACCAGACAGGCCCCTAGGCCCTATTATGAACTCTTGCTTTGGTGTCCAGGTATCACTCCTCAGAGGCCTGGGTTCGAAGACCAGCATATGGGGCTATCCTGAGGCACCAGACAGAACACCTCTCATCTCCGCATGGAAAGCTTCCTTGTTGGAGTTGTGTCAAACCTTTCGGGTTGGAGAATCCTGCAGAGTCCCTTAGCTACTGCCACATTCCAAGGTCTCCATGGCCACCAACCCACATTATGACTCATCCTCAGGAAAGTCCATTTAAACTCAGCCTTCTGGGTAGCTCACCCAAGAGCCCGCAGATTGAGCGTGCCTTGTCTCGACCAGGCAATGGGAAGGTGAGTTGGCGTTTCTCGGCATCCATGCTTAGGCCCCTGCTCTCGAGTCTTTCTGTATGGGGCATCCTGGAACCATCCAATAGTACTCGACTGTCCTGAAGAAGGAAACTTTGAAGTTTGTAGCAGCTCACAACTCCCAGCGTAGGGAAAGCTCCCTGGCCTCATGACGCCCCCACCCCCTTCAGGAAGGGGCCGTCATGGACACAAACTCCAGCTTGAGGCAACATCTGATACTTGCCCTGACCTCAGATGCAGGAGATCTCGATTCAGCCTCTGCACAGTGGGCCCAAACCTCGTGCTACCTTGTGTTTTCAGACTTCCTTCCACACACTCCTGGCAAACATATCCTCAAGACTTGGAATTCTGGAACCAAAATGCAGCCCTATGCTGGCCCTCCAGAAGAAAAACGTTGCTCTATGGGGATCTCCATAAACCCCAAATGAGGATCAACCTGCTCGGTTCTCGACCTCACCCCAATTGGATTGTTCGGGTTGTCCATTCATCCCTCCCCAGAGCTCTGCTTTGGAATCCCTCTTTTGGTGGGACACCTGAGGTAACAAAACTAAAAGGACTCCTCCCATCCTTCAGATTGACCCAAAACAATTGGGATTGGACCAAATTCACAGAGAGGAAGTCTCGACCATGGCCCATGAGGCCTCCCCGAGTTTCCACAGCCATCGTTGACAACAAATCCAGAGACAAAAGTCTGAGCAAGCGCCTCACACTCGCTCTTTTGTCGTATCCTGAAGAGTTCTCCTCACGGTCTGTAGATCGGGCCTGCCATACCTACTTGCCAAACCTAAGCCGAGTTTGTGTTTTCAGACTTCTGTCCCCACATTCCTGGCCCGCAGACCCTTCAGGCTGGGGCCCCTGGAGCCACACATCAGGAATGTGCCTGTCCATACCACGGGAATTCTGCCCATTCCATTGTCCACAATCGTAAAAATTAGGAAAAACCTCCAGAGTCCCCAAGGACATCCCAATAATGTAGGCCGCCCAGGACAAACAAGGGTCATCTGAAACCAGCTGAGCATCTACCTCTACTCAGCTGAGCATCTACCTCTACTCAGAGAAGAAGATTGAATCAGACAGGCCCTAGGCCTGAATCAGATTCATTGCTTTCGGTTACAGGTATCTCTCCTCAGAGGCCTGGTTTCCAATATTAGCATATGGGGATTTCATGAGGCAGCAATCAGAACAAATCTCTTCTCCACATGGGAAAATTATCCTTTGAAGATGTCTCAAAACCTCCAGTTAGGAGAAGCCTTCAGGGCCTGTGTGCCACTGCCCCATTACAAGGTCTCCATAGACACAAATACATATTAGGACCCATCCACAGGAGAGTCCATTTCAACTGAGCGTATTCGGTTGCTCCGCGAGATCCAGCAGACCTAACTTGTCTTGTTGCTAGGAGACAATTGGAATGTGAGGTGGCCTACCCCGCCATCCATCCTTAAAACCCTGCTCGGAATCGTTGGCCTGGTGCCAACCAACAGGTATCAATTGTCCTGCAGAAGAATCTTTGCAGTTGGGAGCTTCTCACAACTCCCATCGTGAGAGAACCCCCATGGCCACATGATCCGCCCCCCTTCATAAAGGGGCCATCAGGGACATAAGGTCCAACCTGAGCGATCGTCTGATCCTCACCCTGACTTCAGATGCACGAGATCTCGGTTCAGGTCTGTAGATTGTGCCTGCCATGTCCTCACCCAGAAACCTAAGCTTTGGTTGTGTCCTCAGACTTCTGTCCACAGACTAATGGCTCACAAGCCCTCTAGTTTGGAAATCCAGAACTACAATGCAGCACACTACCTGCCCTGCAGAGGAAATACATTGCCCTCTGGGGCTACCTAGAAACCCCAAATGAAGATCAACTTGCACGACACTTGGCTATACCCAAAAAATATAGGATGACCTGGACAATAATGCACTTTCTGACACAGCCTGAGCCTGTAACTCCTGGGCCCACGCAGACAGCTGGCTACAAACTGAGAAGTTCAGACCCCCCATGGCCTTAGGTCGTTATCCCTTCCCAACCTCAGTTTTCAGGTTTCAGAACCTAGACATTATCTCCAATCAATGCCCAGGTTTGAAATGATGCAGAAATCAGAACTCCTTCCCGATGGCAGGAAAACTTGTGGTTGGCTTGTTGTCCAACGTTCAGAGTATTGGAAACCAGTGTGTCCCTTGAGGCCCCGCCATTGCTCGCGGTCCAGATAGGTAGCAAACACACATTGTGACCGTCATCCTTAGCCCAGTCCTCAGGTAAGGCCTCTCAGTGGCTGGATGGAGAGACAGCATATTGGGCTTGCCATGCACCTAGGCCCCAATTTTTAACCATAGTTCCTTTTGTCCCTTCACTCTTCCCCAGGGCTCTGCTTTGGAATTCCTCTTTTGGTGGGACACCTGATGTAACAACCCTGAAAGGAGTCCTCCATCCAACAGATTGACGAAAAACAATTGGGATCGGGCCAAATCCACAGAGAGCAAGATTCATCCATGTCGCATGAGGCCTCCTCGATTTTCCACGGCCATCGCTGATACAAAATCCAGAGACAAAAGCCTAAGCAAGCGCCTCAGACTCGCACTATCTTCATATCCTGAAGATGTCTTCTCATTGTTTGTAGATCGGGCCTGCCATACCTACGTCCCCAACATAAGCTGAGTTTGTGTTTTCAGACTTCTGTCCTCAAAGTCCTGGGCCACATACCATCCAGGCTGGGGACCCTGGAGGCACACATTAGGACTGTCCCTTCCAATCCATGGGAATTCTGCCCATTCCATTGTCCAAAATCGTACAAATTAGGAGAACCCTCCAAAGTCCCTGAGGCCATTCCAATAGTATAGGTCGCCCGGGACAAAAAAGGGCAGTCTGACACCAGCTGAGCATCTAACTCCACTCATTCCCTAGAAGGATGTCCCCAGAGAAGAAGATTGAACCAGACAGGACCCTAGGCCAAAATCGGATCCATTGCTTTGGTTTACAGGCATGTCTCCTCAAAACCCTGGATTCCAATACAAGCATTGGGGTTTTCCTGAGGCACCCATCTGAACAAACCTCGTCTCCACAAGGTAACTTGTGCATGGGAGCTATGTCAAAAGCTTAGGAGAATACTTCAGGGTCCCGGTGCCACCGCCCCCCCATTCCAAGGCCCTCATGGACACAAACACACATTAGACCCATCCTCAGGAAAGTCCATTTCAACTCAGCCACCCCGGTTGCTCCCGCAGAGCCATCTGATCTAAACTCTCTTGTCGCTAGGAGACAATTGGAATGCGAGGCGGGCTTCCCAGGCATCCATCCTCGAACGTTGGTCTGGACTCATCCATATGGGATGTCCTGGAGCTGTCCAACAGGTCTCAATTGTCCCGCAGAAGGAATCCTAGGAGGGGGCATCCCACCACTCCCAAATGTGAGAAAACCTCCACGGCCTCGAGATTCGGCTCCCTTTATGAAGGGGCCGTCATGAACAGAAAATCCAAGCTGAGCCAACGTCTGATCCTCGCTCTGACTTCAGATGCATGAGATATTTCTTCAGATCTTCAGGGGGTACATGCCGTGCCCTCGCCCTGAAACCCAAGTCTAGCTGTCCCTAGGACCCAATTTTAACCAGATTTCTGGTTGTCCAATCGCCCCTCCCCTGGGCTCTACTGTGGAATCCCTCATTTGGGGGTACTCAGAGTTTGAAAAACAAAACAAAACAAAAACAACAACAAAAAAAACGGACTTCTTCCATCCAGCAGAATGACCCCAAAGTCTTTGGATTGGGCCAAACCCCCAGGGAGTAAGACTCGTCCATTTCCCATGAAGTCACTCGGATATTTCATGACCATGAATGGCATGATATCCAGAGCAAGAGCCTCACACTCGCCCTTTTTTCATATCCCGAAGAGTTCTCCTCATGGTCTGTAGATCAGTCCTGCCATACCTATGACCCGAAACATAAGCCGAGTTTCTGTTTTCAGACAACTCTCCAAACAGCCCTGGCCTACACAGCCTACAGGCTTAGGCCCCTGGAGCCAAGCTGAAGACTGTACTTGCCCTCTCCAAGGGAATTCTGTGTGCCCATTCCAATGGCCACAACGCTACTAAATAGGATAAACCTCCAAAGTCCCTGAGGCCATCCCAATAGTGGTGGCTTCCCGGGACAAACAGGAGCAATCTGAGCCCATCTGAGAACCTACCTGCACTCAGACTTGTAGACTGATATCCCCAGAGGTAAAAAGGAAAGAACAGGCCCCTAGGCCCTAATCGGATCCATTGCTTTGGTTTCCAGGCATCTTCCTCAGAGGCCTGGATTTCAGTACCAGCATATGGCTGTTTCTTGACTCACCCACCAGAAGAAATCTCATCTACACATGAAAAACTTGTACGATAGAGCTGTGTGAAAGCCTCTCTTTAGGAGAACCCTTCAGGGCCCCAGTGCCACCACTTCATTCCAAGGTATCCATAGACACAAAAACACATTAGGACCCATCCACAGGAGAGTCCATTTCAACTCAGCGTATTCGGTTGCTCCGCGAGATCCAGCAGATCTAACTTGTCTTGTTGCTAGGAGACAATTGGAATGCGAGGTGGGCTACCCAGCCATCCATCCTTAGAACCCTGCTCGGAATCGTTGTCCTGGAGCCAACCAACAGGTCTCAATTGTCCTGCAGAAAAATCTTTGAAATTGGGAGCTTCTCACAACTCCCATCGTGAGAAAACACCCATGGCCTTGTGATCCCCCCCCCTTCATGAAGTGGCCCTCTGGGACATAAGGTCCAAACTGAGCGATCGTCTAATCCTCACCCTGACATCAGATGCACGTGATCTCGGTTCAGATCTGTAGATTGTGCCTGCCATGTCCTCACCCAGAATCCTAAGCCTAGCTTGTGTCCTCAGACTTCCATCCTCAGACTAATGGCCCACATGCCCTCCAGTTTGGCAAACCAGAATTATAATGCAGCACTCTGCCTGCCCTCCAGAAGAAAAACATTGCCCTCTGGGGCTACACAGAAACCCAAATGAAGTTCAAACGGCACGCCAATTGGCTGTACCCAAAATATATAGGCTGACCTGGGCAATAATGCCCTTTCTGACAGAGGCTGACCTGGACCTCCTGGCCCCACCCATACAGCTGGCCGCTCACTGAGCACTTCCGACCAGCCATTGCCTTAGGTCGTTATCTCTTCCCAGCCTCGGTTTTCAGGATTTAGAACCTAGACCTTATCTCCAATCACTGCCCATGTTTGAAAATGATGCAGAAATCAGAACTCTTTCCCGATGGCAAGAAACCTTGTGGTAGGCTTGTTGTATAATGTTCAGTGTAGTGGATACCAGTGTGTCCAATGAGGCCCTGCCATTGCTCGCGGGCCACATAGGTGGCAAACACACATTGTGACCCTCAGCCTTAGCCCAGTCCTCAGGTAAGGCCTCTCAGTGGCTGGATGAAGAGACAGCATATTGGGCTTGCCATGCCCCTAGGCCCCAATTTTTAAAAATAGTTCAGGTTGTCCCTTAACTCTTCCCCAGGGCTCTGCTTTGGAACTCCTCTTTTGGTGGGACATCTGAGGTAACAACCCTGAAAGGAGTCCTCCATCCAACAGATTGACGAAAAACAATTGGGATCGGGCCAAATCCACAGAGAGCAAGATTCGTCCATGGCCCATGAGGCCTCCTCCACATTCCACGGCCATCGCTGAAACAAAATCCAGAGACAAAAGCCTGAGCAAGCGCCTCAGACTCGCACTATCTTCATATCCTGAAGATGTCTTCTCATGGTTTGTAGATCGGGCCTGCCATACCTACGTCCCCAAACAGAAGCTGAGTTTGTGTTTTCAGACTTCTGTCCTCAAAGTCCTGGGCCACACACCATCCAGGCTGGGGACCCTGGAGCCACACATTAGGACTGTGCCTACCCAATCCATGGGAATTCTGCCCATTCCATTGACCAAAATCATACAAATTAGGAGAACCCTCCAAAGTCTCTGAGGCCATCCCAATAGTATAGGTCGCCCGGGACAAAAAAAAAGGTCAGTCTGTCACCAGCTGAGCATCTACCTCCACTCATACCCTAGATGGATGTCCCCAGAGAAGAAGATTGAACCAGACAGGACCCTAGGCCAAAATCGGATCCATTGCTTTGGTTTACAGGCATGTCTCCTCAAAACCCTGGATTCCAATACCAGCATTGGGGTTTTCCTGAGGCACCCATCAGAACCAAACTCGTCTCCACAAGGAAACTTGTGCATGGGAGCTATGTCAAAAGCTTGGACAAGGCAGGAAAGAATGTTCAATGGAAAAAAGACAGCCTTTTCAATAAATGGTGCTGGGAAAATTGGACAGCCACATGCAGAAAAATGAAATTGGACCATTTCCTTACACCACACACAAAAACAGACTCAAAATGGATGAAGGACCTCAATGTACGAAAGGAATCCATCAAAATCCTTGAGGAGAACACGGGCAGCAACCTCTTCGACCTCTGCCGCAGCAACATTTTCCTAGGAACAACGCAAAAGGCAAGGGAAGCAAGGGAAAAAATGAACTACTGGGATTTCATCAAGATCAAAAGCTTTTGCACAGCAAAGGAAACAGTTAACAAAATCAAAAGACAACTGACAGAATGGGAGAAGATATTTGCAAACGACATATCAGATAAAGGACTAGTGTCCAGAATCTATAAAGAACTTAGCAAACTCAACATCCAAAGAACAAATAATCCAATCAAGAAATGGGCAGAGGACATGAACAGACATTTCTGCAAAGAAGACATCCAGATGGCCAACAGACACATGAAAAAGTGCTCCATATCACTCGGCATCAGGGAAATACAAATCAAAACCACAATGAAATATCACCTCACACCAGTCAGAATGGCTAAAATCAACAAGTCAGGAAATGACAGATGCTGGCGAGGATGCGGAGAAAGGGGAACCTTCCTACACTGTTGGTGGGAATGCAAGCTGGTGCAGCCACTCTGGAAAACAGCATGGAGGTTCCTCAAAATGTTGAAAATAGAACTGCCCTATGACCCAGCAATTGCACTATTGGGTATTTACCCTAAAGATACAAATGTAGTGATCCAAAGGGACACATGCACCCGAATAATAATAGCAGCAATGTCCACAATAGCCAAACTATGGAAAGAACCTAGATGTCCATCAACAGATGAATGGATCAAGAAGATGTGGTATATATACACAATGGAATACTATGCAGCCATCAAAAGAAATGAAATCTTGCCATTTGCAACAACATGGATGGAACTAGAGCGTATAATGCTTAGCGAAATAAGTCAAGCAGAGAAAGACAACTATCATATGATCTCCCTGATATGAGGAAGTGGTGATGCAACATGGAGGCTTAAGTGGGTAGAAGAAGAATAAATGAAACAAGATGGGATTGGGAGGGAGACAAACCATAAGTGACTCTTAATCTCACAAAACAAACTGAGGGTTGCCGGGGGGAGGGGGTTTGGGAGAAGGGGGTGGGATTATGGACATTGGGGAGGGTATGTGATTTGGTGTGTGCTGTGAAGTGTGTAAACCTGGTGATTCACAGACCTGTACACCTGGGGATAAAAATATATGTTTATAAAAAAAAAAAAAAAAAAAAAAAAAAAAAAAAAAAAAAGCTTGGAGAATACTTCAGGGTCCCGGTGCCACCGCCCCATTCCAAGGCCCTCATGGACACAAACACACATTAGACCCGTCCTCAGGAAAGTCCATTTCAACTCAGCCACCCCGGTTGCTCCCGCAGAGACATCAGATCTAAACTGTCTTGTCGCTAGGAGACAATTGGAATGCGAGGCGGGCTTCCCAGGCATCCATCCTCGAACGTTGGTCTGGACTCATCCATATGGGATGTCCTGGAGCTGTCCAACAGGTCTCAATTGTCCCGCAGAAGGAATCCTAGGAGGGGGCATCCCACCACTCCAAACGTGGGAAAACCTCCACGGCCTCGAGATTCGGCTCCCTTCATGAAGGGGCCGTCATGAACAGAAAATCCAAGCTGAGCCAACGTCTGATCCTCGCTCTGAATTCAGATGCATGAGATATTGCTTCAGATCTTCAGGAGGTACATGCCGTGCCCTCAAACTGAATCCTAAGTCTAGCTTGTGTTCTCAGACTTCCGTCCTCACACTCCTGGCCTCGAAGCCCACAAGTGTGGCAATTCCAGACCATCACTGCAGCACTCTGCCTGCCCTCGAGAAACAAAATATTGCCCAAAGAGCTGCCCGGGCACATTAAATGAGAATAAACCTACACGGCACTCGAATGTACCCAAATTATATAGTCTAACCTGGGCATTAATGCACTGTCTGACACACCCTGAGCCGGGACCTCCTGAGCAACACCCAGACAGCTGACCGCACCCTGAGACCATAAGGCCCGCCGTGGCCTTAGGTCATCATCTCTTCCCTACCTCAGTTTTCAGGCTTCAGAACCTAGACCTTATCTCCAATCACTGCCCAGGGGTGAGTGTGATGCAGAAATCAGAACTCTTCCTTACCCATGGCAAGAAACCTTATGGTTGGCATGTTGTCCAACGTTCAGTGTAGGGGAAACCAGCATTCACCCTGAGGCCCCGCCCATTCTTGAGTGCAACGAGGGCATAAACACGCATTGTGACCCTCAGCGTGAGTCCTGTCATCTAGTACGAGTACGTCCTCTCAGTGGCTAGAACATTAGATGCCATAATGGCTTGACATGTCCCTAGGCCCCAAATTTAAACCAGATTTCTGGTTATCCAATCTCCCCTCCCCAAGGCTCTACTCTGGAATCCCTCATTTGGTGGGGTTTGAAAAACAAAACAAAACAACAACAACAACAACAACAACAACAACAAACGGACTTCTTCCATCCCACAGAATGACCCCAAACTCTTTGGACGGGGCCAAACCCCTAGAGAGTAAGACTCGTCCATTTCCCATGAAGTCACCCGGATATTTCATGACCATGAATGGCACGATATACAGAGATAAAAACTTGAGCAAGAGCCTCACACTCGCCCTTTTTTCATATCCCGAAGAGTTCTCCTCATGGTCTGTAGATCAGTCTTGCCATACCTATGACCCTAAACATAATGCGAGTTTGTGTTTTTCAGACAAACTGTCCAAACAGCCGAGGCCTACACACCCTACAGGCTCAGGCCGCTGGAGCCAACCTGAGGACTGTACTTGCCCTCTCCAAGGGAATTCTGTGTGCCCATTCCAATGGCCACAACTCTACTAATAGAATAAACCTCCAAAGTCCCTGAGGCCATCCCAATAGTGGTGGCTTCCCAGGACAAACAGGAGCAATCTGAGCCCATCTGAGAAGCTACCTGCACTCAGACTTGTAGACTGATATCCCCAGAGGTAAAAAGGAAGGAACAGGCCCCTAGGCCCTAATCGGATCCATTGCTTTGGTTTCCAGGCATCTTCCTCAGAGGCCTGGATTTCAGTACCAGCATATGGCTGTTTCTTGACTCTCCCATCAGAACAAAACTCATCTACACATGGGAAACTTGCACGTGGGAGGTGTGTCAAAGCCTCTTTTTAGGAGAACCCTTCAGGGCCCCAGTGCCACCGCTTCATTCCAAGGACTCCATAGACACAAAATCATATTAGGACACATGCACGGGAGAGTCCAATTCAACTCAGCATATTCGGTTGCTCCGCGAGATCCAGCAGATCTAAATTGTCTTGTTGCTAGGAGACAATTGGAATGCGAGGTGGCGTACCCCGCCATCCATCCTTTGAACCTTGCTCAGAATCATTGGCCTGGAGCCAACCAACAGGTCTCAATTTTCCTGCAGAAGAATCTTTGCAGTTGGGATCTTCTCACATCTCCCATCGTGAGAAACCCCCATGGCCTCGTGATACCCCCCCCCCTTCATGAAGGGGCCATCAGGGACATAAGGTCCAACCTGAGAAATAGTCTGATCCTCACCCTGACTTCAGATGCACGAGATCTCGATTCAGGTCTGTATATTGTGCCTGCCATGTCCTCACCCAGAAACCTAAGCCTAGCTTGTGTCCTCATACTTCCATCCTCAGACTAATGGCCCACAAGCCCTCCAGTTTGGCAATCCAGAATTACAATTCAGCACTCTGCTTGCCCTCCCTCAATAAAAACATTGCCCTCTGGGGCTACCCAGAAACCCCAAATGAAGAACAACCTGCACGACAATTGGCTGTACCCAAAATATATAGGCTGACCTGGGCTATAATGCCCTTTCTGACAGAGCCTGAGCCTGGACCTCCTTGCCCCACCCAGACAGCTTGCCGCTCATTTAGCACATAGGACCAGCCATTGCCTTAGGTCGTTATCTCTTCCCAAACTCGGTTTTCAGTATTTAGAACCTAGACATTATCTCCAATCACTGCCCATGTTTGAAAATGATGCAGAAATCAGAACTCCTTCCCAATGGCAAGAACTTTGTGGTTGGCTTGTTATCCAACGTTCAGTGTAGTGGAAACCTGTTTGTCCGATGAGGCCCTGCGATTGCTCGCGGGCCACAAAGGTGGCAAACACATATTGTGACCCACAGCCTTAGCCCAGTCCTCAGGTAAGGCCTCTCAGTGGCTGGATGAAGAGACAGCATATTGGGCTTGCCATGCCCATAGGCCCCAATTTTTAACCATAGTTAGGGTTGTCCCTTCACTCTTCCCCAGGGCTCTGCTTTGGAATTCCTCTTTTTGTGGGACACCTGAAGTAACAACCCTGAAAGGAGTCCTCCATCCAACAGATTGACGAAAAACAATTGGGATCGGGCCAAATCCACAGAGAGGAAGATTCGTCCATGGCCCATGAGGCCTCCTTGACATTCCAAGGCCATCGCTGAAACAAAATCCAGAGACAAGTCTGAGCAAGCGCCTCAGACTCGCACTTTCTTCACATCCTGAAGATGTCTTCTCATGGTTTGTATCGGGCCTGCCATACCTACGTCCCCAAACAGAAGCTGAGTTTGTGTTTTCAGACTTCTGTCCTCAAAGTCCTGGGCCACATACCTTCCAGGCTGCGGACCCTGGAGCCACACATTAGGACTGTGCCTACCCAATCCATGGGAATTCTGCCCATTCCATTGTCCAAAATCATACAAGTTAGGAGAACCCTCCTAAGTCCTGAGGCCATCCCAATAGTATAGGTCGCCCGGGACAAAAATGGTCAGTCTGACACCAGATGAGCATACCTCCACTCATACCCTAGATGGATGTCCCCAGAGAAGAAGATTGAACCAGACAGGACCCTAGGCCAAAATCGGATCCATTACTTTGGTTTACAGGCATGTCTCCTCAAAACCCTGGATTCCAATACCAGCATTGGGGTTTTCCTGAGGCACCCATCAGAACCAAACTCGTCTCCACAAGGAAACTTGTGCATGGGAGCTATGTCAAAAGCTGAGGAGAATACTTCAGGGTCCCGGTGCCACCGCCCCATTCCAAGGACCTCATGGACACAAACACACATTAGACCCGTCCTCAGGAAAGTCCATTTCAACTCCGCCACCCCGGTTGCTCCCGCAGAGCCATCAGATCTAAACTGTCTTGTCGCTAGGAGACAATTGGAATGCGAGGCGGGCTTCCCAGGCATCCATCCTCGAACGTTGGTCTGGACTCATCCATATGGGATGTCCTGGAGCTGTCCAACAGGTCTCAATTGTCCCGCAGAAGGAATCCTAGGAGGGGGCATCCCACCTCTCCAAACGGGAAAACGTCCACGGCCTCGAGATTCGGCTCCCTTCATGAAGGGGCCGTCATGAACAGAAAATCCAAGCTGAGCCAACGTCTGATCCTCGCTCTGACTTCAGATGCATGAGATATTGCTTCAATCTTCAGGAGGTACATACCGTGCCCTCGCCCTGAATCCCAATTCTAGCTTGTGTTCTCAGACTTCCGTCCTCACACTCCTGGCCCCGAAGCCCACAAGTTTGGCAATTCTGGACCATCATTGCAGCACTCTGCCTGCCCTCGAGAAACAAAATATTGCCCAATGAGCTGCCCGGGCACATTAAATGAGAATAAACCTACACGGCACTCGAATGTACCCAAATTATATATTCTAACCTGGGCAATAATGCACTGTCTGACACACCCTGAGCCGGGACCTCCTGAGCAACACCCAGACAGCTGACCGCACCCTGAGCCCATAAGGCCCGCCGTGGCCTTAGGTCATCATCTCTTCCCTACCTCAGTTTTCAGGCTTCAGAACCTAGACCTTATCTCCAATCACTGCCCAGGGGTGAGTGTGATGCAGAAATCAGAACTCCTGCTTACCCAAGGCAAGAAACCTTGTGGTTGGCATGTTGTCCAACGTTCAGTATAGGGGAAACCAGCATTTACCCTGAGGTCACGCCCATTCTTGAGAGCGACTAGGGCATAAACAGGCATTGTGACCCTCAGCGTGATACCTGTCCTCTAGTACGTCCTCTCAGTGGCTAGACCATTAGATGCCGTAATGGCTTGACATGTCCCTAGGCCCCAAAATTAAACCAGATTTCTGGTTGTCCAATCGCCCCTCCCCAGGGCTCTACTCTGGAATCCCTCATTTGGTAGGGTTTGAAAAACAAAAAAAAAAAAAATCAACAACAACAAAAAAAAAGGACTTCTTCCATCCCACAGAGTGACCCCAAACTCCTTGGACGGGGCCAAACCCCCAGAGAGTAACACTCAGCCATTTCCCATGAAGTCACCCGGAAATCTCACGACAATGAGTGACACAATATCTCGAGAAAACAACGTGAGCAAGAGCCTCACACTCGCCCATTTTTTATATCCCAAAGTGTTCTCCTCATGGTCTGTAGATCAGTCCTGCCATATCTATGACCTGAAACATAAGCCGAGTTTGTGTTTTCAGACAACTGTCCCAACAGCTATGGCCTACACACCCTACAGGCTCAGGCCCCTGAGGCCAAACCTGAAGACTGTGCTTGACCTCTCCAAAGGAATTGTATGTGCCAATTCCAATGGCCACAACCCTACTAAGAGGATAAACCTCCAAAATTCCTGAGGCCAACCCAATAGTTGTGGCTTCCCAGGACAAAAAGGGGAAATCTGAGCCCATCTGAGCACGTACCTGCACTCAGACCCGTAGACTGATATCACCAGAGGTAATAAGGAACGAACAGGCCCCTAGGCACCTATCGGATCCATTGCTTTGGTGTCGAGGCATCTCTCCTCAGAGGCCTGGATTTCAGTAACAGCATATGGCTATTTCTTGACTCACCCATCCGAACAAATCTCATTTACACAATGGAAACTTGCACGATGGAGCTGTGTGAAAGCCTCTCTTTAGGAGAACCCTTCAGGTCCCCAGTGCCACCGCTTCATTCCAAGGTCTCCATAGACACAAAATCATATTAGGTCACATCCATGGGAGAGTCCATTTCAACTCAGCCTCCTCGGTTGCTCCCCCAGATCCAGCAGATCTCACCTGTCTTGTTGCTTGGAGACAATTGGAATGCGAGGTGGGCTACCCAGCCATCCATCCTTAGAACCCTGCTCGGAATCGTTGTCCTGTAGCCAATCAACAGGTCTCAATTGTACTGCAGAAGAATCTTTGCAATTGGGACCTTCTCACAACTCCCATCGTCGGAAAACCCCAATGGCCTCGTGATCTCCGCCCTTCAAGAAGGGGCCCTCAGGGACAGAATGTCCAATCTGAGCGACCGTCTGATCCTCGCCCTAACTTCAGATGCACGAGATCTAGATTCAGGACTGTAGATTGTGTCTGCCATATCCTCACCCAGAAACCTAGGCCTAGCTTAGGTTCTCAGACTTCCTTCCTCAGACTACTGGCCACAAGCCCTCCAATTTGGCAATTTAGAACTACAATGCAGCACTCTGCCTGCCCTCCAGAAGAAAAACATTGCCCTCTGGGGCTAACCAGAAACCCCAAATGAGGATCAACCTGCACGCCATTCAGCTGTACCCCAAATATATAGGCTGACCTGGGCACTAATGCCCTTTCTGACGCAGCCTGAGCCTGGACCTCCTGGCCCCACCCAGACAGCTGGCCGCACACTGAGCACATCGGACCCGCCATGGCCTTAGGTCGTCATCTCTTCTCAACCTCGTTTTTCAGGATTCAGAACCTAGACCTTATCTCCAATCACGGCCCGGGTTTGAAAATGATGCAGAAATCCGAACTCTTTCCCCATGGCAAGAAACCTTGTGGTTGGCATGTTGTCCAAGAATCAGTGTAGTTGAAACCAGTGTGGCCCATGAGACCCCGCCCATGCTTGCAGCCACATTGGTCACAAACACACATTGTGACCCTCAGCCTGAGCCCTGTCCTCAGGTAAGCCCTCTCAGTGGCTGGATGGAGAGACAGCATATTGGGCTTGCCATGCCTCTAGGCCCCAATTTTTAACCGTAGTTAGGGTTGTACCTTCACTCTTCCCCAGGGCTCTGCTTTGGAATTCCTCTTTTGGTGGTACACCTGAGGTAACAAACCTGAAAGAAGTCCTCTAATCCCACAGATTGACGAAAAACATTTGGGATTGGGCCAAATCCACATAGACCAAAATAAGTCCATAGCCCATGAGGCCTCCCCAACATTCCACGGCCATCGCTGATACAAAATCCAGATTCAAAAGACTGAGCACGCGCCTCAGACTTGCTCATTCTTCATATCCTGAAGAGTTCTTCAGATAAGAACCTACACGGCACTCGAAGGCACCCAAAATATATAGTCTAACCTGGGCACTAATGCACTGTCTGACAACCTGAGCAAGGACTTCGTGACCAACACCCAGACAGCTGACCGCACACTGAGCACATCAGACCCGCCATGACCTTAGGTCATCATCTCTTCCCTACCTCAGTTTTCAGGCTTCAGAATCTAGACCTTATCTCCAATCACTGCTCAGGGGTGATTGTGATGCAGAAATCAAAACTCTTCCTTACCCATGGCAAGAAACCTTGTGGTTGGCATGTTGTCCAATGTTCAGGGTAGGAGAAACCAGCATTCACACTGAGGCCCGCCCATTCTTGAGTGCGACGAGGGCATAAACACGCATTGTGACCCTCAGCGTGAGTCCTGTCCTCTAGTACTTCCTCTCAGTGGCTGGACCATTAGATGTCATAATGGGCTTGACATGTCCCTAGGCCCCAATTTTTAACCAGATTTCTATTTGTCCAGTAACAACTCCCCAGGGCTCTACTCTGGAATCCCTCATTTGGTGGTACACCTGAGGTAGAAAAACAAAACAAAACAAATCAACAACAACAAAAAAAACAGACTTCTTGCATCCCACAGAGTGACCCCAATCTCTTTGGACGGGGCCAAACACCCAGAGAGTAAGACTCCTCCATTTCCCATGGTCACCCAGAAATTTCACTACCATGAGTGACACAATATCTAGAGACAAAAACGTGAGCAAGAGCCTAACACTCGTCCATTTTTCATATCCCAAAGTGTTCTCCTCATGGTCTGTAGATCAGTCCTGCCATACCTATGACCTGAAACATAAGCCCAGTTTGTGTTTTCAGACAACTGTCCCAAAAGCTCTGGCCTACACACCCTACAGGCTCAGGCCCTGGAGGCCAACCTGTAGACTGTGCTTGCCCTCTCCAAGGGAATTGTATGTGCCCATTCCAATGGCCACAACCCTACTAAGAGGATAAAACTCCAAAATTCCTGAGGCCATCCCAATAGTTGTGGCTTTCCAGGACAAACAGGGGCAATCTGAGCCCATCTGAGCACCTACCTGCACTCACTCCGTAGACTGATATCCCCAGATGTAATAAGGAACGATCAGGGCCCTAGGCACCTATCGGATCCATTGCTTTGGTTTCGAGGCATCTCTCCTCAGAGGCCTGGATTTCATTAACAGCATATAGCTGTTTCTTGACTCACCATCAGAACAAATCTCATCTACACATGGGAAACTTGCACGAAGGAGCTGTGTGAAACCCTCTCTTTAGGAGAACCCTTCATAGCCCCAGTGCCACCGCTTCATTGCAAGGTCACCAGAGACACAATATCATATTAGGTCACAACCACGGGAGAGTCCATTTCAACTCAGCCTCCTCGGTTGCTCCCCCAGATCCAGCAGATCTGACCTGTCTTGTTGCTTGGAGACAATTGGAATGCGAGGTGGGCTACCCATCCACCCATCCTTATAACCGTGCTCGGAATCGTTGTCCTAGGGACAACCAACAGGAATCAATTGTCCTGTAGAAGAATCTTTGCAGTTGGGAGCTTCTGACAACTCCCATCGTGGGAAAACGCCCATGGCCTCGTGATCCACCCCCCCTTCAAGAAGGGGCCATCAGGGACAGAATGTCCAATCTGAGCGATCGTCTGATTCTCGCCCTGACTTCAGAAGCACGCAATCCCGATTCAGGTCTGTAGATTGTGCCTGCCATATCCTCACCCAGAAACCTAGGCCTAGCTTGGGTTCTCAGACTTCCGTCCTCAGACTACTGGCCCACAAGCCCTCCAGTTTGGCAATCCAGAACTACAATGCAGCACTCTGCCTGCCCTCAAGAAGAAAAACATTGTCCTCTGGGGCTACCCAGAAACCCCAAATGAGGATCAACCTGCACGCCATTCGGCTGTACCCCAAATATATAGGCTGTCCTGGGCACTAATGCCCTTTCTGACACAGCCTGAGCCAGGACCTCCTGGCCCCACCCAGACAACTGGTCGCACACTGAGCACATCGGACCCGCCATGGCCTTAGGTCGTCATCTCTTCTCAACCTAGGTTTCAGGCTTCAGAACCTAGACCTTATGTCCAATCACGGCCCGGGTTTGAAAATGATGCAGAATTCAGAACTCATTCCCCATGGCAAGACACCTTGTGGTTGGCATGTTGTCCAAGGTTCAGTGTACTTGAAACCAGTGTGGCCCATGAGGCCCCGCCAATGCTTGTGGGCCCCATTGGTCACAAACACACATTGTGACCCTCAGCCTGAGCCCAGTCCTCAGGTAAGGCCTCTCAGTGGCTGGATGGAGAGACAGCATATTGGGATTGCCATGCCCCTAGGCCCCAATTTTTAACCATAGTTCGTGTTGTCCCTTCACTCTTCCCCAGGGGTCTGCTTTGGAATTCCTCCTTTGGTGGGACCCCTGAGGTAACAAACCTGAAAGGAGTCCTCCCATGCCACAGATTGACGGAAAACAATTGGGATCTGGCCAAGTCCACAGAGGAAGATTCATCCATAGCCCATGAGGCATCCCCAACATTCCACGGCCATAGCTGATACAAAATCCAGAGACAAACGCCTGAGCATGTGCCTCAGACTCGCTCATTCTTCATATCCTGAGGAGTTCTTCAGATAAGAACCTACACGGCACTCGAATGCACCCAAAATATATAGTCTAACCTGGGCACTAATGCACTGTCTGACAACCTGAGTCCGGTCCTTGTGACCAACACCCAGACAGCTGACCGCACACTGAGCACATCAGACCCGCCATGGCCTTAGGTCATCATCTCTTCCCTACCTCAGTTTTCAGGCTTCAGAACCTAGACCTTATCTCCAATCACTGACCAGCGGTGACTGTGATGCAGAAATCAGAACTCTTCCTTACCCATAGCAAGAAACCTTGTGGTTGGCATGTTGTCCAACGTTCAGTGTAGGAGAAACCAGCATTCAGCCTGAGGCCCCGCCCATTCTTGAGTGCGACGAGGGCATAAACACGCATTGTGACCCTCAGCGTGAGTCCTGTCCTCTAGTACGTCCTCTCAGTGGTGGACCATTAGATGTCATAATGGGCTTGACATGTCCCTAGGCCCCAATTTTTAACCAGATTTCTGGTTGTCCAGTCGCCCCTCCCCAGAGCTCTACTCTGGAATCCCTCATTTGGTGGGACACCTGAGGTTGAAAAACAAAACAGAACAAATCAACAACAACAGAACAAAGGACTTCTTCCATCCCACAGAATGACCCCAAACTCTTTGGACGGGGCCAAACCCCCAGAGATTAAGACTCGTCCAATTTCCATGAAGTCACCCGGAAATTTCACGACCATGAGTGACACGATATCCAGAGACAAAAACTGAGCAAGCACCTCACACTCGCCCTTTTTTCATATCCCGAAGAGTTCTCCTCAAGGTCTGTAGATCAGTCCTGCCATACCTATGACCCGAAAAATAAGCCGAGTTTGTGTTTTCAGACAAATGTCCAAACAGCCCTGGCCTACACACCCTACAGGCTCAGACAATTGGAGCCAAACCTGACGACTGTGCTTGCCCTCTCCAAGGGAATTGTATGTCTCCATTCTAATGGCTACAACCCTACTACGAGGATAAACCTCCAAAGTCCCAGAGGCCATCCCAATATTTGTGGCTTCCCAGGACAAACAGGGGCAATCTGGGCCCATCTGAGCACTTACCAGCACTCAGACTCGTAGACTGATGTCCCCAGAGGTAAAAAGGAATGAACAGGCCCCTAGGCACCTATCAGATACATTGCTTTGGTTTCAAGGCATCTCTCCTCAGAGGCCTGGATTTCAATAACAGCATATGGCTGTTTCTGGACTCACCCATCAGAACTAATCTCATCTACACATGGGAAACTTGCACGATGGAGCTCTGTGAAAGCCTCTCTTTAGGAGAACCCCTCAGGGCCCCAGTGCCACTGCTTCATTCCAAGGTCTCTTTAGACAAAAAATCATATTAGGACACATCCATGGGAGAGCCCATTTCAACTGAGCCTCCTCCGTTGCTCCCCCAGATCCAGCAGATCTAAGCTTTCTTGTTGCTTGTAGACAATTGGAATGTGTGGTGGGCTACCCAGCCATCCATCCTTAGAACCCTGCTTGCAATTGTTGTCCTGGAGCCAACCAACAGATATCAATTGTCCTGCAGAATAATCTTTGCAATTGGGAGCTTCTCACAACTCCCATCGTGGGAAAATCCCCATGGCCTCGTGATCCACTCCGCCTTCAAAAAGGGGCCATCAGGGACACAATGTCCAACCTGAGAGTTCGTCTGATCCTCGCCCTTACTTCAGATGCACGAGACCTCGATTCAGGTCTGTAGATTGTGCCTGCCATATCCTCACCCAGAAACCTAGGCCTAACTTGGGTTCTCAGACTTCCGGCCTCAGACGACTGGCCCACAAGCCCTCCAGTTTGGCAATCCAGAACTACAATGCAGCACTCTGCCGGCCCTCCAGAAGAAAATCTTTGCCCTCTGGGCCTACCAAGAAACCCCCAATGAGGATCAACCTGCACGGCATTCGGCTGTACCCCAAATATATAGGCTGACTAATGCCCTTTCTGACACAGCCTGAGCCTCTACCTCCTGGCCCCACCCAGACAGCTGGCCGCACACTGAGCACATTGGACCCGCTATGGCCTTAGGTTGTCATCTCTTCTCAATCTCGGTTTTCAGGCTTCAGATCCTAGACCATATCCAATCACGGCCCGGGTTTGAAAAAGATGCAGACATCAGAACTCTTTCCCCATGGCAAGAAACCTTGTGGTTGGCATGTTGTCTAAGGTTCAGTTTCGTTGAAACCAGTGTGGCCCACTTTGCCCCGCCCATGCTTGCAGACCACATTTGTCACAAACACACATTGTGAACCTCAGGCTGAGCCCAGTCCTCAGGTAAGGCCTCTCAGTGGCTGGATGAAGAGACAGCATATTGGGCTTGCCATGCCCCTAGGCCCCAATTTTTAACCATAATGCGATGTGTCCCTTAACACTTTCCCAGGTCTCTGCGTGGAATTCCTCTTTTGGTGGGACAACTGAGGTAACAAACCTGAAAGGAGTCCTCCCATCCCACAGATTGACCAAAAAAAATTGGGATCGGGCGAAATCCACAGAACGCAAGATTCGTCCATGGCCCATGAAGCGTCCCCAACATTCCAGGGCCATCGCTGATACAAAATCCAGATTCAAAAGCCTGATCACGCGCCTAAGACTCGCTCATTCTTCATATCCTGAAGAGTTCTTCAGATAAGAACCTACACGGCACGCGAATGCACCCAAAATATATAGTCAAACCTGGGTACTAATGCACTGTCTGACAACCTGAGCCTGGACCTCGTGACTAACACCCAGACAGCTGACCGCACACTGAGCACATCAGACCCGCCATGGCCTTAGGTCATCATCTCTTCCCTACCTCATTTTTCAGGCTTCAGAACCTAGACCTTATCTCCAATAACTGCACAGGGGTGACTGTGATGCAGAAATCAGAACTCTTCCTTACCCATGGCAAGAAACCTTGTGGTTGGAATGTTGTCCAACGTTCAGTGTAGGAGAAACTAGCATTCACCCTGAGGCCCCGCCCATTCTTGAGTGCGACGAGGGCATAAACACGCATTGTGACCCTCAGCGTGAGTCCTGTCCTCTAGTACGTCCTCTCAGTGGCTGGACCATTAGATGTCATAATGGGCTTAACATGTCCCTAGGCCCCAATTTTTAACCAGATTTCTGGTTGTCCTGTCGCCCCTCCCCAGGGCTCTACTCTGGAATCCCTCATATGGTGGGACACCTGAGGTTGAAAAACAAAACAAAACAAATCAAGAACAACAGAACAAAGGACTTCTTCCATCCCACAGAATGACCCCAAACTCTTTGGACGGGGCCAAACCCCCAGAGAGTAAGACTCGTCCATTTCCCCCATGAAGTCACCCGGAAATCTCACGACCATGAGTGACACGATATCCAGAGACAAAAAACTGAGCAAGAGCCTCACACTCGCCCTTTTTTCATATCCTGAAGAATTCTCCTCATGGTCTGTAGATCAGTCTTGCCATTCCTATGACCCGAAACATAAGCCGAGTTTGTGTTTTCAGACAACTGTCCAAACAGCCCTGGCCTACACACCCTACAGGCTCAGGCCACTGGAGCCAAACATGAAGACTGGGCTTGCCCTCTCCAAGGGAATTGTATGTGCCAATTCCAATGGCCACAACCCTACTAAGAGGATAAACCTCCAAAGTCCCTGAGGCCATCCCAATATTTGTGGCTTCCCAGGACAAACAGGGGCAATCTGGGCCCATCTGAGCTCCTACCGGCACTCAGAACCGGAGACTGATTTCCCCAGTGGTAAAAAGGAACGAACAGGCCCATAGGCACCTATCGGATCTATTGCTTTGGTTTCCAGGCATCTCTCCTTGGAGATCCTTAGAACCCTTAGAACCCTGCTCTTGCGTCGTTCCTTATGCGACATCCTTGAGCCATCCAACAGGTGTCGAATGTCCCACAGAAGTCCTTGTTCATGGACCACCTCACCTCTCATATCATGGAAAGCTTCCAAGGTCACATGATGGCCCCAATCTTCATGGAGTCGGATCATGGAAAGAAACTCCAACCTGAGCCAACGGCTGATCTTCGCCTTGACCTCAGATGCACGAGATCTTGATTAAGCTCTTCAGAGTGAACCTGCTGTGCCCTCATCCCAAAACCTAAGCATAGCTAGTGTTCTCAGACTTCCGTCCTCACTCTCCTGGAGCACACGCCCTCCATTTTGGGATTTCCGATGACACAGTGCTGCACTCTGCCTGCCCTCTAGAAGAAAAACGTTGCCCTATGGGTCTACCCAGAAACCTCAAATGAGGATAAACCTGCATGCCACTCAACTGTACACCAATTATATAGTCTAGCCTGTGCACTAATGCCCTGTCTGACACAACCTGAGGCCTGAATTCCCAACCGACACCCAGACAGCTTGCCGTACACTGAGAACATCTGAATAGCCATGGCCTTAGGTTGCCATCTCTTTCCAACCTGGTTTTCAGGCTACAGGAACCTAGACCTTATCTCTACTCATTTCCCATGGGTGAACGTGATGCAGAAATCATAACTCCTCCTTCCCTCTCGCCAGAATCTTGTGTTTGGCATCTTATCCAAAGTTCAGTGTAGGACCCCTGTAGGGCCTACAGGAGTAGTAGTAGGGCCCCTGAGGGTAGTGTATGGTCCCTGAGGCCCTGCCCATTCTAAAGAGCTGCGGTGGGCACAAACACACATTGGGACCCTCAGTTTGACCCCTGTCCTCAAGTAAAGCCTCTCAGTGGCTGGACCATGAGCCCACATATGGGGCCTGCCATGCCCCAAGTCACCCAATCTTAACCAGAGGTAGAGACATCTATTCACCCCTACTCAGGGCTCTGCTCTGGAATCCCTCTTTGGTGGGACATTTGAGGTAAGTAAACACAGAAAGGATTCCTCCCACCCACAGAATGACCCCAATCACTTGGGATCAGGCCATCCCCAGAGAGAAAGACTCCTCCATGGCCCATGAGGCCAGCCCGACATTCCACGGCCACTATTGACACAAAATCCAGAGACATAAGCCTCACCCTTAGGTCATAGCCCAAAAAATTCTCCTCATAGTCTGTAGATCGGGCCTGCCATACCCACGTCCCCAAACCGTGTTTTCAGACTTCTATCCTGACATCCCTGTCGCACACACCCTCCAGGCTGAGGCCCCTGGAGCCACACCTCAGGACTGTGCCTGCCCTCTCCAAGGAAATTCTTCCCATTCCATTGGCCACAACCCTACAGATTAGGAGAAACCTCCAAAGTCCCAGAGGCCATTCCAATAGTGTAGGCTGCCCAGTACAAAGAGGGGTGATCTGTCACAAGCTGAGCAACGACCTCAACTCACCCGTAGACAGATATCCCAAGAGAAAGGTGTTAAACTGGACAGGCCCCTAGAACGTAATTGGTTCCATTGCTTTTGTTTCTAAACATCTCTCCTCAGAGGCCTGTTTTCCAATACCAGCATATGGGGGATTCCAGAGATACCAATCAGAACAAATCTTGTCTCCACATGGGAAACTTATCCTTTGGAGCTCTGTAAAAACCTCCAGTTAGGAGAAACCTTCAGGTAACCGGAGCCACCGCCCTATTCCAAGGTCTCCATGGACACAAACCCGCATTATGACCATTCGGCAGGAGAGTACATTTCAACTCAGCCCCGTTGATTACTCCCCCAGAGCCAGAATATCAAACCTGCCTTGTCGCTAGGAGACAACTGGAATGCAAAGCAGACTCTCTAGGCATCCATCTTTTGAATCCTGCTCTGGCACCGTTCCTTATGGGATGTCCTGGGAGCCTTCCAACAGGTCTTGACTGTCCCGCAGAAGGAATCCTTGCAGATTGGAGCATCTCACAACTCCTATCGTGGGAAAACCTACATGGCCTCATGAGATGCTTCCCTTTATAAAGGGGCCATCATGGACAGAAACTCCAACCTGAGCCAACTTCTGATCCATTGCTTTGGTTTCTATGTATCTCTCCTCAGAGGCCTGGTTTCCAATATCAGAATATGGGGGTTTCCTAAGGAAACAATCAGAACAGATCTCATCTCCACATGAGAAACTTGCTCTTTGGAGCTGTGTCAATACCTCAGGTTAGGAGGATCCTTCAGGGCGCTGGCACCATGGCCCAATTCCAAGGTCTCCAAGGACACAAACTTACATTATGATCCATCCTCAGGAGAGTCCATTTCAAATCAGCCCCCTCGGGTGCTCACCCAGAGCCAGCAGATCAAACCTGCCTTGTCACTAGGGGACAGTTCGAATGCGAGGTGGGCTGCCCAGGCATCCATCCTTAGAACCCTGCTCTGGAGAATTTCTTTATGGGACGTCTTGAATCCAACCAACCTGTCTTGACTGTCTCGCAGAATGAATCCTTGTGGTTTGAAGCATCACACAATCCCACTGTGAGAAAACCTCCATTTCCTCATGATGCCCCACACCTTCATAAATGGGGCATCATGGACAGAAACTCCATCCTAAGCCAAAGTCTGATCCGCGCCCTGAATTCAGAAGCACGAGATCTCGATTCAGCACTTGAGAGTGTGCCTGCTGTGCCCTCGCCCCGAAACCTAAGCCTAACTTGTGTTCTCAGACTTCCGTCTTCACAATCCTGGCCACACCCCTCCAGTTTGGCAATTCTGGAGACACAATGCAGCACTCTGCCTGCCCTCCAGAAGAAAAATGTTGCCCTATAGGGCTAACCAGAAACGCCAAATGAGTAACAACCTGCATGCCACTCGACCATACCCCAATTATACAATCTAGCCTGTGCACTAAAGCCCTGTCTGACACAGCCTGAAGGCAGACCTCCAGTCCAACACCCAGACAGCTGGCCATATACTGAGCATATCAAACCCACAATGGCTTTCGGCCATCATCTCTACCCAACCTCAGTTTTCACCTTCAGCACCTAGACCTTTTGTCCACTCACTGCTCAGGAGTGAACGTGATACAAGAATCAGAACTTCTCCTTCGCCATGGCAAGAACCTTGTGGTTAGCATGTGGTCCAACGTTCATTGTAGGAGAAAGCAGCATGGACTATGAGGCCCCACCTATTCCTGAGGGCTACAATTTGCACAAACACACATTGTGACCCTCAGCGTGAGCCCTATCCTCATGTAAAGCCTCTTAGTGACTGGAACAACAGCCCACATATGGGGCTTGCCAAGCCCCTAGTCCCCCAATCTCAACCAGAGTTAGAGATGTCTAGTCACCCCTACTCAGGGCACTGCTCTGGAATCCCTCTTCGGTGGGACACCTGAGGTAAAAAAAAAAAAAATACAGAAAAGACTCTTCCCATCCACAGAATGATCCCAACCACTTGGGATCAGGCCAAATCACCAGAGAAAGACTTGTCCATGGCCCTTGAGGACACCCCGACATTGCACGGCCACCGTAGGCACAAAATCCAGAGACAAAAGCCTGAGCAAACGCCACATACTCGCCCTTTGTTCATAGCACGGAAAATCTCACGGTCTGTAGATCGAGACTTCATACATACATCCCCAAACCTAAGCTGAGTTTGTGTTTTCAGACCTCTGTCCCCACAGTCCTGGCCCACACACCATCAAAGCTGGGGCCCCTGGAGCCACACCTGAGGACTGCGGCTTCCTTCTCCAGGGGAATTCTGCCATTTCCATTGGCCACAACCCTAAAGATTAGGAGAAACCTCCAAACTCCCCGAGGCCATCCCAATAGTGTTGGCTGCCTAGGACAAACAGGGATGATCTTTCACAAGTTAGGAAACTACCTCCACTCAGACCCAGAGACAGATATCCCCATAGAATAAGATTGGACTGGACAGGCACTTAGGCCCGAATCAGATCCATTGCTTTTGTTTCCAGGCATCTCTCCTCAGAGGCCTGGTTACCAATACCAGCATATGGGGGATTACTGAGGCACTCATAGAAAAATCTCGTCTCCACATAGGAATGTACTCTTTTTGGAGCTCTATAAAAACCTCTGTTTAGGAGAATCTTTCAGGGCCCCGGATCAAGCGCCCCATTCCAAGGTCTCCATGGACTTAAACCCACATTATGATCTATCCTCGGTAGAGTCCATGTCAACTCATCCCCCTTGGTTTCTCCCTCCAGGGCCTGCAGATCAAACCTGCCTTGTTGCTAGGAGACAACTAGAATGGGAGGCGGGCTGCCCAGGCATCCATCCTTAGAACCCTACTCTGGAGTCGTTCCATATGGGACATCCTAGAGCCATCCAACAGGTCTCAAGTGTCCCACAGAAGGAATCTTTGCAGTCTGGTGCATCTCACAACTCCCATTGTGGGAAAATCTTCATGGCCTCTTGAGACGCTCCACTTTATAAAGGGGCCATCATGGATAGAACCTCCAACCTGAGCAAACGTCTGATATTCGCCCTGGCTTCAGGTGCATGAGATCTTGATTCAGCTCTGCAGAGTGTGCCTTCTGTGCCCTCACGCCAAAAACTAAGCCCAGCTTGTGTTCTCAGACTACCGTCCTCACACCCCTGGCCCAAAAGCACTACAATTTGGCAATACTGGGGCCACAACGCAGCACTCTGCCTGCCCTCCAGAAGAAAAACGTTGCCTTATGGAGCTACCTAGAAACCCGAATGAGGATCAACTGAACGCCACTCGACTGCACCCCAAATATACAGTCGACACTGTCTAATGCCCTGTCTGACACAGCATGAGCCCACACCTCCAGACGTACCCTCAACAGCTAGCCACACACTGAGCTCATTGTACCCATCAGGTCCTTAGGTCTTCATCTCTTCCCAACCTCGGTTTTCGGGTTTCAGAACCTAGACCTAAACTCCAATCACTGTCCAGGGGTGAACGTGATGCAGAAATCACAACTCTTCCTTCGCCATGGCCGGAAACCTTGTGGTTGGCATATTCTCCAACGTTCAGTGTAGGAGAATCCAGCGTGGCCCATGAGGCCCTTCCCATGCTTGAGGGCCTTGTTGGGCACAAATAGGCATTGTGACCCTCAGCATGAGCCCTGTCCTCAAGGAAGACCTCTCAGGGTCTGAATCAAGAGCCCACATATTGGACTTGCCATGCCCCTAGGCCCCCAAACTTAAACAGAGGTGTGGTTATCCAGTTGTCCCTACCAAGGACTCTGCTCTGGAATCCCTGTTTTATTGGCACACATGAGGTACATAAAATAAATTAAAAAAAAACAGAAAGGACACCTCCCTTCCCACAGAATGTACCCAAACTCTTGGGATAGGGTCAAATCCTCAGAGAAGGAAAGCCGTCCACAACCCATGAGGCCACGCCAGCATTCGACCCACATTGTTGACACAAATCCAGAGAGAAAACCTGAGCAAGCACCTCAAACTCACCCTTTTTCATACCCCGAAGTGCTATCAGGGTCTGTAGATTGGGCGTGCCATACCTATATCCCCAATCCTAAGCGGAATTTGTGTTTTCAGACTTCTGTCCCCACAGGGCTGGCCCACACACCCCCTCAAGGCTGGGCCCCTAGAGCCAAACTCAGAACTGTGCCTGCCCTCTCCAGGGGATTTCTGCCCATTCCATTGGCCACAACCCTATAGATTAGGAGAAACTCCAAAAAATCCCGAGGCCATTCCCAATATTATAGGCTGCCCAGGACAAACAGGGGCGATCTGACACAAGCCGAGCAACTACCTCCCTTCAGATCCATAGACAGTTATCACCAGGAAAGAGATTGAACCGGATAGGCACCTAGGCCCTAATCATATCCATTGCCTTTGTTTTTTTCAGGCATCTCTCCTCAGAGGCCTGGTTTCCAATACCAGCATATGGGAGATTCCTTAGGCAATCATCAAAACAATTCTCTTCTCTACATAGGAAACGTACTCTTTAGAGCTCCATCAAAACCTCCGGTTATGAACATCCCTCAAGGCCCCGGATCAAGCACCCCATTCCAAGGTCTCCATGGACACAAATGCACATTATGACCCATCCTCAACTCACCCATTTCAACACACCCGCCTCGGTTACTCCCCTAGATCCAGCAGATCGAACTTGCCTTGGCGCTAAGAGACACCTGGAATGGGAGGCAGGCTGCCCAGGCATCCATCCTTAGAACCCTGCTCTGGATAACTTCCTTATGGGATGTCCTGGAGCCATCCAGCAGGTCTCGACTGTCCCACGGAAGGAATCATTGCGGTTTGGAGCATCTCACAATTCCCATCGTGGGAAAACCTCCATGGCTTCGTGACACCCTCCCCTTCATGAAGGGGCCGTCATGGACAGAAACTCCAACCTGAGCCAACGTCTGATCCTAGCTCTGTCTTCAGGTACACGGGATCTCGAATCATCTCTGCAGAGGGTGCCTGCCGTCCCCTCACCCCGAAATCTAAGTCTGGCTTGTGTTCTCAGAATTTTTCCTCACACTCCTGGCCCACAAGCCTTCCAGTTTGGGAATTCTGGAGCCACTATGTGGCACTGTGTCTTCCTTCCAGAAGAAAAACGTTGCCCTCTGGGGCTACCCAGTAACCACAAATGAGTACCAACTGGCACGAAACTCGACTGCACCCCAATGATACAGTCTAGCCTGGGAACTAATTCCCTGTCTGCCACAGCCTGAGCCTGCACCTCCCAACCCACACTCAACAGCTGGCCGATCACTGAGCACAACAGACACACCATGGCCTTAGGTCTTCATCTCTTCCCAACCTCAGTTTTCAGGCTTCAGAACCTAGACCTTAAATCCAATCACATTCCAGGAGTGAAAGTGTTGCAGAAATTAGAACTCCTTCTTCCCCAAGGCCAGAAAACTTGTGGTTGCCATATTGTGCAACGTTCAGTGTAGGAGAAACCAGCATGGTACATTAGGCCACGCCCTGACTTGAGGGGCTCCTTGGGCACAAAAACACATTGTGAAACTCAATGTGAGCCCTATGCTCAAGGAAGGCCTCTCAGTGTCTGGACCAAGAGCCCACATATGGGGCTTACCATGTTCTTAGGTCCCAATGTTAACCAGAGTTCTGGTTGTCCAGTCACCCCTCCCCAGGTCTCTGCTGTGGAATCCCTCTTTTGGTGGTCCACCTGAGGTAAAAAAAAAAAAAACAGAAAGGCCTCCTCCCTTCCCACAGAATGACTCCAAACTCTTGGGATTGGGTCAAATCCCCAGAAAGGGAGCCTCATCGATGGCCCATGAGGACACCTGGACATTCCATGGCAATCGGTGACACATATCCAGAAAAAAATAAGCATGAGCAAGCACCTCACTTTCGCCCTTTGTTCATATCCCGAAGAGTTCTCTTCACGGTCTATATATCAGGCTGGCCATACCTACAGACCCAAACCTAAGTGGAGTTTGTGTTTTCAGACTTTTGTCCAAATAGCCCTGGACCACACACGCTCTACACTTGGGTCCCTGGAGCCACACCTCAGGACTGTGCTTCCCTTTCAAGAGAATTCTTCCCACTCCATTGGCCACAACCTTGCAAATTAGGAAAAACCTCCAAAGTTACCGAGGCCATCCCAATAGTGTAGGCCGCCCAGGACAAACAGGTGTGATCTCAAACCAGCTGAGCAACTACCTCCACTCAGACAAAAGATGTCCCCAGAGAAGAATATTGAACCGGACAGGGCCCTAGGCCCTAATCAGATCCATTGCTTTGGTTTCCAGGCATCTCTCCTCAGAGGCCTCATTTCCAATACCAGGAAATGGTGGTTTCCTGAGGCACCAATAAGAACAAATCTCGTCTCCCCATGGAAAACTTGCTCATTGGAGCTTTGTTATAACCTCTGGTTAGGAGAATCCTTCAGGGCCCTGGTGCCACTGCCCCATACCAAGGTCTCAATGGACTCACACCAACATTAAGACCATCCTCAGGAAAGTCCATTTCAACTCATTTAAGACCATCCTCAGGAAAGTCCATTCCCACTCAGCCCCCTCTGATGCTACCCCAAGCCAGCAGATCAAACGTTTCTTGTTGCTAGGAGACAATTGGAATTGAGGCGGTCTCCCCAGGCATCCATATAGAACCCTGTTCTGGAAAAATACCTTATGAGAAGTCCTGGAGCCATCCAACAAATCTTAATTGTCCCACAGAAGGAATCCTTGCGGTTTGGAGCATCTCACAACTCTAATAGTGGGAAAAACCCCATGGCCTCTTAATGCCCCCCCCCTTCATGAAGGGGCCAACATGGACAGAAACTCCAACCTGAGCCAAAGTCTGATCCTCGACCTGACTTCAGACTCATGAGATCTCAATTCAGCTCTGCAGAGTGTGCCTGCCATGTCCATTCCCCGAAACCTAAGCCTAGCTTGTGTTCTCAGACTTCCGTCCTCACTCTCCTGGCCCACAAGCCCTCCAGTTTGGGAATTCCGAAGCCACAATGCAGCACTCTGCCTGCCCTCCAGAAGAAAAAAACTTTGCCCTATGCTGCTAATAAGAAATCCCAAATGATTATCTAAATCATGCCACTCGACTGTAAAGCAATTATACAGCCTACCCTGAATACTAATGCCCTGTTTGGCACAGCCTGAGACAAGATATCCCAAACGACACCTAGACAGCTGGCTCCAACCTAGACACAAGGGACCCGCTATGGCTGTAGTTCGTCATCTCTTCCCAACCTCGGTTTTCAGGCTTCAGAACCTAGACCTTATCTCCAATCACTGCCCAGGGGTGAACGTGATGCAGAAATTAGAATTCCTCCTTCCCCATGGCCAGAAACCTTGTGGTTGGCATGTTGTCCAATGTTCAATGTGGGGAAACCTGCATTGTCGGAAAGGTCAGGCCAGTGCTTGAGGGCCGCCTAGGGCACAGACATGCATTGTGACCTGTAGCGTTAGTCCCATATTAAAGTAACGCCTCTCAGTGGCTGGACCAAGATTCTGCATATGGGGCTTGTCATATCCATAGGCCCCCAGGCTTAACCAGATAGCGAGTATTCCAGTTGTCAGTACCCACTGCTATGCTCCAGAATCCCTCTACTGGGGGGACACATGAAGCAGAAAACAGGACTCTTCCCTTCCCACAGAATGACCCCAAACTCTTGGGGGCTGGACAAACTACCAGAGAGGGAGACTTCTACGACCCATGAGGCAACTCCTACATTAAACGGCCATTGTGGACAAAATATCCAGAGACAAAAGACTGAGCGACTGCCTCCCTCTCACCCTTCTTTCATATCCAGAGGAGCTCCCCTCACGGACTGTAGATCAGGCCTGCCATAACCTCGGCCCCAAACCTGAGCTGAGTTTGGGTTTTTGGATGTCTGTCTGCACAGCCGTGGCCCACACCGCCTCCAGGCTGGGGTCTCTGGAGCCACACCACAGAACGGTGCCTGCTCTCTCCTAAGAAACTGCCCGTTCCATTGGCCACAACTCTACAAAATAGTAGAAACCTCAAGGTCCCCAAGGACATCCCACTACCGCAAGCCGCACTGGACAAACAGGGGCATTATGACACCAGCTGAGCAACTACTTCCTCCATGCAGACACACAGACTGATATCCGCAGAGACAGAAGTTTGAACCAGACAGGCCCCTAGGCCCTATTATGAACTCTTGCTTTGGTGTCCAGGTATCACTCCTCAGAGGCCTGGGTTCGAAGACCAGCATATGGGGCTATCCTGAGGCACCAGACAGAACACCTCTCATCTCCACATGGAAAGCTTCCTTGTTGGAGTTGTGTCAAACCCTTCGGGTTGGAGAAACCTGCAGTGTCCCTCAGCTACTGCCACATTCCAAGGTCTCCATGGCCACCAACCCACATTATGACTCATCCTCAGGAATGTCCATTTAAACTCAGCCTTCTGGGTAGCTCACCCAAGAGCCCGCAGATTGAGCGTGCCTTGTCTCGACCAGGCAATGGGAAGGTGAGTTGGCGTTTCTCGGCATCCATGCTTAGGCCCCTGCTCTCGAGTCTTTTTGTATGGGGCATCCTGCAACCATCCAATAGTACTCGACTGTCCTGAAGAAGGAAACTTTGAAGTTTGGAGCAGCTCACAACTCCCAGCGTAGGGAAACCTCCCTGGCCTCATGACGCCCCCACCCCCTTCAGGAAGGGGCCGTCATGGACACAAACTCCAGCTTGAGGCAACATCTGATACTTGCCCTGACCTCAGATGCAGGAGATCTCGATTCAGCCTCTGCACAGTGGGCCCAAACCTCGTGCTACCTTGTGTTTTTTCAGACTTCCTTCCTCACACTCCTGGCAAACATGTCCTCAAGACTTGGAATTCTGGAACCAAAATGCAGCCCTATGCTGGCCCTCCAGAAGAAAAACGTTGCTCTATGGGGGGGATCTCCATAAACCCCAAATGAGGATCAACCTGCTCGGTTCTCGACCTCACCCCAATTGGATTGTTCGGGTTGTCCATTCATCCCTCCCCAGAGCTCTGCTTTGGAATCCATCTTTTGGCGGGACACCTGGAGGTAACACAAAACTAAAAGGACTCCTCCCATCCTTCAGATTGACCCAAAACAATTGGGATTGGACCAAATTCACAGAGAGGAAGTCTCGACCATGGCCCATGAGGCCTCCCCGAGTTTCCACAGCCATCGTTGACAACAAATCCAGAGACAAAAGTCTGAGCAAGCGCCTCACACTCGCTCTTTTGTCGTATCCCGAAGAGTTCTCCTCACGGTCTGTAGATCGGGCCTGCCATACCTACTTGCCAAATCTAAGCCGAGTTTGTGTTTTCAGACTTCTGTCCCCACATTCCTGGCCCACAGACCCTTCAGGCTGGGGCCCCTGGAGCCACACATCAGGACTGTGCCTGTCCATACCACGGGAATTCTGCCCATTCCATTGTCCACAATCGTACAAATTAGGAAAAACCTCCAGAGTCCCCAAGGACATCCCAATAATGTAGGCCGCCCAGGACAAACAAGGGTCATCGGAAACCAGCTGAGCATCTACCTCTACTCACTCAGCGTAGATGGATGTCCCCAGAGAAGAAGATTGAATCAGACAGGCCCCTAGGCCTGAATCAGATTCATTGCTTTCGGTTACAGGTATCTCTCCTCAGAGGCCTGCTTTCCAATATTAGCATATGGGGATTTCATGAGGCAGCAATCAGAACAAATCTCTTCTCCACATGGGAAAATTATCCTTTGAAGATATCTCAAAACCCCCAGTTAGGAGAATCCTTCAGGGCCTGTGTGCCACTGCCCCATTACAAGGTCTCCATGGACAGAAATCCACATTAGAACCCATCCGGAGGAAATTCCATTTCAACTCAGCTCCCTTGGTTGCTCCCCAGAGCGAGCACACTGAACCTATCTTGACTAGGAGACATTGGAATGCGAGGCGGTTCAGTGTAGTTGAAACCAGTGTGGCCCATGAGGCCCCGCCCATGCTTTCGGGGCCTAATTGGTCACAAACACATTGTGACCCTCAGCCTGAGCCCAGTCCTCAGGTATGACCTCTCAGTGGCTGGATGGAGAGACAGCATTGGGCTTGCCATGCCCCTAGGCCTCAATTTTTAATGATATTTCGGGTTGTCCCTTCACTCTTCCCCAGGGCTCTGCTTTGGAATTCCTCTTTTGGTGGGACACCTGAGGTAACAAACCTGAACGGAGTCCTCCCATCCCACAGATTGACGAAAAACAATTGGGATCGGGCCAAGTCCACAAAGAGCAAAATTTGTCCATGGCCCATGAGGACTCCCCAACATTCCACGGCCATCGCTGATACAAAATCCAGAGACAAAAGCCTGAGCACGCGCCTCAGACTCGCTCATTCTTCATATCCTGAAGAGTTCTTCAGATAAGAACCTACACGACACTCGAATGCACCCAACATATATAGTCTAACCTGGGCACTAATGCACTGTCTGACAACCTGAGCCCAGACCTCGTGAACAACACCCAGACAGCTGACCGAACACTGAGCACCTCAGACCCGCCATGGCCTTAGGTCATCATCTCTTCCCTACCTCAGTTTTCAGGCTTCAGAACCTAGACCTTGTCTCCACTCACTGCCCAGGGGTGACTGTGATGAAGAAATCAGAACTCATCCTTACCCATGCAAGAAACCTTGTGGTTGGCATGTTGTCCAATGTTCAGTGTAGGAGAAACCAGCCAGCTTTCACCCTGAGGCCCCGCCCATTCTTGATTGCGACGAGGGCATAAACACGCATTGTGACCCTCAGCGTGAGTCCTGTCCTCTAGTACGTCTTCTCAGTGGCTAGACCATTGATGTCATAATGGGCTTGACATGTCCCTAGGCCCCAATTTTTAACCAGATTTCTGGTTGTCCAGTCGCCCCTCCCCAGGGCTCTACTGTGGAATCCCTCAATTGGTGGGAAACCGTGGGTTGAAAAACAAAACAAAACAAATCAACAGCTACAGAACAACGGACTTCTTCCATCCCACAGAAGGACCCCAAACTCTTTGGACGGGGCCAAACCCACAGAGAGTAAGACTCGTCCCTTTCCCATGAAGTCACCCGGAAATTTCACGACCATGAGTGACACGATATCCAGAAAAAAAAAAACTTGAGCAAGAGCCTCACACTCGCCATTTTTTCATATCCCGAAGACTACTCCTATTTGTCTGTAGATCAGTCCTGCCATACCTATGTCCCGAAACATAATCCGAGTTTGTGTTTTCAGACAACTGTCCAAACAGGACTGGCATACAAACCCCTACAGGCTCAGGCCCCTGGAGCCGAAACTGACGACTGTGCTTGCCCTCTCCACGGGAATTGTATGTGCCCATTCCAATGGCCACAACCCTACTAAGAGGATAAACCTCCAAAGTCCCTGAGGCCATCCCAATATTTGTGGCTTCCCAGGACATACATAGGCAATCTGGGCGCATCTGAGCACCTACCTGCACTCAGACACGAAGACTGATGTCCCCACAGGTAAAAAGGAACGAACAGGCCCCTAGGCACATATTGGATCCATTGCTTTGGTTTCCAGGCATCTCTCCTCCTCAGAGGCCTGGATTTCAATAACAGCATATGGCTGTTTCTTGACTCACCCATAAGAACAAATCTCATGTACACATGGGTAACTTGCACAATGGAGCTGTGTGAAAGCCTCTCTTTAGGAAAACCCTTCAGGACCCCAGTGCCACCGCTTAATTCCAAGGTCTCCATAGACACAAAATCATATTAGGACACATCCACGGGAGAGTCCATTTCAACTCAGCCTCCTCGGTTGCTCCCCCAGATCCAGCAGATCTAACCTGTCTTGTTGCTTGGAGACAATTGAAATGCGAGGTTGGCTACCCAGCCATCCATCCTTAGAACCCTGCTCAGAATCGTTGTCCTGGAGCCATACAACAGGTCTCAATTGTACTGCAGAAGAATCTTTGCAGTTGGGAGCTTCTCACAACTCCCATAATGGGAAAACCCCCTTGATTTCGTGATCCACCCCCCTTCATGAAGGGTCCATCAGGGACAGAATGTCCAACCTGAGGGATCGTCTGATCCCCGCCCTGACTTCAGATGCACTAGATCTCAACTCAGGTCGCACCCAGAAACCTAGGCCTAGCTTGGGTTCTCAGACTTCCGTCTTCAGACTCCTGGCCCACAAGCCCTCCAGTTTGGCAATCCAGAACTACAATGCAGCACTCTGCTGGCCCTCCAGAAGAAAAACATTGCCCACTGGGGCTTCCCAGTAACCCCAAATGAGGATCAACCTGCACGCCATTCGGCTGTACCCCAAATATATAGGCTGACCTGGGCACTAATGCCCTTTCTGACACAGCCTGAGCTTGGACCTACTGGCCCCACCCAGACAGCTGGCCGCACAGTGAGCACATCGGACCCGCCATGGCCTTAGGTCGTCATCTCTTCTCAACATCGGTTTTCAGGCGTCAGAACCTAGAACTTATCTGCAATCACAGCCCGGGTTTGAAAATGATGCAGAAATCAGAACTCTTTCCCCAAGGCAAGATACCTTGTGGTTGGCATGTTGTCCAAGGTTCAGTGTCGTTGAAGAGAGTGTGGCCCATGAGGCCCCACCCATGCTTGCGGGCCACATTGGTCACAAACACACATTGTGACCCTCAGCCTGAGACCAGTCCTCATAATTTCTGGGTTACTTCATGGGAAATGGACGAGTCTTACTCTCTGGGGGTTTGGCCCCGTCCAAAGAGTTTGGGGTCATTCTGTGGGATGGAAGAAGTCCGTTGTTCTGTTGTTGTTGATTTGTTTTGTTTTGTTTTTCAACCTCAGGTGTCCCACCAAATGAGGGATTCCAGAGTATAGCCCTGTGGAGGGGCGACTGGAGAACCAGAAATCTGGTTAAAAATTGGGGCCTAGGGACATGTCAAGCCCATTATGACATCTAATGGTCCAGCCACTGAGAGGACGTACTAGAGGACTGGACTCATGCTGAGGGTCACAATGCGTGTTTATGTCCTCGTCGCACTCAAGAATGGGCGGGGCCACAGGGTGAAGGCTGGTTTCTCCTACACTGAACGTTGGGCAACATGCCAACCACAAGGTTTCTTGCCATGGGTAAGGAAGAGTTCTGATTTCTGCATCACAGTCACCCCTGGGCAGTGATTGGAGATAAGGTCTAGGTTCTGAAGCCTGAAAACTGAGGTAGGGAAGAGATGATGACCTAAGGCCATGGCGTGTCTGAGGTGCTCAGTGTGCGGTCATCTGTCTGGGTGTTGGTCACGAGGTCCGGGCTCAGGTTGTCAGACAGTGCATTAGTGCCCAGGTTAGACTATATATTTTGGGTTCATTCGAGTGAAGTGTAGGTTCTTATCTGAAGAACTCTTCAGGATATGAAGAATGAGCGAGTCTGAGGTGCAATCTCAGGATTTTGTCTCTGGATTTTGTATCCGCAATGGCCGTGGAATGTTGGGGAGGCCTCAAGGGCCATGGACGAATTTTGCTCTTTGTGGACTTGGCCCGATCCCAATTGTTTTACGTCAATCTGTGGGATGGGAGGGTTCTTTTCAGGTTTTGTTACCTCAGGTGTCCCACCAAAAGAGGAATTCCAAAGCAGAGCCCTGGGGAAGAGTGAATGGACAACCCGAACTATGGTTAAAAATTGGGGCCTAGGGGCATGGCAAGCCCAATATGTTGTCTCTCCATTCAGCCACTGAGAGGCCTTACCTGAGGACTGGGCTCAGGCTGAAGGTCACAATGTGTGTTTGTGACCAATGTGGCCCGCAAGGATGGGCGTGGACTCATGGGCCACACTGGGTTCAAGTATACTGAACCTTGGAGTACATGCCAACCACAAGGTATCTTGCCATGTGGAAAGAGTTCTGATTTCTGCATCATTTTCAAACCCGGGCCATGATTGGAGATAGGGCTAGGTTCTGAAGCCTGAAAACTGAGTTTGAAAAGTGATGACGACCTAAGGCCATGGCGGCTCCGATGTGCTCAGTGTGCGGCCAGCTGTCTGTGTGGGGCCAGGAGTTCCAGGCTCAGGCTGTGTCAGAAAGGGCATTAGTGCCCAGGTCAGCCTATATATTTTGGGTAGAGCCGAATGCCGTGCAGGTTGATCCTCATTGGGGGTTTCTGGGTAGCCCCGGAGGGCAAAGTTTTTCTTCTGGAGGGCAGGCCGAGTGCTGCATTGTAGTTCTGGATTGCCAAACTGGGGGGCTTGTGGGCCAGTAGTCTGAGGACGGAAGTCTGAGAACCCAAGCTAGGCCTAGGTTTATGGGTGAGAATATGGCAGGCACAATCTCCAGACCTGAATCGAAATCATGTGCATCTGAAGTCAGGGCGAGGATCAGACGATCGTTCAGGTTGGACATTCTGTCCCTGATGGCCCCTACTTGAAGGGGGCGGTGGATAACATGGCCACGGGGTTTTTACCACGATGGGAGTTGTGAGAAGATCCCAACTGCAAAGATTCTTCTGCAGGACAATTGAGACCTGTTGGGTAGCTCCAGGACAACGATTCCGAGCAGGGTTCAAAGGATGGATGGCTGGGTAGCCCACCTCGCATTCCAATTGTTACCAAGCAAGAAGAATAGTTAGATCTGCTGGATCTGGGGGAGCAACCGAGGAGGCTGAGTTGAAATGGACTCACTCGTGGATGTGTCCTAATATGATTTTTTGTCTATGGAGACCTTGGAATGAAGCGGTGGCACTGAGGCCCTGAAGGGTTGTCCTAAAGAGAGGCTTTCACACAGCTCCATCGTGCAAGTTTCCCATGTGTAGATGAGATTTGTTCTGATGGGTGAGTCAAGAAACAGCCATATGCTGTTATTGAAATCCAGGCCTCTGAGGAGAGATGCCTGGAAAACAAAGCAATGGATCCGATTAGGTGCCTAAGGGCCTGTTCGATCCTTTTTACCTCTGGGGACATCATTCTACGGGTCTGAGTGCAGGTACGTGCTCATATGGGCCCAGATTGCCCCTGTTTGTCCTGGGAAGCCACAAATATTGGGATGGCCTCAGGGATTATGGAGGTACATCCTCTTAGTAGGTTTGTGGCCATTGGAATGGGCACATACAATTCCCTTGGAGAGGGCAAGCACAGTAGTCAGTTTTGGCTCCAGGGGCCTGAGCCTGTAGGGTGTGTAGGCCAGGGCTGTTTGGACAGTTGTCTGAAAACACAAACTCGGCTTATGTTTCGGGTCATAGGTATGGCAGGACTGATCTACAGACCATGAGGAGAACTCTTCGGGATATGAAAAAAGGGCGAGTGTGAGGCTCTTGCTCAAGTTTTTGTCTCTGGATATCGTGTCACTCATGGTCGTGATATTTCCGGGTTACTTCATGGGAAATGGACGAGTCTTACTCTCTGGGGGTTTGGCCCTGTCCAAAGTGTTTGGGGTTATTCTGTGGGCGGAAGAAGTCCGTTGTTTTGTTGTTGTTGATTCGTTTTTTTTTTTTTTCAACCTCAGGTGTCCCACCAAATGAGGGATTCCAGAGTATAGCCCTGGGGAGGGGCGACTGGACAACCACAAATCTGGTTAAAAATTGGGGCCTAGGGACATGTCAAGCCCATTATGACATCTAATGTTCCAGCCACTTAGAGGACGTACTAGAGGACAGGACTCACGCTGAGGGTCACAATGCGTGTTTATGCCCTCGTCGCACTCAAGAATGGGCGGGGCCTCAGGGTGAATGCCTGTTTCTCCTACACTGAACGTTGGACAACATGCCAACCACAAGGTTTCTTGCCATGGGTAAGGCAGAGTTCTGATTTCTGCATCACAGTCACCCCTGGGCAGTGATTGGAGATAAGGTCTAGGTTCTGAAGCCTGAAAACTGAGGTAGGGAAGAGATGATGACCTAAGGCCATGGCGGGTCTGATGTGCTCAGTGTGCGGTCCGCTGTCTGGGTGTTGGGCAGAGGTCCGGCCTCAGGATGTCAGACAGTGCATTGGTGCCCAGGTTAGACTATTAATTTTGGGTGCTTTCGAGGGCCGTGTAGGTTCTTATCTGAAGAAATCTTCAGGATATGGAGAATGAGCGAGTATGAGTAGCGTACTCAGGCGTTTGTCTCTGGATTTTGTATCAGCGATGGCCATGGAATGTTGGGGAGGCCTCATGGGCCATGGACGAATCTTGCTCTCTGTGGATTTTGCCCGATCCCAATTGTTTTTCGTCAATCTGTGGGATGGGAGGACTCCTTTCAGGTTTGTTACCTCATGTGTCCCACCAAGAGGAATTCCAAAGCAGAGCCCTGGGGAAGTGTGAAGGGATAACCCGAAATATGGTTAAAAATTGGGGCCTAGCGGCATGGCAAGCCCAATATGCTGTCTCTCCATCCAGCCACTGAGAGGCCTTGCCTGAGGTTGGGCTCAGGCTGAGGGTCACAATATGTGTTTGTGACCCATGTGGCCCGCAAGCATGGGCGGGGCCTCATGGGCCACACTGGTTTCAAGTACACTGAACCTTGGACAACATTCCAAACACAAGGTTTCTTGCCATGGGGAAAGAGTTCTGATTTCTGCATCATTTTCAACCCGGGCAATGATTGGAGATAAGGTCTAGGTTCTGAAGCCTGAAAACCGAGTTTGAGAAGATATGACGACCTAAGGCCATGTCGGGTCCGATGTGCTCAGTGTGCGGCCAGCTGTCTCGGTGGGGCGAGGAGGTCCAGGATCAGGCTGGGTAAGAAATGACTTTAGTGCCCAGGTCAGCCTATATATTTGGGGTAGAGCCGAATGGCGTGCAGGTTGATCGTCATTTCGGGTTTCTGGGTAGCCCCAGAGGGCAATGTTTTTCTTCTGGAGGGCAGGCAGAGTGCTGCATTGTAGTCTGGATTGCCAAATTGGAGGGCTTTGGGGCCAGTAGTCTGAGGACGGAAGTCTGAGAACCCAGCTAGGCCTAGGTTTCTGGGTGAGGATATGGCAGGCACAATATACAGACCTGAATCGAGACCTCGTGCATCTGAAGTCAGGGCGAGGATCAGACGATCGCTCAGGTTGGACAATCTGTCCCTGATGGTCCATTCTTGAAGGGGGGGGGCGGATCACGAGGCCATGGGGGTTTTCCCACGATGGGAGTTGTGAGAAGCTCCTAACTGCAATGATTCTTCTGCAGGAAATTGAGACCTGTTGGTTGGCTCCAGGACAACATTTCCGAGGAGTGTTCTAAGGCTGGATGGCTGGGTAGCCCACCTCGCATTCCAATTGTCTCCAAGCTACAAGACAGGTTAGATCTGCTAGATTTGGGGGAGCACCCGAGGAGGCTGAGTTGAAATGGACTCTCCCGTGGATGTGTCCTAATATGATTTTGTGTCTATGGAGTCCTTGGAATGAAGCGGTGGCACTGGGGCCCTGATGGGTTCCCCTAAAGAGAGGCTTTCACACAGCTCCATCGTGCAAGTTTCCCATGTGGAGATGAGATTTGTTCTGATGGGTGAGTCAAGAAACAGACATATGCTGTTATTGAAATCCAGGCCTCTGAGGAGAGATGCCTGGAAACCAAAGCAATGGATCCGATAGGTGCCTAGGGGCCTGATCATTCCTTATTACATCTGCGGATATCAGTCTACGGTCTGAGTGCAGGTAGGTGCTCAGATGGCTTCAGATTTCCCTGTTTGTCCTGGGAAGCCACAACTATTGGGATGGCCTCAGGAATTTTGGAGGTTTATCCGATTAGTAGGGTTGTGGCCATTGGAATGTCACATACAATTCCCATGGAGAGGGCAAGCACAGTCGTCAGGTTTGGCCTCAGGGACCTGATCCTTTAGGGCTTGTAGGCCACAGCTGTTGGGACAGTTGTCTGAAAACACAAACTCGGCTTTTGTTTCAGGTCATAGGTATGGCAGAACTGATCTACAGACTATGAGGAGAAATCTTTGGGATATGAAAAACGGGCGAGTGTGTGTCTCTCTTGCTCAAGATTTGTCTCAAGATATCGTGTCACTCATGGTCGTGAAATTTCCGGGTGACTTCATAGGAAATGGACGAGTCTTACTCTCTGGGGTTTGGCCCCGTCCAAGGATTTTCGGCTCACTCTGTGGGATGGAAGAAGAAGTCCGTTTTTTTGTTGTTGTTGATTTGTTTTGTTTTGTTTTGTTTTTCAACCTCAGGTGTCCCACCAAATGAGGGATTCCAGAGTAGAGACCTGGGGAGGGGCGACTGGACACACAGAAATCTGGATAAAATTGTGGCCTAGGGACATGTCAAACCCATTATGACATCTAATGGTCCAGCCACTGAGAGGACGTACTAGAGGACAGGACTCACGCTGAGGTTCACAATGCGTTTTTATGCCATCGTCGCACTCAAGAATGGGCGGGGCCTCAGGGTGAATGCTGGTTTCTCCTACACTGAACGTAGGACAACATGCCAACCACAAGGTTTCTTGCCATGGGTAAGCAGGAGTTCTGATTTCTGCAACACAGTCACCCCTGGGCAGTGATTGGAGATAAGGTCTAGGTTCTGAAGCCTGAAAACTGAGGTAGGGCAGAGATGATGACCTAAGGCCATGGCGGTTCTGATGTGCTCATGGTGCGGTCAGTGTCTGGGTGTTTCTCAGGAGGTCCCGGCTCAGGTTGTGTCAGACAGTGCATTATTGCCCAGGTTAGACTTTATAATTTGGGTACATTCGAGTGCCTTTTAGGTTTATTCTCATTTCAGCTGCCTGGACAGCTCATTAGGCAATATCTTTTCTCTAGAGGGCAGGAATAGTGCTGCAATGATGGTCCGGAATTGCCAAATTTGTGGGCTTCAGGGCCAGGAGTGTGAGGATGGAAGTCTGAGAACACAAGCTAGACTTGGGTTTCAGGGCGAGGGCACGGCATGTACCCCCCTGAAGATCTGAAGCAATATCTCATGCATCTGAAGTCAGAGCGAGGCTCAGACGTTGGCTCAGCTTGGATTTTCTGTTCATGACGGCCCCTTCATGAAGTGAGCGGGTTCTCGAGAGCGTGGAGGTTTTCCCACGTTGGGAGTGGTGGGATGCTCCCTCCAAGGATTCCTTCTGCGGGACAATTGAGACCTGTTGGACAGCTCCAGGACATCCCATATGGATGAGTCCAGACCAACGTTCGAGGATGGATGCCTGGGAAAGCCCGCCTCGCATTCCAATTGTCTCCTAGCGACAAGACAGTTTAGATCTGATGGCTCTGCGGGAGCAACCGGGGTGGCTGAGTTGAAATGGACTTTCCTGAGGATGGGTCTAATGTGTGTTTGTGTCCATGAGGGCCTTGGAATGGGGCGGTGGCACCGGGACCCTGAAGTATTCTCCTCAGCTTTTGACATAGCTCCCATGCACAAGTTTCCTTGTGGAGACGAGTTTGGTTCTGATGGGTGCCTCAGGAAAACCCCAATGCTGGTATTGGAATCCAGGGTTTTGAGGAGACATGCCTGTAAACCAAAGCAATGGATCCGATTTTGGCCTAGGGTCCTGTCTGGTTCAATCTTCTTCTCTGGGGACATCCATCTAGGGTATGAGTGGAGGTAGATGCTCAGCTGGTGACAGACTGACCTTTTTTGTCCCGGGCGACCTATACTATTGGGATGGCCTCAGAGACTTTGGAAGGTTCTCCTAATTTATACGATTTTGGACAATGGAATGGGCAGAATTCCCATGGATTGGGAAGGCACAGTCCTAATGTGTGGCTCAAGGGTCCCCAGCCTGGATGGTGTGTGGCCCAGGACTTTGAGGACAGACGTCTGAAAACACAATCTCAGCTTATGTTTGGGGACGTAGGTATGGCAGGCCTGATCTACAAACCATGAGAAGACATCTTCAGGATATGAAGATAGTGCGAGTCTGAGGCGCTTGCTCAGGCTTTTGTCTCTGGATTTTGTTTCCGCGATGGCCGTGGAATGTCGAGGAGGCCTCATGGGCCATGGACGAATCTTGCTCTCTGTGGATTTGGCCCGATCCCAATAGTTTTTCGTCAATCTGTTGGATGGAGTACTCCTTTCAGGGTTGTTACCTCAGGTGTCCCACCAAAAGCGGAATTCCAAAGCAGAGCCCTGGGGAAGAGTAAAGGGACAACCCGAACTATGGTTAAAAATTGGGGCCTATGGGCATGGCAAGCCCAATATGCTGTCTCTTTATCCCACCACTGAGAGGCCTTACCTGAGAACTGGGCTAAGGCTGAGGGTCACAATGTGAGTTTGCCACCTATGTGGCCCGAGAGCAATGGCGGGGCCTCATCGGACAAACACGTTTCCACTACACTGAACGTTGGACAACAAGCCAACCACAAGGTTCTTGCCATTGGGCAGGAGTTCTGATTTCTGCATCATTTTCAAACCTGGGCAGTGATTGGAGATAAGGTCTAGGATCTGAATCCTGAAAACCTAGGTTGGGAAGAGATAACGACCTAAGGCAATGGCTGGTCCTATGTGCTCAGTGAGCGGCAAGCTCTCTGGGTGTGGCCAGGAAGTCCAGGCTCAGGCTCTGTCAGAAAGGGCATTATTGCCAGGTAAGCCTATATATTTTGGGTACAGCCAAGTGGCGTGCAGGTTGATCTTCATTTGGGGTTTCTGGGTAGCGTCAGAGGGCAATGTTTTTCTTGTGGAGCGCAAGCAGTGTGCTGCATTGTAATTCTGGGTTGCCAAACTGGAGGGCTTGTGGGCCATTAGTCTGAGGACGGAAGTCTGAGGACACAAGCTAGGCTTAGGTTTCTGGGTGAGGACACGGCAGGCACAATATACAGACCTGAATCGAGATTTCGTGCATCTGAAGTCAGGGTGAGGATCAGACTATTTCTCAGGTTGGACCTTATGTCCCTGATGGCCCCTTCATGAAGGGGGGGGGGGATCACGAGGCCAAGTGGTTTTCTCACGATGGGAGTTGTGAGAAGCTCCCAACTACAAAGATTCCCTGCATGACAATTGAGACCTGTTGTTTGGCTCCAGGACAATGATTCTGATCAGGGTTCTAAGGATGGATGGCGAGGTAGGCCACCTCGCATTCCAATTGTCTCCTAGCAACAAGACAAGTTAGATCTGCTGGATCTCGCGGAGCAACCGAATACGCTCAGTTGAAATGGACTCTCCTGTGGATGGGTCCTAATGTGTTTTTGTGTCTATGGAGACCTTGGAATGAAGCGGTGGCACTGGGGCCCTGAAGGGTTCTCCTAAACAGAGGCTTTGACACAGCTCCCACGTGTAAGTTTCCCATGTGTAGATAAGATTTGTACTGAAGTGTGAGTCAAGAAACAGCCATATGCTGGTATTGAAATCCAGGCTTCTGAGGAGAAATGCCTGGAAACCAAAGCAATGGATCCGATTAGGGCCTAGGGGCCTGTTCGTTCCTTTTTACCTCTAGGAACATCAGTCTACGGGTCTGAGTGCAGGTAGGTTCTCATATGGGCTCAGATTACACCTGTTTGTCCTGGGAAGCCACCACTATTGGTATGGCCTCAGGGACTTTGTAGGTTTATCCTATTAGTAGGGTTGTGGACATTGGAATGGGCACACAGAATTCCCTTGGAGAGGGCAAGTACAGTCCTCAGGTTGGCTCCAGGGGCCTGAACCTGTAGGGTGTTTAGGCCAGGGCTGTTTGGACAGTTGTTGAAAACACAAACTCGGCTTACGTTTCGGGTCATAGGTATGGCAGGACTGATCTACAGACCTTGAGGAGAACTCTTCAGGATATGAAAAAAGGGTGAGTGTGAGGCTCTTGCTCAAGTTTTTGTCTCTGGATATCGTGTCACTCATGTTCGTGAAATTTCCGGGTGACTTCATGGGAAATGGATGAGTCTTATTCTCTGGGGTTTGGCCTTGTCCAAAGAGTTTGAGGTCATTCTGTGGGATGGAAGAAGTCCGATTTTTTTGTTGTTGTTGTTGTTTTGTTTTTTTTTGTTTTTTTTTAACCTCAGGTGTCCCACCAATTGAGGGATTCCAGAGTAAAGCCCTGGCGAGGTGCGACTGGACAACCAGAAATATGGTTAAAAATTGGGGCCTAGGGACATGTCAAGCCCATTATGACATCTAATGGTCAAGCCTCTGTGAGGTCTTAGTAGAGGACAGGACACACGCTGAGTGTCACAATGCGTGTTTTTTATGCCCTCGTCGCACTCAAGAATGGGCGGGGCCTCAGGGTGAATGCTGGTTTCTCCTACACTGATCGTTGGACAACATGCCAACCACAATGCTTCTTGCCTTGGGTAAGGAGGAGTTCTGATTTTTGCATCACATTCAACCATTGTCAGGGCTTGGAGTTAAGGTCTAAATTCTGAAGCCTGAAAAGTTAGGTTGGGAAGAGATAACGAGCTAAACCATGGCGGGTGTGATATTCTCAGTGTGCAGTCAGCTGTCTCGGTTTTGGTCTGGAGGTCCGGGCTCACTCTGTATCAGACAGTGTATTAGTGGCCAGGTTAGTCTATCTAATTTGGGTACATTCGAGTGTCGTGTATGTCTATCCTCACTTGGGTTATGTGAGACACTCCATAGGTCAAAATTTTTCTTCTGGAAGGCAGGCAGAATGCTTCATTTTGTGTCCCGAATTTCCAAATGTGAGGGCTTGGGGCCAGGAGTGTGAGGAGGGAAGTCTGAGAACACAAGCTAGTCATAGGTTTCAGGGCGAGGGCAAGGAAAGCACACTCTGCAGAGCTGCATCGAGATCTCGTGCATCTGAATTCAGGGTGAAGATCAGACGTTGGCTTAGGTTGGAGTTCCTGTCCATGATTTCCCCTTCATAAATGGGGGGGGGGGGCGCATCACAAAGCCATCTAGATTTTCCCTGGTTGGGAGTTGTGAGATGCACCAAAACTCAAGGATTCCTTCTGCTGGACATTTGAGACCTGTTGGATGGCTCCAGGACATCCCATACGGAACGACGCCAGAGCAGAGCTCTAAGGATGGATAGTTGGGCAGCCCGCCTCGCATTCCAATTGCCTCCTAGTCAAAACAGGTTCAGTGTGCTCGCTCTGGGGGAGCCAGCAAGGGAGCTGAGTTGAAATGGAATTTCCTGCGGATGGGTTCTAATGTGGATTTCTGTCCATGGAGACCTTGTAATGGGGCAGTGGCACACAGGCCCTGAAGGATTCTCCTAACTGGAGGTTTTGAGACATCTTCAAAGGATAATTTTCCCATGTGGAGAAGAGATTTGTTCTGATTGCTGCCTCATGAAATCCCCATATGCTAATATTGGAAACCAGGCCTCTGAGGAGAGATACCTGTTACCGAAAGCAATGAATCTGATTCAGGCCTAGGGGACTGTCTGATTCAATCTTCTTCTCTGAGTAGATGTAGATGCTCAGCTGAGTAGAGGTAGATGCTCAGCTGGTTTCAGATGACCCTTGTTTGTCCTGGGCGGCCTACATTATTGGGATGTCCTTGGGGACTCTGGAGGTTTTTCCTAATTTGTACGATTGTGGACAATGGAATGGGCAAAATTCCCGTGGTATGGACAGGCACAGTCCTGATGTGTGGCTCCAGGGGCCCCAGCCTGAAGGGTCTGTGGGCCAGGAATGTGGGGACAGAAGATTGAAAACACAAACTCGGCTTAGGTTTGGGAAGTAGGTATGGCATACCCGATCTACAGACCGTGAGGAGAACTCTTCGGGATACGACAAAAGAGCGAGTGTGAGGCGCTTGCTCAGACTTTTGTCTCTGGATTTGTTGTCAACGATGGCTGTGGAATCTCGGGGAGGCCTCATGGGCCATGGACGAGACTTCCTCTCTGTGAATTTGGTCCAATCCCAATTGTGTTGGGTCAATCTGAAGGATGGGAGGAGTCCTTTTAGTTTTGTTACCTCAGGTGTCCCACCAAAAGAGGGATTCCAAAGCAGAGCTCTGGGGAGGGATGAATGGACAATCCGAACAATCCAATTGGGGTGAGGTCGAGAACCGAGCAGGTTGATCCTCATTTGGGGTTTATGGAAATCTCCATAGAGCAACGTTTTTCTTCTGGAGGGCCAGCATAGGGCTGGATTTTGGTCCAGAATTCCAAGTCTTGAGGACATGTTTTCCAGAAGTGTGAGGAAGGAAGTCTGAAAACACAAGGTAGCACGAGGTTTGGGCCCACTGTGCAGAGGCTGAATCGAGATCTCCTGCATCTGAGGTCAGGGCGAGTATCAGATGTTGCCTCAAGCTGGAGATTGTGTCCATGACGGCCGCTTCCTGAAGGGGGTGGGGGCGTCATGAGGCCAGGGAGGTTTCCCTACACTGGGAGTTGTGAGCTGCTCCAAACTTCAAAGTTTCCTTCTTTAGGACAGTCTAGTACTATTGGATGGTTGCAGGATGCCCCATACAAAAAGACTCGAGAGCAGGGGCCTAAGCATGGATGCCGAGAAACGCCAACTCACCTTCCCATTGCCTGGTCGAGACAAGGCACGCTCAATCTGCGGGCTCTTGGGTGAGCTACCCAGAAGGCTGAGTTTAAATGGACATTCCTGAGGATGAGTCATAATGTGGGTTGGTGGCCATGGAGACCTTGGAATGTGGCAGTAGCTAAGGGACACTGTAGGATTCTTCAACCCGAAGGGTTTGACACAACTCCAACAAGGAAGCTTTCCATGTGGAGATGAGAGGTGTTCTGTCTGGTGCCTCAGGATAGCCCCATATGCTGGTCTTCGAACCCAGGCCTCTGAGGAGTGATACCTGGACACCAAAGCAAGAGTTCATAATAGGGCCTAGGGGCCTGTCTGGTTCAATCTTCTGTCTCTGCGGATATCAGTCTGTGTGTCTGCATGGAGGTAGTAGTTGCTCAGCTGGTGTCATAATGCCCCTGTTTGTCCAGTGCGGCTTGCGGTAGTGGGATGTCCTTGGGGACCTTGAGGTTTCTACTATTTTGTAGAGTTGTGGCCAATGGAACGGGCAGTTTCTTAGGAGAGAGCAGGCACCGTTCTGTGGTGTGGCTCCAGAGACACCAGCCTGGAGGCGGTGTGGGCCACGGCTGTGCAGACAGACATCCAAAAACCCAAACTCAGCTCAGGTTTGGGGCCGAGGTTATGGCAGGCCTGATCTACAGTCCGTGAGGGGAGCTCCTCTGGATATGAAAGAAGGGTGAGAGGGAGGCAGTCGCTCAGTCTTTTGTCTCTGGATATTTTGTCCACAATGGCCGTGGCCGTTTAATGTAGGAGTTGCCTCATGGGTCGTAGAAGTCTCCCTCTCTGGTAGTTTGTCCAGCCCCCAAGAGTTTGGGGTCATTCTGTGGGAAGGGAAGAGTCCTGTTTTCTGCTTCATGTGTCCCCCCAGTAGAGGGATTCTGGAGCATAGCAGTGGGTACTGACAACTGGAATACTCGCTCTCTGGTTAAGCCTGGGGGCCTATGGATATGACAAGCCCCATAGGCAGGATCTTGGTCCAGCCACTGAGAGGCGTTACTTTAATACGGGACTCACGCTACAGGTCACAATGCATGTCTGTGCCCTAGGCGGCTCTCAAGCACTGGCCTGGCCTTTCCGACAATGCAGGTTTTACCACATTGAACGTTGGACAACATGCCAACCACAAGGTTTCTGGCCATGGGGAAGGAGGAATTCTAATTTCTGCATCACGTTCACCCCTGGGCAGTGATTGGAGATAAGGTCTAGGTTCTGAAGCCTGAAAACCGAGGTTGGGAAGAGATGACGAAACTACAGCCATAGCGGGTCCCTTTTGTCCAGGTTGGAGCCAGCTGTCTAGGTGTCGTTTGGGATGTCTTGTCTCAGGCTGTGCCAGACAGGGCATTAGTATTCAGGGTAGGCTGTATAATTGCTTTACAGTCGAGTGGCATGCATTAGATAATCATTTGGGTTTTCTTATTAGCAGCATAGGGCAAAGCTTTTCTTATGGAGGGCAGGCAGTATGCTGCATTGTGGCTTCGGAATTCCCAAACTGGAGGGCTTGTGGGCCAGGAGAGTGAGGACGGAAGTCTGAGAACACAAGCTAGGCTTAGGTTTCAGGAAATGGACATGGCAGGCACACTCTGCAGAGCTGAATTGCGATCTCATGAGTCTGAAGTCAGGTCGAGGATCAGACTTTGGCTCAGGTTGGAATTTCTGTCCATGTTGGCACCTTCATGAAGGGGGGGGCATTATGAGGCCATGGGGGTTTTCCCAATATTAGAGTTGTGAGATGCTCCAAACCGCAAGGATTCCTTCTGTGGGACAATTAAGATTTGTTGGATGGCTCCAGGACGTCTCATAAGGTATTTTTCCAGAACAGGGTTCTAAGAATGGATGCCTGGGCAGACAGCCTCAATTCCAATTGTCTCCTAGCAACAAGAATCGTATGATCTGCTGGCTTGGGGTAGCATCAGAGGGGGCTGAGTTGGAGTGGACTTTCCTGAGGATGGTCTTAATGTTGGTTTGAGTCCATTGAGACCTTGGTATGGGGCAGTGGCACCAGGGCCCTGAAGGATTCTCCTAACCAGAGGTTATAACAAAGCTCCAATGAGCAAGTTTTCCATGGGCAGACGAGATTTGTTCTTATTGGTGCCTCAGGAAACCACCATTTCCTGGTATTGGAAAAGAGGCCTCTGAGGAGAGATGCCTGGAAACCAAAGCAATGGATCTGATTAGGGCCTAGGGGCCTGTCCGGTTCAATATTCTTCTCTGGGGACATCTTTTGTCTGAGTGGAGGTAGTTGCTCAGCTGGTTTGAGATCACACCTGTTTGTCCTGGGCGGCCTACACTATTGGGATGGCCTCGGTAACTTTGGAGGTTTTTCCTAATTTGCAAGTTTGTGGCCAATGGAATGGGAAGAATTCTCTTGAAAGGGAAGCACAGTCCTGAGGTGTGGCTCCAGGGACCCAAGTGTGGAGCGTGTGTGGTCCAGGGCTATTTGGACAAAAGTCTGAAAACACAAACTCCACTTAGGTTTGGGTCTGTAGCTATGGCCGGCCCGATATATAGACCGTGAGGAGAACTCTTCGGGATATGAACAAAGGGCGAAAGTGAGGTGCTTGCTCATGCTTATTTTTTTCTGGATATGTGTCACCGATTGCCATGGAATGTCCGGGTGTCCTCATGGGCCATCGATGAGGCTCCCTTTCTGGGGATTTGACCCAATCCCAAGAGTTTGGGGTCATTCTGTGGGAAGGGATGAGGCCTTTCTGTTTTTTTTTTTTTTTTTTTTTTTTTTTTTTACCTCAGGTGGACCACCAAAAGAGGGATTCCACAGCAGATTCCTGGGGAGGGGCGCCTGGACAACCAGAACTCTGGTTAACATTGGGACCTAAGAACATGGCAAGCCCCATATGTGGGCTCTTGGTCCTGGCACTGAGAGGCCTTCCTTGAGCATAGGGCTCACATTGAGTTTCACAATGTGTTTTTGTGCCCAAGGAGCCCCTTAAGTCAGGGCGTGGCCTAATGTACCATGCTGGTTTCTCCTACACTGAACGTTGCACAATATGGCAACCACCAGTTTTCTGGCCATGGGGAAGAAGGAGTTCTAATTTCTGCAACACTTTCACTCCTGGACTGTGATTGGATTTAAGGTCTAGGTTCTGAAGCCTGAAAACTGAGGTTGGGAAGAGATGAAGACCTAAGGCCATGGTGTGATTGATGTGCTCAGTGTTCGGCCAGCTGTTGAGTGTGGGTTGGGAGGTGCAGGCTCAGGCTGTGGCAGACAGGGAATTAGTGCCCAGGCTAGACTGTATCATTGGGGTGCAGTCGAGTTTCATGCAGGTTGGTACTCATTTGTGGTTACTGGGTAGCCCCAGAGGGCAACGTTTTTCTTCTGGAAGGAAGACACAGTGCCACATAGTGGCTCCAGAATTCCCAAACTGGAAGGCTTGTGGGCCAGGAGTGTGAGGAAAAAATTCTGAGAACACAAGCCAGACTTAGATTTCGGGGTGAGGGGACGGCAGGAAGCCTCTGCAGAGATGATTCGAGATCCCGTGTACCTGAAGACAGAGCTAGGATCAGACGTTGGCTCAGGTTGGAGTTTCTGTCCATGACGGCCCCTTCATGAAGGGGAGGGTGTCACGAGGCCATGGAGGTTTTCCCACGATGGGAATTGTGAGATGCTCCAAACCGCAATGATTCCTTCCGTGGGACAGTCGAGACATGCTGGATGGCTCCAGGACATCCCATAAGGAAGTTATCCAGAGCAGGGTTCTAAGGATGGATGCCTGGCAGACTGCCTCCCATTCCAGGTGTCTCATAGCGCCAAGGCAAGTTCGATCTGCTGGATCTAGGGGAGTAACCGAGGCGGGTGTGTTGAAATGGGTGAGTTGAGGATGGGTCATAATGTGCATTTGTGTCCATGGAGACCTTGGAATGGGGTGCTTGATCCGGGGCCTTGAGGGATGTTCATAACCGGAGGTTTTGATGGAGCTCTAAAGAGTACGTTTCCTATGTAGAGAAGAGAATTGTTTTGATGAGTGCCTAAGGAATCTCCCATATGCTGGTATTGGAAACCAGGCCTCTGAGGAGAGATGCCTGGAAACAAAAGCAATGGATATGATTAGGGCCTAGGTGCCTGTCCGGTTCAATCTCTTTCCTGGGGATACGTGTCTATGGATCTGAGGGGAGGTAGTTGCTCGGCTTGTGTCAGATCGCCCCTGTTTGTCCTGGGCAGCCTATAATATTGGGAATGGCCTCGGGATTTTGGAGTTTCTCCTAATCTATAGGGTTGTGGCCAATGGAATGGGCAGAAATCCCCTGGAGAGGGCAGGCACAGTTCTGAGTTTGGCTCTAGGGGCCTTGCCTTGAGGGTGTGTGAGCCAGGCCTGTGGGGACAGAAGTCTGAAAACACAAATTCCGCTTAGGACTGGGGACATAGGTATGGCACGCCCAATCTACAGACCGTGATAACACTTCGGGATATGAAAAAGGGTGAGTTTGAGGTGCTTGCTCATGTTTTGTCTCTGGATTTGTGTCAACAATGTGGGTCAAATGGTGGCGTGGCCTCATGGGTTGTGGACGGCTTTCCTTCTCTGAGGATTTCCCCCAAAACCAATAGTTTGGGTACATTCTGTGGGATGGGATGTGTCCTTTCTGTTTTTTTATTTTATTTTATGTACCTCATGTGTGCCAATAAAAGAGGGATTCCAGAGCAGAGTCCTTGGGAGGGACAACTGGATAACCCCACCTCTGTTTAAGTTTGGAGGCCTAGGGGCATGGCAAGTCCAATATGTGGGCTCTTGATTCAGACACTGAGAGGTCTTCCTTGAGGACAGGGCTCATGCTGAGGGTCACAATGCCTATTTGTGCCCAACAAGGCCCTCAAGCATGGGAAGGGCCTCATGGACCACGCTGGATTCTCCTACACTGAACGTTGGAGAATATGCCAACCACAAGGTTTCCGGCCATGGCGAAGGAAGAGTTGTGATTTCTGCATCACGTTCACCCCTGGACAGTGATTGGAGTTTAGGTCTAGGTTCTGAAACCCGAAAACCGAGGTTGGGAAGAGATGAAGACCTAAGGACCTGATGGGTACAATGAGCTCAGTGTGTGGCTAGCTGTTGAGCGTAGGTCTGGAGGTGTGGGCTCATGCTGTGTCAGACAGGGCATTAGACAGTGTCGACTGTATATTTGGGGGTGCAGTCGAGTGGCGTTCCGTTGATCCTCATTCGGGTTTCTAGGTAGCTCCATAAGGCAACGTTTTTCTTCTGGAGGGCAGGCAGAGTGCTGCATTGTGGCCCCAGTATTGCCAAATTGTAGGGCTTTTGGGTCAGGGGTGTGAGGACGTTAGTCTGAGAACACAAGGTAGGCTTAGTTTTGTGGTGAGGGCACAGAAGGCGCACTCTGCAGAGCTGAATCAAGATCTCATGCACCTGAAGCCAGGGCGAATATCAGATGTTTGCTCAGGTTGGAGTTTCTGTCCATGATGGCCCCTTTATAAAGTGGAGTGTCTCAAGAGGCCATGAAGATTTTCCCACAATGGGAGTTGTGAGATGCACCAGACTGCAAAGATTCCTTCTGTGGGACACTTGAGACCTGTTGGATGGCTCTAGGATGTCCCATATGGAACGATTCCAGAGTAGGGTTCTAAGGATGGATGCCTGGGCAGCCCGCCTCCCATTCTAGTTGTCTCCTAGCAACAAGGCAGGTTTGATCTGCAGGCCCTGGGGGAGAACCAAGGGGGATGAGTTGACATGGACTCTACCGAGGATAGATCATAATGTGGGTTTAAGTCCATGGAGACCTTGGAATGGGGCGCTTGATCCGGGGCCCTGAAATATTCTCCTAAACAGAGGTTTTTATAGAGCTCCAAAGAGTACATTTCCTATGTGGAGACGAGATTTTTCTATGAGTGTCTCAGTAATCCCCCTATGCTGGTATTGGTAACCAGGCCTCTGAGGAGAGATGCCTGGAAACAAAAGCAATGGATCTGATTAGGGCCTAAGTGCCTGTCCAGTTCAATCTTATTCTATGGGGATATCTGTCTCTGGGTCTGAGTGGAGGTAGTTTCCTAACTTGTGAAAGATCATCCCTGTTTTTCCTGGGCAGCCAACACTATTGGGATGGCCTCGGGGAGTTTGGAGGTTTCTCTAATCTATAGGGTTGTGGCCAATGGAAATGGCAGAATTCCCCTGGAGAAGGAAGCCACAGTCCTCAGGTGTGGCTCCAGGGGCCCCAGCTTGGATGGTGTGTGGGCCAGGACTGTGGGGACAGAAGTCTGAAAACACAAACTCAGCTTAGGTTTGGGGATGTATGTATGAAGGCTCGATCTACAGACCGTGAGAATTTTCCGGGCTATGAACAAAGGGGGAGTATGTGGCGTTTGCTCAGGCTTTTGTCTCTGGATTTTGTGCCTACGGTGGCCGTGGAATGTCGGGGTGTCCTCAAGGGCCATAGACAAGTCTTTCTCTGGTGATTTGGCCTGATCCCAAGTGGTTGGTATTATTCTGTGGATGGGAAGAGTCCTTTCTGTATTTTTTTTTTTTTTACCTCAGATGTCCCACCAAAGAGGGATTCCAGAGCAGTGCCCTGAGTAGGGGTGACTAGACATCTCTAACTCTGGTTGAGTTTGGGGGACTAGGGGCTTGGCAAGCCCCATATGTTGGCTGTTGTTCCAGTAACTAAGAGGCTTTACATGAGGATAGGGCTCACGCTGAGGGTCACGATGTGTGTTTGTTTAAATTGTAGCCCTCAGGGATAGGTGGGGCCTCATAGTCCATGCTGCTTTCTCCTACAATGAACGTTGGACAACATGCCAACCACAAGGTTTCTTGCCATGGCGAAGGAGAAGTTCTGATTCTTGTATCACGTTCACTCGTGAGCAGTGAGTGGAGATAAGGTCTTGGTTTTGAAGGTGAAACCTGAGGATGGGTAGAGATGATGGCCGAAAGCCATTGTGGGTTTGATATGCTCAGTGTATGGCCAGCTGTCTGGGTGTTGGACTGGAGGTGTGCCGTCAGGCTGTGTCAGACAGGGCTTTAGTGCACAGGCTAGATTGTATAATTGGGGTATGGTCGAGTGGCATGCAGGTTGTTACTCATTTGGCGTTTCTGGTTAGCCCTATAGGGCAACATTTTTCTTCTGGAGGGCAGGCAGAGTGCTGCATTGTGTCTCCAGAATTGCCAAACTGGAGGGGTGTGGCCAGGATTGTGAAGACGGAAGTCTGAGAACACAAGTTAGGCTTCGGTTTCGGGGCGAGGGCACAGCAGGCACACTCTCAAGTGCTGAATCGAGATCTCGTGCTTCTGAATTCAGGGCTCGGATCAGACTTTGGCTTAGGATGGAGTTTCTGTCCATGATGGCCCATTTATGAAGGTGTGGGGCATCATGAGGAAATGGAGATTTTCTCCCAGTGGGATTGTGTGATGCTTCAAACCACAAGGATTCATTCTGCGAGAGAGTCAAGACAGGTTGGTTGGATTCAAGACGTCCCATAAAGAAATTCTCCAGAGCAGGGTTCTAAGGATGGATGCCTGGGCAGCCCACCTCGCATTCCAACTGTCTCCTAGTGACAAGGCAGGTTTGATCTGCTGGCTCTGGGTGAGCAGCCGAGGGGGTTGATTTGAAATGGACTCTCCTGAGGATGGATCATAATGTAAGTTTGTGTCCTTGGAGACCTTGGAATTGGGCCATGGTGCCAGCGCCCTGAAGGATCCTCCTAACCTGAGGTATTGACACAGCTCCAAAGAGCAAGTTTCTCATGTGGAGATGAGATCTGTTCTGATGGTTTCCTTAGGAAACCCCCATATTCTGATATTGGAAACCAGGCCTCTGAGGAGAGATACATAGAAACCAAAGCAATGGATCAGAAGTTGGCTCAGGTTGGAGTTTCTGTCCATGATGGCCCCTTTATAAAGGGGAGCATCTCATGAGGCCATGTAGGTTTTCCCACGATAGGAGTTGTGAGATGCTCCAATCTGCAAGGATTCCTTCTGCAGGGCAGTCAAGACCTGTTGGAAGGCTCCCAGGTCATCCCATATGGAACGGCACCAGAGCAGGATTACAACGATGGATGCCTAGAGAGTCTGCTTTGCATTCAAGTTGTCTCCTAGCGACAAGGCAGGTTTGATATTCTGGCTCTGGGGGAGTAATCAACGGGGCTGAGTTGAAATGTACTCTCCTGCCGAATGGTCATAATGCGGGTTTGTGTCCATGGAGACCTTGGAATAGGGCGGTGGCTCCGGTTACCTGAAGGTTTCTCCTAGCTGGAGGTTTTTACAGAGCTCCCAAAGTATAAGTTTCCCATGTGGAGACAAGATTTGTTCTGCTTGGTATCTCTGGAATCCCCCATATGCTGGTATTGGAAAACAGGCCTCTGAGGAGAGATGCTTAGAAACAAAAGCAATGGAACCAATTACGTTCTAGGGGCCTGTCCAGTTTAATACCTTTCTCTTGGGATATCTGTCTACGGGTGAGTTGAGGTCGTTGCTCAGCTTGGGACAGATCACCCCTCTTTGTACTGGGCGGCCTACACTATTGGAATGGCCTCTGGGACTTTGGAGGTTTCTCCTAATCTGTAGGGTTGTGGCCAATGGAATGGGAAGAATTTCCTTGGAGAGGGCAGGCACAGTCCTGAGGTGTGGCTCCAGGGGCCTCAGCCTGGAGGGTGTGTGGGGACAGGGATGTCAGGATAGAAGTCTGAAAAAACACGGTTTGGGGACGTTGGTATGGCAGGCCCGATCTACAGACTATGAGGAGAATTTTTTTTTGGCCTATGACTTAAGGGTGAGGCTTATGTCTCTGGATTTTGTGTCAATAGTGGCCGTGGAAGGTCGGGCTGGCCTCATGGGCCATGGAGGAGTCTTTCTCTCTGGGGATTGCCTGATCCCTATTGATTGGGGTCATTCTGTGGGTGGGAGGAATCCTTTCTGTGTTTACTTACCTCAAATGTCGCACCAAAGAGGGATTCCAGAGCAGAGCCCTGAGTAGGGGTGATTAGATGTCTATACCTCTGGTTAAGATTGGGTGACTTGGGGCATGGCAGGCCCCATATGCGGGCTCATGGTCTAGCCACTGAGAGGCTTTACTTGAGGACGGGGCTCAAACTGAGGGTCCCAATGTGTGTTTGTGCCCACAGCAGCTCTTAAGCATGGGCAGGGCCTCAGGAACCCTACACTACCCTGAGGGGCCCTACTACTACTCCTGTAGGCCCTACAGGGGTCCTACACTGAACTTTGGATAAGATGCCAACCACAAGATTCTGGCGAGAGGGAAGGAGGAGTTCTGATTTCTGCATCACGTTCACCCATGGGAAATGAGTAGAGATAAGGTCTAGGTTCCTGTAGCCTGAAAACCAGGTTGGAAAGAGATGGCAACCTAAGGCCATGGCGGTTCAGATGTTCTCAGTGTACGGCAAGCTGTCTGGGTGTCGGTTGGGAATTCAGGCCTCAGGTTGTGTCAGACAGGGAATTAGTGCACAGGCTAGACTATATAATTGGTGTACAGTTGAGTGGCATGCAGGTTTATCCTCATTTGAGGTATCTGGGTAGACCCATAGGGCAACGTTTTTCTTCTAGAGGGCAGGCAGAGTGCAGCACTGTGTCATCGGAAATCCCAAAATGGAGGGCGTGTGGTCCAGGAGAGTGAGTACGGAAGTCTGAGAACACTAGCTATGCTTAGGTTTTGGGATGAGGGCACAGCAGGTGCACTCTAAAGAGCTTAATCAAGATCTCGTGCATCTGAGGTCAAGGTGAATATCAGCTATTGGCTCAGGTTGGAGTTTCTTTCCATGATCCGACTCCATGAAGATTGGGGCCATCATGTAACCTTGGAAGCTTTCCATGATATGGATTGTGAGGTGGTCCATGCACAAAGACTCCTGTGGGTCAGTCGAGGCCAGCTGGATGGCTCAAGGATGTCGCATAGGGAACGACGCAAGAGCAGGGTTCTAAGGGTTCTAAGGATCTCCAAGGAGAGATGCCTGGAAACCAAAGCAATAGATCCGATAGGTGCCTATGGGCCTGTTCGTTCCTTTTTACCTCTGGGGACATCAGTCTCCGGTTCTGAGTGCCAGTAGGTGCTCAGATGGGCCCAGATTGCCCCTGTTTGTCCTGGGAAGCCACAAATATTGGGATGGCCTCAGAGACTTTGGAGGTTTATCCTCTTAGTAGGGTTGTTGCCATTGGAATGGGCACATACAATTACCTTGGAGAGGGCAAGCCCAGTCTTCATGTTTGGCTCCAGTGGCCTGAGCCTGTAGGGTGTGTAGGCCAGGGCTGTTTGGACAGTTGTCTGAAAAAACACAAACTCGGCTTATGTTTCGGGTCATAGGAATGGCAGGACTGATGTACAGACCATGAGGAGAATTCTTCAGGATATGAAAAAAGGGCGAGTGTGAGGCTCTTGCTCAAGTTTTTGGCTCTGGATATCGTGTCACTCATGGTCGTGAGATTTCTGGGTGACTTCATGGGAAATGGAAGAGTCTTACTCTCTGGGGGTTTGGCCCCGTCCAAAGAGTTTGGGGTCATTCTGTGGGATGGAAGAAGTATTTGTTCTGTTGTTGTTGATTTGTTTTGTTTTGTTTTTCAACCTCAGGTGTCCCAACATATGAGGGACTCCAGAGTAGAGCCCTGGGGAGGGACGATTGGACAACCAGAAATCTGGATAAAATTGTGGCCTAGGGACATGTCAAGCCCATTATGACATCTAATGGTCCAGCCACTGAGGACGTACTAGAGGATATGAATCACGATGAGGTTCACAATGCGTTTCTATGCCATCGTCGCACTCAAGAATTTGGCGGGACTCAGGGTGAATGCTGGTTTCTCCTACACTGAACATAGGATAACATGGCAACCAAAAGGTTTCTTGCCATGAGTATGCAGGAGTTCTGATTTCTGCAACACAGTCACCCCTGGGCAGTGATTGGAGATAAGGTCTAGGTTCTGAAGCCTGAAAAACTGAGGTAGGACAGAGATGATGACCTAAGGCCATGGCGGGTCTGATGTGCTCAGTGTGCGGTCAGCTGTCTGGGTGTTGCTCAGGAGGTCCCGGCTCAGGTTGTTTCAGACAGTGCATTACTGCCCAGGTTAGACTCTATAATTTGGGTACATTCGAGTGCCTTGTAGGTTTATTCTCATTTCAGCTGCCTGGGCAGCTCATTAGGCAATATCTTTTTTCTAGAGGGCAGGCATAGTGCTGCAAAGATGGTCCGGAATTGCCAAATTTGTGGGCTTCGAGGCCAGTAGTGTGAGGATGGAAGTCTGAGAACACAAGCTAGACATGGGTTTCAGGGCGAGGGCACGGCATGTACCCCCTGAAGATCTGAAGCAATATCTCATGCATCAAAGTCAGAGCGAGGATTAGACATGGCTCAGCTTGGATTTTCTGTTTATGACGGCCCCTTCATGAAGGGAGCGGATTCTCGAGAGCGTGGAGGTTTTCCCATGTTGGGAGTGGTGGGATGCCCCCTCCAAGGATTCATTCTGCGGGACAATTGAGACCTCTTGGACAGCTCCAGGACATCCCATATGGAGGAGTCCAGACCAACGTTCGAGGATGGATGCCTGGGAAGCCAACCTCGCATTCCAATTGTCTCCTAGCGACAAGACAGTTTAGATCTGATGGCTCTGCGAGAGCAACCGGGGTGGCTGAGTTGAAATGGACTTTCCTGAGGATGGGTCTAATGTGTGTTTGTGTCCATGAGGGCCTTGGAATGGGGCGGTGGCACCGGGACCCTGAAGTATTCTCCTCAGCTTTTGACATAGCTCCCATGCACAAGTTTCCTTGTGGAGACGAGTTTGGTTCTGATGGGTGCCTCAGGAAAACCCCAATGCTGGTATTGGAATCCAGGGTTTTGAGGAGACATGCCTGTAAACCAAAGCAATGGATCCGATTTTGGCCTAGGGTCCTGTCTGGTTCAATCTTCTTCTCTGGGGACATCCATCTAGGGTATGAGTGGAGGTAGATGCTCAGCTGGTGTCAGACTGACCTTTTTTGTCCCTGGCGACCCATACTATTGGGATGGCCTCAGGGACTTTGGAGGGTTCTCCTAATTTGTACGATTTTGGACAATGGAATGGGCAGAATTCCCATGGATTGGGTAGGCACAGTCCTAATGTGTGCCTCCAGGGTCCTCAGCCTGGATGGTGTGTGGCCCAGGACTTTGAGGACAGAAGTCTGAAAACACAATCTCAGCTTATGTTTGGGGACGTAGGTATGGCAGGCCCGGTCTACAAACCATGAGAAGACATCTTCAGGATATGAAGATAGTGCGAGTCTGAAGCGCTTGCTCAGGCTTTTGTCTCTGGATTTTGTTCCCGCGATGGCCGTGGAATGTCGGGGAGGCCTCATGGGCCATGGACGAATCTTGCTCTCTGTGGATTTGGCCCGATCCCAATAGTTTTTCGTCAATCTGTTGGATGGAGTACTCCTTTCAGGGTTGTTACCTGAGGTGTCCCACCAAAAGCGGAATTCCAAAGCAGAGCCCTGGGGAAGAGTGAAGGGACAACCCGAACTATGGTTAAAAATTGGGGCCTATGGGCATGGCAAGCCCAATATGCTGTCTCTTCATCCAGCCACTGAGAGGCCTTACCTGAGGACTGGGCTAAGGCTGAGGGTCACAATGTGAGTTTGCCACCTATGTGGCCCTCGAGCAACGGCGGGGCCTCATCGGACAAACAGGTTTCCACTACACTGAACGTTGGACAACAAGCCAACCACAAGGTTCTTGCCATTGGGCAGGAGTTCTGATTTCTGCATCATTTTCAAACCTGGGCAGTGATTGGAGATAAGGTCTAGGATCTGAATCCTGAAAACCTAGGTTGGGAAGAGATAACGACCTAAGGCAATGGCTGGTCCTATGTGCTCAGTGAGCGGCAAGCTCTCTGGGTGGGGCCAGGAAGTCCAGGCTCAGGCTCTGTCAGAAAGGGCATTATTGCCCAGGTAAGCCTATATATTTTGGGTACAGCCAAGGGGCGTGCAAGTTGATCTTCATTTGGGGTTTCTGGGTAGCGCCAGAGGGCAATGTTTTTCTTTTGGAGCGCAAGCAGTGTGCTGCATTGTAATTCTGGGTTGCCAAACTGGAGGGCTTGTGGGCCATTAGTCTGAGGACGGAAGTCTAAGGACACAAGCTAGGCTTAGGTTTCTGGGTGAGGACATGGCAGGCACAATATACAGACGTGAATCGAGATCTCATGCATCTGAAGTCAGGGTGAGGATCAGACTATTTCTCAGGTTGGACCTTATGTCCCTGATGGCCCCTTCATGAAGGGGGGGGGATCACGAGGCCATGTGGTTTTCTCACGATGGGAGTTGTGAGAAGCTCCCAACTGCAAAGATTCCCTGCAGGACAATTGAGACCTGTTGGTTGGCTCCAGGACAATGATTCTGAGCAGGGTTCTAAGGATGGATGGCGAGGTAGGCCACTTCGCATTCCAATTGTCTCCTAGCAACAAGACAAGTTAGATCTGCTGGATCTCGCGGAGCAACCGAATATGCTGTGTTGAAATGGACTCTCCGGTGGATGGGTCTTAATGTGTTTTTTGTGTCTATGGAGACATTGGAATGAAGCGGTGGCACTGGGGCCCTGAAGGTTTCTCCTAAAAAGAGGCTTTGACACACCTCCCACGTGTATTTTTCCCATGTGTAGATGAGTTTTGTTCTGATGGGTGAGTCAAAACAAACAGCCATAGTCTGGTACTGAAATCCAGGCCTCTGAGGAAGATGCCTGGAAACCAAAGCAATGGATCCGATTAAGGCCTAGGGGCCTGTTCGTTCCTTTTTACCTCTGGGGATATCAGTCTATGAGTCTGAGTGCAGGTAGGTTCTCAGATGGGCTCAGATTGCTCCTGCTTGTGCTGGGAAGCCACCACTATTGGGATGGCCTCAGGGACTTTGGAGGTTTATCCTATTAGTAGGGTTGTGGCCATTGGAATGGTTACACAGAATTCCCTTGGAGAGGGCAAGTACAGTCCTCAGGTTGGCTCCAGGGGCCTGAGCCTCTAGGGTGTGTAGGCCTGGGCTGTTTGGACAGTTGTCTGAAAACACAAACTCGGCTTATGTTTCGGGTCATAGGTATGGCAGGACTGATCTACAGACCATGAGGAGAACTCTTCGGGATATGAAAAAGGGCGAGTGTGAGACTCTTGCTCATGTTTTTATCTCTGGATATCGTGCCATTCATGGTCATGAAATATCCGGGTGACTTCATGGGAAATGGACGAGTCTTACTCTCTGGGGGTTTGGCCCCATCCAAAGAGTTTGGGGTCATTCTGTGGGATGGAAGAAGTCCGTTTTTTTGTTGTTGTTGTTTTGTTTTGTTTTGTTTTTCAACCTCAGGTGTCCCACCAAATGAGGGATTCCAGAGTAGAGCCATGGGGAGGGGCGATTGGACAAACAGAAATCTTTTTTAAATTTGGGGCCTAGGGACATGTCAAACCATTATGGCATCTAATGTTCTAGACACTGAAAGGATTTACTAGAGGACAGGACTCACGCTGAGGGTCATAATGCGTGTTTTTATGCCCTCGTCGCACTCAAGAATGGGTGGGACCTCAGGGTGAATGCTGGTTTCTCCTACACTGAACCTTGGACAACATGGCAACCACAAGGTTTCTTGCCGTGGATAAAGAGGAGTTCTGATTTCTGCATCACACACACCCCCCTGGGCAGTGATTGGAGATAAGGTCTAGGTTCTGAAGCCTGGTAACTTAGGTAGGGAAGAAAAAATGATGACCTAAGGCCACTGCGGGTCTTATGGGATCAGGGTGCGGTCAGTGTCTGGTGTCTGGGTGTTGCTGCTCAGGATGTCCCGGCTCAGGTTGTGTCAGAGAGTGCATTAGTGCCTAGGTTAGACTATATAATATGGGTACATTCGAGTGCCGTGTAGGTTTATTCTCATTTAATGTTCCCGGGCAGCTCCTTAGGCAATATTTTGTTTCTAGAGGGCAGGCAGAGTGCTGCAATGATGGTCCGGAATTGCCAAACTTGTGGGCTTCGGGGCCAGGAGTGTGAGGACGGAAGTCTGAGAACACAAGCTAGACTTGGGATTCAGGTCGAGGGCACGGCATGTACCTCATGAAGATCTGAAGCAATATCTCATTCATCTGAAGTTAGAGCGAGGATCAGACGTTGGCTCAGCTTGGATTTTCTGTTCATGACGGCCCCTTCATGAAAGGAGCCGAATCTCGAGGCCGTAGAGGTTTTCCCACGTTTGGGAGTGGTGGGATGCCCCCTCCTAGGATTCCTTTTAAGGGACAATTGAGACCGGTTGGACAGCTCCAGGATATCCCATATGGATGAGTCCAGACCAATGTTCGAGGATGGATGCCTGAGAAGCCCGCCTCGCATTCCAATTGTCTCCTAGCGACAAGACAGTTTAGATCTGATGGCTCTGCGGGAGCAACCGGGGTGGCTGAGTTGAAATGGACTTTCCTGAGGATGGGTCTAATGTGTGTTTGTGTGTCCATGAGGGCCTTGGAATGGGGCGGTGGCACCGGGACCCTGAAGTATTCTCCTCAGCTTTTGACATAGCTCCCATGCACAAGTTTCCTTGTGGAGACAAGTTTGGTTCTGATGGGTGCCTCAGGAAAACCCCAATGCTGGTATTGGAATCCAGGGTTTTGAGGAGACATGCCTGTAAACCAAAGCAATGGATCCGATTTTGGCCTAGGGTCCTGTCTGGTTCAATCTTCTTCTCTGGGGACATCCATCTAGGGTATGAGTGGAGGTAGATGCTCAGCTGTTGACAGACTGACCTTTTTGTCCCGGGTGACCCATACTATTGGGATAGCCTCAGGGACTTTGGAGGGTTCTCCTAATTTGTATGATTTTGGACAATGGAATGGGCAGAATTCCCATGGATTGGGTAGGCAGAGTCCTAATGTGTGGCTCCAGGGTCCTCAGCCTGGATGGTGTGTGGCCCAGGACTTTGAGGACAGAAGTCTGAAAACACAAACTCAGCTTATGTTTTGGTACGTACGTATGGCATGCCCGATCTACAAACCATGCGAAGACATCTTCAGGATATGAAGATAGTGCGAGTCTGAGGCGCTTGCTCAGGCTTTTGCCTCTGGATTTTGCATCAGCGTTGGCCGTGGAATGTCGGGGAGGCCTCATGGGCCATGGACGAATCTTGCTCTCTGTGGATTTGGCCCAATCCCAATTGATTTTCGTCAATCTGTTGGATGGAGGACTCCTTTCAGGGTTGTTACCTCAGGTGTCCCACCAAAAGCGGAATTCCAAAGCAGAGCCCTGGGGAAGAGTGAAGGGACAACCCAAACTATGGTTAAAAATTGGGGCCTAGGGGCATGGCAAGCCCAATATGCTGTCTCTTCATCCAGCCACTGAGAGGCCTTACCTGAGGACTGGGCTAAGGCTGAGGGTCACAATGTGTGTTTGCCACGTATGTGGCCCGCGAGCAATGGTGGGGCGTCATCGGACACACAGGTTTCCACTACACTGAACATTATACAACAATCCTACCACAAGTTTTTTTGCCATCGGGAAGGAGTTCTGATTTCTGCATCATTTTCAAACATGGGCAGTGATTGGAGATAAGGTCTAGGTTCTAAATCCTGAAACCCGAAGCTGGGAAGAGATAACGACCTAAAGCAATGGCTGGTCCGATGTGCTCAGAGAGCGGCCAGCTGTATGGGTGAGCCAGGAGGTCTAGGCTCAGCCTCTGTCAGAAAGGGCATTATTGTCCAGGTTAGTCTATATATTTTGGGTACAGCCAAGTGGCGTGCAGGTAGATCTTCATTTGGGGATTCTGGGTAGCGCAAGAAGGCAATGTTTTTCTTCTGGAGCCCAGGCAGATTGCTGCATTATAATTCTGGATTGCCAAACTGGAGGGCTTGTGGGCCATTAGTCTGAGGATGGAAGTCTGAAGACACAAGCTAGGCTTACGTTTCTGGTGAGGACATGGCAGGCACAATCTACAGACCTGAACCGAGATCTCGTGCATCTGAAGTCAGGGTGAGGATCAGACGATCACTCAGGTTGGACCTTATGTCCCTGAGGGCCCCTTCATGAAGGGTGGTGGGTATCAGGAGGCCATGGGTGTTTTCTCACGATGGGAGTTGTGAGAATCTCCCAACTTCAAAGAATCTTCTGCAGGACAAATGAGACCTGTTGGTTGACTCAGGCCAACGATTCCGAGCAGGGTTTTAAGGATGGATGGCGGGGTAGGCCACCTCGCATTTCAATTGTCTCCTAGCAACAAGACAAGTTAGATCTACTGGATCTCGCGGAGCAACCGAATACGCTCAGTTGAAATGGACTCTCCTGTGGATGGGTCCTAATGTGTTTTTGTGTCTATGGAGACCTTGGAATGAAGCGGTGGCACTGGGGCCGTGAAGGGTTCTCCTAAACAGAGGCTTTGACACAGCTCCCACGTGCAAGTTTCCCATGTGTAGATTAGATTTGTACTGAATTGTGAGTCAAGAAACAGCCATATGCTGGTATTGAAATCCAGGCCTCTGAGGAGAGATGCCTGGAAACCAAAGCAATGGATCCGATTAGTGCCTAGGGGCCTGTTCGTTCCTTTTTACCTCTGGGAACATCAGTCTACGGGTCTGAGTGCAGGTAGGTTCTCGGACGGGCTCAGATTACTCCTGTTTGTCCTCGGAAGCCACCACTATTGGGATGGCCTCAGGGACTTTGTAGGTTTATTCTATTAGTAGGGTTGTGGCCATTGGAATGGGCACACAGAATTCCCTTGGAGAGGGCAAGTAGAGTCCTCAGGTTGGCTCCAGGGGCCTGAAACTGTAGGGTGTTTAGGCCAGGGCTGTTTGGACAGTTGTCTGAAAACACAAACTCGGCTTACGTTTCGGGCCATAGGTATGGCAGGACTGATCTACAGACCTTGAGGAGAACTCTTCAGGATATGAAAAAAGGGCGAGTGTGAGGCTCTTGCTCAAGTTTTTGTCTCTGGTTATCGTGTCACTCATGGTCGTGAAATTTCCGGGTGACTTCATGGGAAATAGATGAGTCTTATTCTCTGGGGTTTGGCCTTGTCCAAAGAGTTTGAGGTCATTTTGTGGGATGGATGAAGTCCGTTTTTTTTTTTTTTGTTGTTGTTGTTGTTTTGTTTTGTTTTGTTTTTTAACCTCAGGTGTCCCACCAAATGAGGGATTTCAGAGTAAAGCCCTGGGGAGGGGCGACTGGACAACCAGAAATCTGGTTAAATATTGGGGCCTAGGGACATGTCAAGCCCATTATGACATCTAATGGTCCAGCCACTGTGAGGTCTTACTAGAGGACAGGACTCACGCTGAGTGTCACAATGCGTGTTTATGCCCTCGTCGCACTCAAGAATGAGCGGGGCCTCAGGGTGAATGCTGGATTCTCCTACACTGAACATTGGACAACATGCCAACCACAAGGCTTCTTGCCTTGGGTAAGGAGGAGTTCTGATTTCTGCATCACATTCAACCATTGTCAGGACTTGGAGTTAAGGTCTCGGTTCTAAAGGCTGAAAAGTTAGGTTGGGAAGGGATAACGAGCTAAGACCATGGCCGGTGTGATGTTCTCAGTGTGCGGTCAGCTGTCTCGGTTTTGGTCTGGAGGTCCGGGCTCACTCTGTATCAGACAGTGTATTAGTGGCCAGGTTAGACTATCTAATTTGGGTACATTCCAGTGCCGTGTATGTCTATCCTCATTTGGGTTATGTGAGAAACTCCATAGGTCAAAATTTCTCTTCTGGAAGTCAGGCAGAATGCTTCATTTTGTGTCCCGAATTTTCAAATGTGAGGGCTTGGGGGCCAGGAGTGTGAGGACGGAAGTCTGAGAACACAAGCTAGTCATAGGTTTCAGGGCGAGGGCAAGGAAAGCACACTCTGCAGAGCTGCATCGAGATCTCGTGCATCTGAATTTAGGGTGAAGATCAGACGTTGGCTTAGGTTGGAGTGCCTGTCCATGATTTCCCCTTCATAAATGGGGGGGGCATCACAAAGCCATCTAGATTGTTCCAGGTTGGGAGTTGTGAGATGCACCAAAACTCAAGGATTCCTTCTGCTGGACATTTAAGACCTGTTGGATGGCTCCAGGACATCCCATACGGAACGACACCAGAGCAGAGCTCTAAGGATGGATGGGTGGGCAGCCCGCCTCGCATTCCAATTGTCTCCTAGTCAAGACAGGTTCAGTGTGCTCGCTCTGGGGGAGCAACCAAGGGAGCTGAGTTGAAATGGAATTTCCTGCGGATGGGTTCTAATGTGGATTTCTGCCATGGAGACCTTGTAATGGGGCAGTGGCACACAGGCCCTGAAGGCTTCTCCTAACTGGAGGTTTTGAGATATCTTCAAAGGATAATTTTCCCATGTGGAGAAGAGATTTGTTCTGATTGCTGCCTCATGAAATCCCCATATGCTAATATTGGAAAGCAGGCCTCTGAGGAGAGATACCTGTAACCGAAAGCAATGAATCTGATTCAGGCCTAGGGGCCTGTCTGATTCAATCTTCTTCTCTGGGGACATCCATCTACGCTGAGTAGAGGTAGATGCTCAGCTGGTTTCAGATGACCCTTGTTTGTCCTGGGCGGCCTACATTATTGGGATGTCCTTGGGGACTCTGGAGGTTTTTCCTAATTTGTACGATTGTGGACAATGGAATGGGCAGAATTCCCGTGGTATGGACAGGCACAGTCCTGATGTGTGGCTCCAGGGGCCCCAGCCTGAAGGGTCTGTGGGCCAGGAATGTGGGGACAGAAGTCTGAAAACACAAACTCGGCTTAGTTTTGGGAAGTAGGTATGGCAGGCCCGATCTACAGACCGTGAGGAGAACTCTTCGGATACGACAACAGAGCGAGTGTGAGGCGCTTGCTCAGACTTTTGTCTCTGGATTTGTTGTCAACGATGGCTGTGGAATCTCGGGGAGGCCTCATGGGCCATGGACGAGACTTCCTCTCCGTGAATTTGGTCCAATCCCAATTGTGTTGGGTCAATCTGAAGGATGGGAGGAGTCCTTTTAGTTTTGTTACCTCAGGTGTCCCACCAAAAGAGGGATTCCAAAGCAGAGCTCTGGGGAGGGATGAATGGACAATCCGAACAATCCAATTGGGGTGAGGTCGAGAACCTAGCAGGTTGATCCTCATTTGGGGTTTATGGAGATCCCCATAGAGCAACGTTTTTCTTCTGGAGGGCCAGCATATGCTGTCTCTCCATCCAGCCACTGAGAGGCCTTACCTGAGGACTGTTCTCAGGCTGAGGGTCACAATGTGTGTTTGTGACCAATGTGGCCCGCAACATGGGCGGGGCCTCATGGGCCACACTGGTTTCAACTACACTGAACCTTGGACAACATGCCAACCACAAGATTTCTTGCCATGGGGAAAGAGTTCTGCTTTCTGCATCATTTTCAAACCCGGGCCGTGATTAGGGATAAGGTCTATTCTGAAGCCTGAAAACGGAGGTTGAGAAGTGATGACGAACTAAGGCCATGGCGGGTGCGGTGTGCTCAGTGTGCGGCCAGCTGTCTGGGTAGGGCCAGGAGGTCCAGGCTCAGGCTGTGTCAGAAAGGGCATTAGTGCCCAGGTCAGCCTATATATTTGGGGTACAGCCAAATGGCGTGCATGTTTATCCTCATTTGGGGTTTCTGGGTAGGCCCAGAGGGCAGGCAGAGTCCTGCATTGTAGTTCTGCATTGTAGTTCTGGATTGCCAAACTGGGGGGCTTGTGGGCCAGTAGTCTGAGGACGGAAGTGTGTGAGAACCTAAGCTAGGCCTAGGTTTCTGGGTAAGAATATGGCAGGCACAATCTACAGATCTGAATCGAGATCTCGTGCATCTGAAGTCAGGCCGAGGATCAGACTATCGCTCAGGTTGGACATTCTGTCCCTGATGACCCCTTCCTGAAGGGGGGGTGGATCACGAGGCCATGGGGGTTTTCCCACGATGGGAGTTGTGAGAAGCTCCCAACTGCAAAGATTCTTCTGCAGGACAATTGAGACCTTTTGGTTGGCTCCAGGACAACGATTTCGAGCAGGGTTCTAAGGATGGATGGCTGGGTAGCCCACCTCGCATTCCAATTGTCTCCAAGCAACAAGACAGGTTAGATCTGCTGGATCTGGGGGAGCAACCGAGGAGGCTGAGTTGAAATGGACTTTGCCGTGGATGTGTCCTAGTATGATTTTGTGTCTATGGAAACTTTGGAATGAAGCGGTAGCACTGGGGCCCTGAAGGGTTCTCCTAAAGAAGGCTTTCACCCAGCTCCATCGTGCAAGTTTCCCATGTGTAGATGAGATTTGTTCTGATGGGTGAGTCAATAAACAGCCATATGCTGTTACTGTAATCCTGGCCTCTGAGGAGAGATACCTGGAAGCCAAACCAATGGATCCAGTAGGTGCCTAGGGGCCTGTTCGTTCCTTTTTACCTCTGGGTTCATCAGTCTACGGTTCTGAGTGCAGGTAGGTCCTCAGATGGGCCCAGGTTGCCCCTGTTTGTCCTGTGAAGCCCCAAATATTGGGATGGCCTCAGGGACTTTGGAGATTTATCCTATTAGTAGTGTTGTGGCGATTCGAATGGTCACTTACAATTCCCTTGGAGAGGGCAAGCACAGTCGTCAGGTTTGGCTCCAGCGGCCTGAGCCTGTAGGGTGTGTAGGCCTGGGCTGTTTGGACAGTTGTCTGAAAACCCAAACTCGGCTTATGTTTCCGGTCATAGGTATGGCAGGACTGATCTACAGACCATGAGGAGAACTCTTCGGGATATGAAAAAAAGGCGAGTGTGAGGCTCTTGCTCAAGTTTTTCTTTTTGGATATCGTGTCACCCATGGTCGTGAAATTTCCGGGTGACTTCATGGGAAAAGGACGAGTTTAACTCTCTAGGAGTTTGGCCCCGTCCAAAGACATTGGGGTCATTCTGTGGGGTGGAAGAAGGCCGTTGTTCTGTTGTTGTTGATTTGTTTGTTTTGTTTATCAACATCAGGTGTCCCACCAGATGAGGGATTCCAGAGTATAGACCTGGCGAGGGGCGACTGGACAACCAGAAATCTGGTTAAAAACTGACGCCTAGGGACATGTGAAGCCCATTATGACATCTAATGGTCCAGCCACTGAGAGGACGTTCTAGAGGACAGGACTCAGGCTGAGGGTCACAATGCATGTTTATTCCTTCGTCGCACTCAAGAATGGTCGGGGCCTCAGGGTGAATGCTGGTTTCTCCTACACTTAACGTTGGACAACATGCCAACCACAGGTTTCTTGCCATGGGTAAGGAACAGTTCTGATTTCTGCATCAGAGTCACCCCTGGGCAGTGATTGGAGATAAGGTCTAGGTCTGAAGCCTGAAAACTGAGGTAGGGCAGAGATTATGACCTAAGGCCATGGCAGGTCTGATGTGCTCAGTGTGTGGACAATGTCTGCCTGTTGGTCACGATGTCCGGGTTCAGGTTGTCAGACAGTGCATTAGTGCCCAGGTTGGACTATATATTTTGGGTGCATTCGATTGCGGTGTAGGTTCTTATCTGAAGAACTCTTCAGGATATGAAGAATGAGCGAGTCTGAGGCGCGTGCTCAGGCTTTTGTCTCTGGATTTTGTATCATCGATGGCCGTGGAATGTTGGGGAGGCCTCATGGGCCAGGGACGAATCTTGCTCTCTATGGATTTGGCTCGATCCCAATTATTTGTCGTCAATCTGTGGGATGGGAGGACTCCTTTCAGGTTTGTTACCTCAGGTGTACCACCAAAAGAGGAATACCAAAGCAGAGCCCTGGGGAAGAGTGAAGGGACAACCCGAACTATGGTTAAAAATTGGGGCCTAGGGGCATGGCAAGCCCAATATGCTGTATCTCCATCCAGCCACTGAGAGGCCTTACCTGAGGTCTGGGCTCAGACTGAGGGTCACAATGTGTGTTTGTGACCAATGTGGCCCGCAAGCATGGGCTGGGCATCATGGGAAACACTGGTTTCAACTACACTGAAACTTGGACAACATGCCAACCACCATGTTTCTTACCATGGGGAAAGTGTTCTGATTTCTGCATCATTTTCAGTCCTGGGCAGAGATTGGAGATAAGTCTAGGTTTGAAGCCTGAAAAGTGAGGTTGAGAAGAGATGACGACCTAAGGCCATGGCTGGTCCGATGTGCTCATTCTGCCGCCAGCTGTCTGGGTGGGGCCAGGACGTCCAGGCTCAGGCTGTGGCAGAAATGGCATTAGTTCCCAGGTCAGCCTATATATTTGGGGTTCAGCCGAATGCCGTGCCGGTTGATTCTCATTGGGGATTCTGGGTAGCCCCCGAGTGCAAAGTTTTTCTTCTGGAGGGCGGGCAGAGTGCTGCATTGTAGTTCAGGATTGCCAAACTGGAGGGCTTGTGGGCCAGTAGTCTGAGGACGAAAGTCTGAGAACCCAAGCTAGGCCTAGGTTTCTGAGTGAGGATATGGCAGGCACAATTTACCGACCTGATTTGAGATCTCGTGCATCTGAAGTCAGGGTGAGGATCAGACGATCCCTCAGGTTGGACATTCTGTCCCTGATTTCCCCTTCTTGAAGGGTGTTGGATCACGAGACCATGGGGGTTTTCCCAACATGGGAGTTGTGAGAAGCTCACAAGTGCAAAGATTCTTCTGCAGGACAATTGAGACCTGTTGGTTCGCTCCAGGACAACGATTCCGAGCAGGGTTCTATGGATGGATGGCTGGGTAGCCCACCTCGCATTCCTATTGTCTCCAAGCAACAAGACAGGTTATATCTGCTCAATATGGGGGAGATACCGAAGAGCCTGAGTTGAAATGGACTCTCCCGTGGTGTGTCTTAATATGATTTTGTGTCTATGGAGACCTTGGAATTAAGCGGTTGCACTGGGACCCTGAAGGGTTCTCCAAAAGAGAGCTTTCTTTCACACAGCTCCATCGTGCAAGTTTCCCATGTGTAGATGAGATTTGTTTTTATGGGTGAGTCAAGAAACAGCCATATGCTGTCATTGAAATCGAGGCCTCTGAGGAGAGATGCCTGGAAACCAAAGCAATGGATCCGATAGGTGCCTAGGGGCCTGTTCTTTCCTTTTTCCCTCTGGGGAAATCAGTCTACTGGTCTGAGTGCAGGTAGGTGCTCAGATGGGCCCAGATTGCCCCTGTTTGTCCTGGGAAGCCACAAATATTGCGATGGCCTCAGGGACTTTGGAGGTTTATCCTATTAGTAGGGTTGTGGCCATTGGAATGGGCACATACAATTCCCTTGGATAGGGCAAGCACAGTCGTCAGGTTTGGCTCCAGGCGCCTGAGCCTGTAGGGTGTGTATGCCAGGGCTGTTTGGACAGTTGTCTGAAAACACAAACTCGGCTTATATTTCGTGTTGTCAGAGGTATGGCATGACTGATCTAGAGACCATGGGGAGAACTCTTCGGGATATGAAAAAAGGGCGAGCGTGAGGCTCTTGATCAAGTTTTTTTCTCTGGATATCGTGTCACCCGTGGTCGTGAAATTTCTGGGTGACTTCATGGGAAATGGACGAGTCTTACTCTCTGGGGGTTGGCCCCGTCCAAAGAGTTTGGGGGTCATTCTGTGGGATGCATTAAGTCCGTTGTTCTGTTGTTGTTGATTTGTTTTGTTTTGTTTTTTCACACTCAAGTGTCGCACCAATTGAGGGATTCCACAGTAGAGCCCTTGGGAGGGGCGACTGGACAACCAGAAATCTGGTTAAAAATTGGGGCCTAGGGACATGTCAAGCCCATTATGACATCTAATGGTCCCGCCTCTGAGAGGACGTACTAGAGGAAGGACTCACGCTGAGGGTCACTATGCGTGTTTATGTCTCTTCGCACTCAAGAATGGGCGGGGCCTCAGGGTGAATGCTGGTTTCTCCTACACTGAACGTTGGACAACATGCCAACCACAAGATTTCTTGCCATGGGTAAGGAAGAGTTCTGATTTCTGCATCAAAGTCACCCCTCGGCAGTGATTGGAGATAAGGTCTAGGTTCTGAATCCTGAAATCTGAGGTAGGGAAGAGATGATGACCTAAGGCCTTGTCGGGTCTCATGAGCTCAGTGTGCGGTCAGCTGTCTGGGAGTTGGTCACGAGGTCCGGGCTCAGGTTGTCAGACAGTGCATTAGTGTCCAGGTTAGACTATATATTTTGGGTGCATTCGAGTGCCGTGTAGGTTCTTATCTGAAGAACTCTTCAGGATATGAAGAATGAGCGATTCTGAGGCGCATGCTAGGATTTTGTATCAGCGATGACCGTGGAATGTTGGGGAGGCCTCATGGCCATGGACGAATCTTGCTCGCTGTGGATTTGGCCCGATCCCAATTGTTTTTCGTCAATCTGTGGGATAGGATGACTCCTTTCAGGATTGTTACCTCAGGTGTCCCACCAAAAGAGGAATTCCAAAGCAGAGCCCTGGGGAAGAGTGAAGGGACAACCCGAACTATGGTTAAAAATTGGGGCCTAGGGGCATGGCAAGCACAATATGCTGTCTCTAGATACAGCCACAGAGAGGCCTTACCTGAGGACTGGGCTCAGGCTGAAGGTCACAATGTGTGTTTGTGACCAATGTGGCCCGCAAGCATGGGAGGGGCCTCATGGGCCACACTGGTTTCAACTACACTGAACCTTGGACAACATGCCAACCACAAGGTTTCTTGCCATGGGGAAATAGTTCTGATTTCTGCATCATTTTCAAACCCGGGCCGTGACTGGAGATAAGGTCTAGGTTCTGAAGACTGAAAATCGAGGTTGAGAAGATGACGTCCTAAGGCCATGGTGGGTCCGATGTGCTCAGTGTGCGGCCAGCAGTCTGGGTGGGGCGAGGAGGTCCACGCTCAGGTTGTGTCAGAAAGGGCATTAGTGCCCAGGTCAGCCTATATATTTGGGGTACAGCCGAATGCCGTGCAAGTTGATCCTCACTGGGGGTTTCTGGGTAGCCCCAGAGGGCAATGTTTTTCTTCTGGAGGGCAGGCAGAGTGCTGCATTGTAGTTCTGGATTGCCAAACTGGAGGGCTTGTGGGCCAGTCGTCTGAGGACGGAAGTCCGAGAACCCAAGATAGGCCTAGGTTTCTTGGTGAGGATATGGCAGGCACAATCTACAGACCTGAATCGAGATCTCGTGCATCTGAAGTCAGGCCGAGGATCAGACGATCGCTCAGGTTGGACATTTTGTCCCTGATGGCCCCTTCTTGAAGGGGGTGTGGATCACGAGGCCATGGGGGTTTTCCCACGATGGGAGTTGAGAGAAGCTCCCTAATGCAAAGATTCTTCTGCAGGACAATTGAGACCTGTTGCTTGTCTCCAGGACAATTTTCCAAGCAGGGTTCTAAGGATGGATGGTTGGGTAGAGCACCACGCATTCCTATTGTCTCCAAGCAATGACAGGTTAGATCTGCTGGATCTGGGGGAGCAACCGAGGGGGCTGAGTTTAAATGGACTCTCCCGTGGATGTGTCCTAATATGATTTTGTGTCTATGGAGACCTTGGAAAGAAGCGGTGGCACTGGGGCCCTGAAGGGTTCTCCTAAAGAGAGGCTTTCAACAGCTCCATCGTGCAAGTTTCCCATGTGTAGATTAGATTTGTTCTGATGGGTGAGTCAAGAAACAGCCATATGCTGTTATTGAAATCCAGGCCTCAGAGGAGAGATGCCTGGAAAACAAAGCAATGGATCCGTTACGTGCCTAGGGGCCTGTTTGTTCCTTTTTACCTCTGGGGACATCACTCTACGGGACTGAGTGCCAGTAGGTGCTCAGATGCGCCCAGATTGCCCCTGTTTGTCCTGGGAAGCCACAAATATTGGGATGGCCTTAGGGACTTTGGAGGTTTATCCTATTAGTAGGGTTGTGCCAATTGGAATGGACACACATTCCCTTGGAGAGGGCAAGCACAGTCGTCAGGTTTGGCTCCAGGGGCCTGAGCCTGTAGGGTGTGTAGGCCATGGCTCTTTGGACAGTTGTCTGAAAACACAAACTAGGCTTATGTTTCGTGTCATAGGTGTGGCAGGACTGATCTACAGACCATGAGGAGAACACTTCGGGATATGAAAAAATGGCGAGTGTGAGGCTCATGCTCAAGTTTTTGTCTCTGGATATCGTGTCACTCATGGTCGTGAAATTTCCGGGTGACTTCATGGGAAATGGACGAGTCTTAGTCTCTGGGGGTTTGTCCCCGTCCAAGAGTTTGGGGTCATTCTGTGGGATGGAAGAAGTACGCTCCTCTGTTGTTGTTGATTTGTTTTGTTTGTTTTTCTACCTCAGGTGTCCCACCAAATGAGGGATTCCAGAGTAGAGCCCTGGGGAGGGGCGACTGGACAACCAGAAATCTGGTTAAAAATTGTGGCCTAGGGACATGTCAAGTCCATTATGACATCTAATGTTCCAGCCACTGAGAGGACGTACTAGAGGACAGGACCCACGCTGAGGGTCACAATGCGTGTTTCTGCCCTGTGGAAACCCACAAATGAGTACCAACCTGCACGAAACTCGACTGCACCCCAATGATACAGTCTAGCCTGGGCACTAATTCCCTGTCTGCCACAGCCTGAGCCTGCACCTCCCAACCCACACTCAATAGCTGGCCGAACACTGAGCACATCAGTCACACCATGGCCTTAGGTCTTCATCTCTTCCCAACCTCAGTTTTCAGGCTTCAGAACCTAGACCTTAAATCCAATCACAGTCCAGGAGTGAAAGTGTTGCAGAAATTAGAACTCCTTCTTCCCCATGGCCAGAAAACTGGTGGTTGCCATATTGTGCAACGTTCAGTGTAGGAGAAACCAGCATGGTACATTAGGCCACGCCCTGACTTGAGGGGCTCCTTGGGCACAAAAACACATTGTGAAACTCAATGTGAGCCCTATGCTCAAGGAAGGCCTCTCAGTGTCTGGACCAAGAGCCCACATATGGGGCTTGCCATGTTCTTAGGTCCCAATGTTAACCAGAGTTCTGGTTGTCGAGTCGCCCCTCCCCAGGACTCTGCTGTGGAAACCCTCTTTTTGTTGGTCCACCTGAGGTAAAAAAAAAAAAAAAAAAAAAAAAAAAAAAAAAAACAGAAAGGCCTCCTCCCTTCCCACAGAATGACCCCAAACTCTTGGCATTGGGTCAAATCCCCAGAAAGGGAACCTCATCTATGGCCCATGAGGACACCCAGACATTCCATGGCAAACGGTGACACATATCCAGAAAAAAATAAGCATGAGCAAGCACCTCCTTTCGCCCTTTGTTCATATCCCGAAGAGTACTCCTCACGGTCTATATATAGGGCCGGCCATACCTACAGACCCAAACCTAAGTGGTTTGTGTTTTCAGACTTTTGTCCAAATAGCCCTGGACCACACACGCTCCACACTTGGGTCCCTGGAGCCACACCTCAGGACTGTGCTTCCCTTTCAAGAGAAATCTTCCCATTCCATTGGCCGCAAACTTGCAAATTAGGAAAAACCTCCAAAGTTACCGAGGCCATCCCAATAGTGTAGGCCACCCAGGACAAAAGGTGTGATCTCAAACCAGCTGAGCAACTACCTGCACTCAGAAAAAAGATGTCCCCAGAGAAGAATATTGAACCGGACAGGCCCCTAGGCCCTAATCAGATCCATTGCTTTGGTTTCCAGGAATCTCTCCTCAGAGGCCTCATTTCCAATACCAGATGAGAACAAATCTCGTCTCCCCATGGAAAACTTGTTCATTGGAGCTTTGTTATAACCTCTGGTTAGGAGAATCCTTCAGGGCCCTGGTGCCACTGCCCCATACCAAGGTCTCAATGGACTCAAACAAACATTAAGACCATCCTCAGGAAAGTCCTTTTCAACTCAGCCCCCTCTGATGCTACCCCAAGCTAGCAGATCAAACGTTTCTTGTTGCTAGGAGACAATTGGAATTGAGGCTGTCTGCCCAGGCATCCATACTTAGAACCCAGTTCTGGAAAAATACCTTATGAGACGTCCTGGAGCCATCCAACAAATCTTAATTGTCCCACAGAAGGAATCCTTGCGGTTTGGAGCATCTCACAACTCTAATAGTGGGAAAATCCCCATGGCCTCATAATGCCCCCCCCTTCATGAAGGGGCCAACATGGACAGAAACTCCAACCTGAGCCATAGTCTGATCCTCGACCTGACTTCAGACTCATGAGATCTCAATTTAGCTCTGCAGAGTGTGCCTGCCATGACCATTCCCCGAAACCTAAGCCTAGCTTGTGTTCTCAGACTTCCGTCCTCACTCTCCTGGCCCAGAAGCCCTCCAGTTTGGGAATTCTGAAGCCACAATGCAGCACTCTGCCTGCCCTCCAGAAGAAAAACTTTGCCCTATGCTGCTAATAAGAAACCCCAAATGATTATCGAATGCATGCCACTCAACAGTAAAGCAAGTATACAGCCTACCCTGAATACTAATGCACTGTCTGGCACAGCCTGAGACAAGACATCCCAAACGACACGTAGACAGCTGGCTCCAACCTGGACACAGGGACCCGCTATGGCTGTAGTTCGTCATCTCTTCCCAACCTCGGTTTTCAGGCTTCAGAACCTAGACCTTATCTCCAATCACTGCCCAGGGGTGAACGTGATGCAGAAATTAGAATTCCTCCTTCCCCATGGCCAGAAACTTGGGGTTGGCATGTTGTCCAATGTTCAATGTGGGACAACCTGCATTGTCGGAAAGGCCACGCCAGTGCTTGAGGGCCGCCTAGGACACAGACATGCATTGTGACCTGTAGCGTGAGTCCCGTATTAAAGTAACGCCTCTCAGTGGCTGGACCAAGATCCTGCATATGGGGCTTGTCATATCCATAGGCCCCCAGGCTTAACCAGAGAGCGAGTATTCCAGTTGTCAGTACCCACTGCTATGCTCCAGAATCCCTCTACTGGGGGGACACATGAAGCAGAAAACAGGACACTTCCCTTCCCACAGAATGACCCCAAACTCTTGGGGGCTGGACAAACTACCAGAGAGGGAGACTTCTACGACCCATGAGGCAACTCCTACATTAAACGGCCATTGTGGACAAAATATCCAGAGACAAAAGACTGAGCGACTGCCTCCCTCTCACCCTTCTTTCATATCCAGAGGAGCTCCCCTCACGGACTGTAGATCAGGCCTGCCATAACCTCGGCCCCAAACCTGAGCTGTGTTTGGGTTTTTGGATGTCTGTCTGCACAGCCGTGGCCCACACCACCTCCAGGCTGGGGTCTCTGGAGCCACACCACAGAACTGTGCCTGCTCTCTCCTAAGAAACTGCCCGTTCCATTGGCCACAACTCTACAAAATAGTAGAAACCTCAAGATCCCCAAGGACATCCCACTACCGCAAGCCGCACTGGACAAACAGGGGCATTATGACACCAGCTGAGCAACTACTACCTCCATGCAGACACACAGACTGATATTCGCAGAGACAGAAGATTGAAGCAGGCAGGCCCCTAGGCCCTATTATGAACTCTTGCTTTGGTGTCCAGGTATCACTCCTCAGAGGCCTGGGTTCGAAGACCAGCATATGGGGCTATCCTGAGGAACCAGACAGAACACCTCTCATCTCCACATGGAAAGCTTCCTTGTTGGAGTTGTGTCAAACCCTTCGGGTTGGAGAATCCTGCAGAGTCCCTTAGCTACTGCCACATTCCAAGGTCTCCATGGCCAACAACCCACATTATGACTCATCCTCAGGAAAGACCATTTAAACTCAGCCTTCTGGGTAGCTCACCCAAGAGCCCGCAGATTGAGCGTGCCTTGTCTCCACCAGGCAATGGGAATGTGAGTTGGCGTTTCTCGGCATCCATGCTTAGGCCCCTGCTCTCGAGTCTTTCTGTATGGGGCATCCTGGAACCATCCAATAGTACTCGACTGTCCTGAGGAAGGAAACTTTGAAGTTTGGAGCAGCTCACAACTCCCAGCGTAGGGAAACCTCCCTGGCCTCATGACGCCCCCACCCCCTTCAGGAAGGGGCCGTCATGGACACAAACTCCAGCTTGAGGCAACACCGGATACTCGCCCTGACCTCAGATGCAGGAGATCTCGATTCAGCCTCTGCACAGTGGGCCCAAACCTCGTGCTACCTTGTGTTTTCAGACTTCCTTCCTCACACTCCTGGCAAACATGTCCTCAAGACTTGGAATTCTGGAACCAAAATGCAGCCCTATGCTGGCCCTCCAGAAGAAAAACGTTGCTCTATGGGGATCTCCATAAACCCCAAATGAGGATCAACCTGCTCGGTTCTCGACCTCACCCCAATTGAATTGTTCGGGTTGTCCATTCATCCCTCCCCAGAGCTCTGCTTTGGAATCCCTCTTTTGGTGGGACACCTGAGGTAACAAAACTAAAAGGACTCCTCCATCCTTCAGATTGACCCAAAACAATTGGGATTGGACCCCCAAATTCACAGAGAGGAAGTCTCGTCCATGGCCCATGAGGCCTCCCCGAGATTCCACAGCCATCGTTGACAACAAATCCAGAGACAAAAGTCTGAGCAAGCGCCTCAAACTCGCTTTTTTGTCGTATCCCGAAGAGTTCTCCTCACGGTCTGTAGATCGGGCCTGCCATACCTACTTCCCAAACCTAAGCCGAGTTTGTGTTTTCAGACTTCTATCCCCACATTCCTGGCCCACAGACACTTCAGGCTGGGGCCCCTGGAGCCACACATCAGGACTGTGCCTGTCCATACCACGGGAATTCTGCCCATTCCATTGTCCACAATCGTACAAATTAGGAAAAACCTCCAGAGTCCCCAACGACATCCCAATAATGTAGGCCGCCCAGGACAAACAAGGGTCATCTGAAACCAGCTGAGCATCTACCTCTACTCAGCGTAGATGGATGTCCCCAGAGAAGAAGATTGAATCAGACAGGCCCCTAGGCCTGAATAAGATTCATTGCTTTCGGTTACAGGTATCTCTCCTCAGAAGGCTGGTTTCCAATATTAGCATATGGGGATTTCATGAGGCAGCAATCAGAACAAATCTCTTCTCCACATGGGAAAATTATCCTTTGAAGATGTCTCAAAACCTCCAGTTAGGAGAATCCTTCAGGGCCTGTGTGCTACTGCCCCATTACAAGGTCTCCATGGACAGAAATCCACATTAGAACCCATCCGCAGTAAATTCCATTTCAACTCAGCTCCCTTGGTTGCTCCCCCAGAGCGAGCACACTGAACCTGTCTTGACTAGGAGACAATTGGAATGCGAGGCCGGCTGCCCAACGATCCATCCTTAGAGCTCTGCTCTGGTGTCGTTCCGTATGGGATGTCCTGGAGCCATCCAACAGGTCTCAAATGTCCAGCAGAAGGAATCCTTGAGTTTTGGAGCATCTCACAACTCCCAACCTGGAACAATCTAGATGGCTTTGTGATGCCCCCCCCATTTATGAAGGGGAAAACATGGACAGGAACTCCAACCTAAGCCAACGTCTGATCTTCACCCTAAATTCAGATGCACGAGATCTGGATGCAGCTCTGCAGAGTGTGCTTTCCTTGCCCTCGCCCTGAAACCTATGACTAGCTTGTGTTCTCAGACTTCCGTCCTCACACTCCTGGCCCCCAAGCCCTCACATTTGGAAATTCGGGACACAAAATGAAGCATTCTGCCTGCCTTCCAGAAGAAAAATTTTGACCTATGGAGTTTCTCACATAACCCAAAAGAGGATAGACATACACGGCACTCGAATCTACCCAAATTAGATAGTCTAACCTGGCCACTAATACACTGTCTGATACAGAGTGAGCCCGGACCTCCTGACCAAAACCGAGACAGCTGACCGCACACTGAGAACATCACACACGCCCATGGTCTTAGCTCGTTATCTCTTCCCAACCTAACTTTTCAGGCTTCAGAACTTAGACCTTAACTCCAAGCCCTGACAAGAGTTGAATGTGATGCAGAAATCAGAACTCCTCCTTACCCAAGGCAAGAAGCCTTGTGGTTGGAAAGTTGTCCAACGATCAGTGTAGGAGAAACCAGCATTAACCCTGAGGCTGCGCCCATTCTTGAGTGCGACGAGGGCATAAACACGCATTGTGACCCTCAGCGTGATTCCTGTCCTCTAGTACGTCCTCTCAGTGGCTGGACCATTAGATGTCATAATGGGCTTGACATGTCCCTAGGCCCCAATTCTTAAACAGATTTCTGGTTGTCCAGTCGCCCCTCCCCAGGGCTCTACTCTGGAATCCCTCATTTGGTGAGAAACCTGAGGTTGAAAAACAAAACAAAAAGAAACATCAACAACAGAGCAACGGACTTCTTCCATCCCACAGAATGACCCCAAAGGCTTTGGACAGGGCCAAACCCCCAGAGAGTAAGACTCATCCATTTCCCATGAAGTCACCCAGAAATTTCACGACCATGAGTGACACGATATCCACAGACAAAAACTTGAGCAAGAGCCTCACACTCGCCCTTTTTTCATATCCTGAAGAGTTCTCCTCATGGTCTGTAGATCAGTCCTGCCATACCTATGACCCGAAACATAAGCCGAGTTTGTGTTTTCAGACAACTGTCCAAATAGCCCTGGCCTACACACCCTACAGGCTCAGGCCCCTGGAGCCAAACCTGACGACTGTGCTTGCCCTCTCCAAGGGAATTGTATGTGCCCATTCCAATGGCCACAACCCTACTAATAGGATAAACCTCCAAAGTCCCTGAGGCCATCCCAATATTTCTGGCTTGCCAGGACAAAGAGGGGCAATCTGGGCCCATCCGAGCACCTACCCGCACTCAGAACCATAGACTGATATCCCCAGAGTTAAAAAGGAACGAACAGGCCCCTAGGCAACTATAAGATCCATTGCTTTGGATTTCAGGCATCTCTCCTCAGAGGCCTGGATTTCAATAACAGCATATGGCTGTTTCTTGACTCACCCATCAGAACAAATCTCATCTACACATGGGAAACTTGCACGATGGGGCTGTGTGAAAGCCTCTCTTTAGGAGAACCCTTCAGGGCCCCAGGGCCACCGCTTCATTCCAAGGTCTCCACAGACACAAAATCATATTAGGACACATCCACGGGAGAGTCCATTTCAACTGAGCCTCCTCGGTTGCTCCCCCAGATCCAGCAGATCTAACCTGTCTTGTTGCTTGGAGCCAATTGGAATGCGAGGTGGGCTACCCAGCCATCCATCCTTAGAACCCTGCTCGGAATCGTTGTCCTGGAGCCAACCAACAGGTCTCAATTGTCCTGCAGAAGAATCTTTGCAGTTGGGAGCTTCTCACAACTCCCATCGTGGGAAAACACCCATGGCCTCGAGATCCACCCCCCCTTCAAGAAGGGGCCATCAGGGACAGAATTTCAAGCTGAGCGATTGTCTGATCTTCGCCCTGACTTCAGATGCACGAGATCTCGATTCAGGTCTGTAGATTGTGCCTGCCATATCCTCACCCCAGAAACCTAGGCCTAGCTTGGTTTCCCAGACTTCGGTCCTCAGACTACTGGCCCACAAGCCCTCCAGTTTGGCAATCCAGAACTACAATGCAGAACTCTGCCTGCAGTCCAGAAGAAAAACATTGCCCTCTGGGGCTACACAGAAATCCAAAATGAGGATCAACGGGGCACGCCATTCGGCGCTACCCCAAATATATAGGCTGACCTGGGCACTAATGCCCTTCTGACACAGCCTGAGCCTGGACCTCCTGGGAACCACCCAGACAGCTGGCCGCACACTGAGCACATCGTACCCGCCATGGCCTTAGGTCCTCATCTCTTCTCAACCTCAGTTTTCAGGCTTCAGAACCTAGACCTTATCTCCAATCACGGCCCGGGATTGAAAATGATGCAGAAATCAGAACTCTTTCCCCATGGCAAGAAACCTTGTGGTTGGCATGTTGTCCAAGGTTCAGTGTCGTTGAAACCAGTGTGGCCCAAGAGGCCCCGCCCATGCTTGCGGGCCACATTGGTCACAAACACACATTGTGACCCTCAGCCTGAGCCCAGTCCTCAGGCAAGGCCTCTCAGTGGCTGGATGGAGAGACAGCATATTGGGCTTGCCATGCCCCTAGGCCCCAATTTTTAACCATAGTTCGGGTTGTCCCTTCACTCTTCCCCAGGGCTCTGCTATGGAATTCCTCTTCTGGTGGGACACCTGAGGTAACAAACCTGAAAGGAGTCCTCCCATCCCACAGATTGACGAAAAACAATTGGAATCGGGCCAAGTGCACAGAGAGCAAGATTCGTCCATGGCCCATGAGGCCTCCCCAACATTCCACGGCCATCGTTGATACATAATCCAGAGACAAAATCCTGAGCACGCGCCTCAGACTCGCTCATTCTTCATATCCTGAAGAGTTCTTCAGATAAGAATCTACACAGTACTCGAATGCACCCAATATATATAGTCTAACCTGGGCACTAATGCACTGTCTGGCAACTTGAGCCCGGACCTCGTGACCAACACCCAGACAGCTGACCGCACACTGAGCACATCTGACCCGCCATGGCCTTAGGTCATCATCTCTTCCCTACCTCAGTTTTCAGGCTTCAGAACCTAGACCTTATCTCCCATCACTGCCCAGGAGTGACTGTGATGCAGAAATCAGAACTCTTCCTTACCCATGGCAAGAAACCTTGTGGTTGGCATGTTGTCCAACGTTCAGTGTAGGAGAAACCAGCATTCACCCTGAGGCCCCGCAATTCTTGAGTGCGACGAGGGCATAAACACGATTTGTGACCCTCAGCGTGAGTCCTGTCCTCTAGTACATACTCTCAGTGGCTGGACCATTAGATGTTATAATGGGCTTGACATGTCCCTAGGCCCCAAATTATATCCAGATTTCTGGTTGTCCAATCGCCTCTCCCCAGGGCTCTACTCTGGAATCCCTCATTTGGTGGGACACCTGAGGTTGAAAAACAAAAAAAAAACAAATCAACAAAAACAGAGCAATGGACTTCTTCCATCCCACAGAATGACCCCAAACTCTTTGGACGGGGCCAAACCACCAGATAGTAAGACTCGTCCATTTCCCATGAAGTCACCTGGAAAATTCACGACCATGAGTGACATGATATCCAGAGACAAAAACTTGAGCAAGAGCCTCACACTCGCCCTTTTCATATCCCGAAGAGTTCTCCATATGGTCTGTATACCAGTCTGGCCATACCTATGAGGCGAAACATAAGCCGAGTTTTGTTTTCAGACAACTGTCCAAACAGCCCTGGCCTACACACCCTACAGGCTCACGTCCCTGGAGCCAAACCTGACGACTGTGCTTGCCCTCTCCAAGTGAATTGTGTGTGCCCCCATCCAATGGCCACAACCCTATTAATAGGATAAACCTCCAAAGTCCCTGAGGCCATCCCAATATTTGTGGCTTCCCAGGACAAACAGGGGCAATCTGGGCCCATCTGAGCACCTACCGGCTCTCAGTCCCGTAGACTGATGTCCCCAGAGGTAAAAAGGAACGAACAGGCCCCTAGGCACCTAACGGATCCATTGCTTTGGTTTCCAGGCAGCTCTCCTCAGAGGCCTGGATTTCAATAACAGCATATGGCTATGGCTGTTTCTTGACTCACCCATTAATACAAATCTCATCTACACATGGGAAACTTGCACGATGGAGCTGTGTGAAAGCCTCCCTTAGGAGAACCCTTCAGGGCCCCAGTGCCACCGCTTCATTCCAAGGTCTCCATAGACACAAAATCATCATATTAGGACACTCGCAGGAGAGTCCATTTCAACTGAGCCTCCTCGGTTGCTCCCCCAGATCCAGCAGATCTAACCTGTCTTGTTGCTTGGAGACAATTGGAATGCGAGGTAGGCTACACAGCCATCCATCCTTAGAACCCTGCTTGGAATCGTTGTCCTGGAGCCAACCTACAGTTCTCAATTGTCCTGCAGAAGAATCTTTGCAGTTGGGAGCTTCTCACAACTCCCATCGTGGGAAAACCCCCATGGCGTCGTGAACCACCCCCCCTTCAAGAAGGGGCCATCAGGGACATAATGTCCAACCTGAGCGATCGTCTGATCCTCGCCCTGACTTCAGATGCACGAGATCTAGATTCAGGTCTGTAGATTGTGCCTGCCATATCCTCACCCAAACCTAGGCCTAGCTTGGGTTCCCAGACTTCTGTCCTCAGACTACTGGCCCACAAGCCCTCCAGTTTGGCAATCCAGAACTACAATGCAGCAGTCTTCCTGCCCTCCAGAAGAAAAACATTGCCCTCTGGGGCTACCCAGAAACCCCAAATGAGGATCAACCTGCACGCCATTCGGCTGTACCCAAATATATAGGCTGACCTGGGAACTAATGCCCTTTCTGCGACAGCCTGAGCCTGGAACTCCTGGCCCCAACCAGACAGCTGGGCGCACTCTGAGCACATCAGACCCGCCATGGCCTTAGGTCGTCATCTCTTCTCAACCTTGGTTTTCAGACTTCAGAACCTAGACCTTATCACCAATCACGGCCCGGGTTTGAAAATGATGCAGACATCAGAACACTTTCCCCATGGCAAGAAACTTGTGCTTGGCATGTTGTCCAAGGTTCAGTGTGGTTGAAACCAGTGTGGCCCATGAGGCCCCGCCCATGCTTGTGGGCCACATTGGTCACAAACACACATTGTGACCCTCAGCCTGAGCCCAGTCCTCAGGTAAGGCCTCTCAGTGGCTGGATGAAGAGACAGCATATTGGGCTTGCCATGCCCCTAGGCCTCAATTTTTAACCATAGTTCGGGTTGTCCCTTCAATCTTCCCCAGGGATCTGCTTTGGAATTCCTCTTTAGGTGGGACACCTGAGGTATCAAACCTGAAAGGAGTCCTCCCATCCAACAGATTGACGAAAAACAATTGGGATCGGGCCAAATCCACAGAGAGCAAGATTCGTCCATGGCCCATGAGGCCTCCCCAACATTCCACGGCCATCGCTGATACAAAATCCAGAGACAAAAGCCTGAGCACGCGCCTCAGACTCGCTCATTCTTCATATCCTGAAGAGTTCTTCAGATAAGAACCTACACGGCACTCGAATGCACCCAAAATATTTAGTCTAACCTGGGCACTAATGCACTGTCTGGCAACCTGAGCCCGGAACTCGTGTCCAACACCCAGACAGCTGACCGCACACTGAGCACATCAGACACGCCATGGCCTTAGGTCATCATCTCTTCCCTACCTCAGTTTTCAGGCTTCAGAACCTAGACCTTATCTCCAATCACTGCCCAGCGGTCACTGTGATGCAGAAATCAGAACTCTTACTTACCCATGGCAAGAAACCTTGTGGTTGGCATGTTGTCCAAAGTTCAGTGTAGGGGAAACCAGCATTCACCCTGAGGCCCGGCCCACTCTTGAGTGCGACGAGGGCATAAACACGCATTGTGACCCTCAGCGTGATTCCTGTCCTCTAGTACGTCCTCTTGGTGGCTGGACCATTAGATGTCATAATGGGCTTGACATATCCCTAGGCAACAATTTTTAACCAGAGTTCTGGTTGTCCAGTCGCCCCGCCCCCGGTCTCTACTCTGGAATCCCTCATTTGGTGGGACACCTGAGGTTGAAAAACAAAAAAAAAAAACAAATTAACAACAACAGAACAACGGACTTCGTCCATCCCACAGAAAGACCCCAAACTCTTTGGAAGGGGCCAAACCCCCAGAGTGTAAGACTCGTCCATTTCCCATGAAGTCACCCGGAAATTTCCCGACCATGAGTGACACGATATCCAGAGACAGAAACTTGAGCAAGAGCCTCACACTCGCCCTTTTTTCATATCCTGAAGAGTTCTCCTCATGGTCTGTATATCAGTCCTGCCATACCTATGAACCGAAACATAAGCCGAGTTTGTGTTTTCAGACAATTGTCCAAACAGCCCTGGCCTACACACCCTACAGGCTCAGGCCCCTGGAGCCAAACCTGACGACTGTGCTTGCCCTCTCCAAAGGAATTGTATGTGCCCACTCCAAAGGCCGAAACACGACTAATAGGAGAAACCTCCAAAGTCCCTGAGGCCATCCCAATTTTGTGGCTTCCCAGGACAAACAGGGGCCACCTGGCCCATCTGAGCACCTTCTGGCACTCAGACCCGTAGACTGATGTCCCCAGATGTAAAAAGGTACGAAGAGGACCCTAGGCACCTATCGGATCCATTGCTTTGGTTTCCAGGCATCTCTCCTCAGAGGCCTGGAATTCAATAACAGCATATGGCAGTTTCTTCACTCACCCATCAGAAAAAATCTCATCTAGACATGGGAAACTTGCACGATGGAGCTGTGTGAAAGCCTCTCTTTAGGAGAACCCTTCAGGGCCCCAGTGCCACCGCATCATTCCAAGGTCTCCATAGACACAATATCATATTAGGCCACATCCACGGGAGAGTCCATTTCAATTCAGCCTCCTCGGTTGCTCCCCCAGATCCAGCAGATCTAACCTGTCTTGTTGCTTGGAGAAAATTGGAATGCGAGGTGGGCTACCCAGCCATCCATCTTTAGAACCCTCCTCGGAATCCTAGTCCTGGAGCCAACCGACAGGTTTCAATTGTCCTGCAGAAGAATCTTTGCAGTTGGGAGCTTCTCACAACTCCCATCGTGGGAAAACATCCATGGCCTCGTGATCCACCCAACCTTCAAGAAGAGGCCATCAGGGACAGAATGTCCAACCTGTGCGATCGTCTGATCCTCGCCCTGACTTCAGATGCACGAGATCTCGATTCAGGTCTGTAGGTTGTGCCTGCCATATCCTCACCCAGAAACCTAGGCCTAGCTTGGGTTCCCAGACTTCCGTCCTCAGACTACTGGCCCACAAGCCCTCCAGTTTGGCAATCCAGAACTACAATGCAGCACTCTGCCTGCCCTCCAGAAGAAAAAATATTGCCCTCTGGGGCTACCCAGAAACCCAAAATGAGGAGCAGCCTGCACGCCATTTGGCTCTACCCCAAATATATAGGCTGATCTGGGCACTAATGCCCTTTCTGACACAGCCTGAGCCTGGACCTCCTGGCCACACCCAGAAGTGGCCGCACACTGAGCACATCGGACCCGCCATGGCCTTAGGTCGTCATCTCTTCTCAACCTCATTTTCAGGCTTCAGAACCTAGACCTTATCTCCAATCACGGCCCGGGTTTGAAAATGATGCAGACATCAGAACTCTTTCCCCATGGCAAGAAACCTTGTGGTTGGCATGTTGACCAAGGTTCAGTGTGGTTGAAACCAGTGTGGCCCATGAGGCCCCGCCCATGCTTGTGGGCCACATTGGTCACAAACACACATTGTGACCCTCAGCCTGAGCCCAGTCCTCAGGTAAGGCCTCTCAGTGGCTGGATGGAGAGACAGCATATTGGGCTTGCCATGCCCCTAGGCCTCAATTTTTAACCATAGTTCGGGTTGTCCCTTCACTCTTCCCCAGGGATCTGCTTTGGAATTCCTCTTTAGGTGGGACACCTGAGGTAACAAACCTGAAAGGAGTCCTCCCATCCAACAGATTGACGAAAAACAATTGGGATCGGGCCAAATCCACAGAGAGCAAGATTCGTCCATGGCCCATGAGGCCTCCCCAACATTCCACGGCCATCGCTGATACATAATCCAGAGACAAAAGCCTGAGCAAGCGCCTCAGACTCGCTCATTCTTCATATCCTGAAGAGTTCTTCAGATAAGAACCTACACGGCACTCGAATGCACCCAAAATATTTAGTCTAACCTGGGCACTAATGCACTGTCTGGCAACCTGATCCCGGACCTCGTGACCAACACCCAGACAGCTGACCGCACACTGAGCACATCAGACCCGCCATGGCCTTAGGTCATCATCTCTTCCCTACCTCAGTTTTCAGGCTTCAGAACCTAGACCTTATCTCCCATCACTGCCCAGGGGTGACTGTGATGCAGAAATCAGAACTCTTCCTTACCCATGGCAAGAAACCTTGTGGTTGGCATGTTGTCCAACGTTCAGTGTAGGAGAAACCAGCATTCACCCTGAGGCCCCGCAATTCTTGAGTGCGACGAGGGCATAAACACACATTGTGACCCTCAGCGTGAGTCCTGTCCTCTAGTACGTCCTCTTGGTGGTTGGACCATTAGATGTCATAATGGGCTTGACATGTCCCTAGGCAACAATTTTTAACCTGAGTTCTGGTTGTCCAGTCGCCCCGCCCCAGGTCTCTACTCTGGAATCCCTCATTTGGTGGGACACCTGAGGTTGAAAAACAAAACAAAACAAATTAACAACAACCGAACAACGGACTTCTTCCATCCCACAGAATGACCCCAAACTCTTTGGAAGGGGCCAAAACCCCAGAGAGTAAGACTCGACCATTTCCCATGAAGTCACCCGGAAATTTCACGACCATGAGTGACACGATATGCAGAGACAAAAACTTGAGCAAGAGCCTCACACTCGCACTTTTTTCATATCCCGAAGAGTTCTCCTCATGGTCTGTAGATCAGTCCTGCCATACCTATGAACCGAAACATAAGCCGAGTTTGTGTTTTCAGACAACTGTCCAAACAGCCCTGGCCTACACACCCTACAGGCTCAGGCCCCTGGAGGCAAACCTGACGACTGTGCTTGCCCTCTCCAAGGGAATTGTATGTGCCCACTCCAAAGGCCACAACCCTACTAATAGGATAAACCTCCAAAGTCCCTGAGGCCATCCCAATATTTGTGGCTTCCCAGGACCAACAGGGGCAATCTGGGCCCATCTGAGCACCCACTTGCACTCAGACCCGTAGAATGATGTCCCCAGAGGTAAAAAGGAACGAAGAGGACCCTAGGCACCTATCGGATCCAATGCTTTGGTTTCTAGGCATCTCTCCTCAGAGGCCTGGATTTCAATAACAGCATATGGCTGTTTCTTGACTCATCCATCAGAACAAATCTCATCTACACATGGGAAACTTGCACAATGGAGCTGTGTGAAAGCCGCTCTTTAGGCGAACCCTTCAGGGCCCCAGTGCCACCACTTCATTCCAAGGTCTCCCTAGACTCAAAATCATATTAGGATACATCCACAGGAGAGTCCATTTCAACTCAGCCTCCTCGGTTGCTCCCCCTGATCCAGCAGATCTTACCTGTCTTGTTGCTTGGAGACAACTGGAATGCGATTTGGGCTACCCAGCCATCCATCCTTAGAACCCTCCTCGGAATCCTAGTCCTGGAGCCAACCCACAGTCTCAATTGTCATGCAGAAGAATCTTTGCAGTTGGGAGCTTCTCACAACTCCGACCGTGGGAAAACACCCATGGCCTCAAGATCCACCCCCCCTTCATGAAGGGGCCATCAGGGACAGAATGTCCAACCTGAGCGATGGTCTGATTCTCGCCCTGACTTCAGATGCACGAGATCTCGATTCAGGTCTGTAGATTGTGCCTGCCATATCCTCACCCAGAAACCTAGGCCTAGCTTGGGTTCCCAGACTTCCCTCCTCTGACTACTGGCCCACAAGCCCTCCAGTTTGGCAATCCAGAACTACAATGCAGCACTCTGCCTGCGCTCCAGAAGAAAAACATTGCCCTCTGGGGCTACCCAGAAACCCCAAATGAGGATCAACCTACACGCCATTCGGCTGTACCCCAAAATATATAGACTGACCTGGGCACTAATGCCCTTTCTGATAAAGCCTGAGCCTGGACCTCCTGGCCACCCCCAGACAGTGGCCGCACACTGAGCACATCGGACCCGCCATGGCCTTAGGTCGTCGTCTCTTCTCAACCTCGGTTTTCAGGCTTCAGAACCTAGACCTTATCTCCAATCACGGCCCGGGATTGAAAATGATGCAGGCATCAGAACTCATTCTCCATGGCAAGAAACCGTGTGGTTAGCATGTTGTCCAAGGTTCAGTGTAGTTGAACCAGTGTGTTCCATAAGGCCCGCCCATGTTTGCGGGCCACATTGGTCACAAACACACATTGTGACCCTCAGCCTGAGGCCAGTCCTCAGGTAAGGCCTCTCAGTGACTGGATGGAGAGACAGCATATTGGGCTTGCCATGCCCCTAGGCCCCAATTTTTAAACTTAGTTCAGTTTGTCCCTTCACTCTTCCCCAGGGATCTGCTTTGGAATTCCTCTTTAGGTGGGACACCTGAGGTAACAAACCTGAAAGGAGTCCTCCCATCCAACAGATTGACGAAAAACAATTGGGATCGGGCCAAATCCACAGAGAGCAAGATTCGTCCATGGCCCATGAGGCCTCCCCAACATTCCACGGCCATCGCTGATACATAATCCAGAGACAAAAGCCTGAGCAAGCGCCTCAGACTCGCTCATTCTTCATATCCTGAAGAGTTCTTCAGATAAGAACCTACACGGCACTCGAATGCACCCAAAATATTTAGTCTAACCTGGGCACTAATGCACTGTCTGGCAACCTGATCCCGGACCTCGTGACCAACACCCAGACAGCTGACCGCACACTGAGCACATCAGACCCGCCATGGCCTTAGGTCATCATCTCTTCCCTACCTCAGTTTTCAGGCTTCAGAACCTAGACCTTATCTCCAATCACTGCCCAGGGGTGACTGTGATGCAGAAATCAGAACTCTTCCTTACCCATGGCAAGAAACCTTGTGGTTGGCATGTTGTCCAACGTTCAGTGTAGGAGAAACCAGCATTCACCCTGAGGCCCCGCCCATTCTTGAGTGCGACGAGGGCATAAACACACATTGTGACCCTCAGCGTGAGTCCTGTCCTCTAGTACGTCCTCTTGGTGGCTGGACCATTAGATGTCATAATGGGCTTGACATGTCCCTAGGCAACAATTTTTAACCAGAGTTCTGGTTGTCCAGTCGCCCCGCCCCAGGTCTCTACTCTGGAATCCCTCATTTGGTGGGACACCTGAGGTTGAAAAACAAAACACAAACAATTAACAACAACCGAACAACGGACTTCTTCCATCCCACAGAATGACCCCAAACTCTTTGGAAGGGGCCAAAACCCCAGAGAGTAAGACTCGACCATTTCCCATGAAGTCACCCGGAAATTTCACGACCATGAGTGACACGATATGCAGAGACAAAAACTTGAGCAAGAGCCTCACACTCGCCCTTTTTTCATATCCCGAAGAGTTCTCCTCATGGTCTGTAGATCAGTCCTGCCATACCTATGAACCGAAACATAAGCCGAGTTTGTGTTTTCAGACAACTGTCCAAACAGCCCTGGCCTACACACCCTACAGGCTCAGGCCCCTGGAGGCAAACCTGACGACTGTGCTTGCCCTCTCCAAGGGAATTGTATGTGCCCACTCCAAAGGCCACAACCCTACTAATAGGATAAACCTCCAAAGTCCCTGAGGCCATCCCAATATTTGTGGCTTCCCAGGACCAACAGGGGCAATCTGGGCCCATCTGAGCACCCACTTGCACTCAGACCCGTAGAATGATGTCCCCAGAGGTAAAAAGGAACGAAGAGGACCCTAGGCACCTATCGGATCCAATGCTTTGGTTTCTAGGCATCTCTCCTCAGAGGCCTGGATTTCAATAACAGCATATGGCTGTTTCTTGACTCATCCATCAGAACAAATCTCATCTACACATGGGAAACTTGCACAATGGAGCTGTGTGAAAGCCGCTCTTTAGGCGAACCCTTCAGGGCCCCAGTGCCACCACTTCATTCATTCCAGGTCTCCCTAGACTCAAAATCATATTAGGATACATCCACAGGAGAGTCCATTTCAACTCAGCCTCCTCGGTTGCTCCCCCAGATCCAGCAGATCTTACCTGTCTTGTTGCTTGGAGACAATTGGAATGCGATTTGGGCTACCCAGCCATCCATCCTTAGAACCCTCCTCGGAATCCTAGTCCTGGAGCCAACCCACAGTCTCAATTGTCATGCAGAAGAATCTTTGCAGTTGGGAGCTTCTCACAACTCCGACCGTGGGAAAACACCCATGGCCTCAAGATCCACCCCCCCTTCATGAAGGGGCCATCAGGGACAGAATGTCCAACCTGAGCGATGGTCTGATTCTCGCCCTGACTTCAGATGCACGAGATCTCGATTCAGGTCTGTAGATTGTGCCTGCCATATCCTCACCCAGAAACCTAGGCCTAGCTTGGGTTCCCAGACTTCCCTCCTCAGACTACTGGCCCACAAGCCCTCCAGTTTGGCAATCCAGAACTACAATGCAGCACTCTGCCTGCGCTCCAGAAGAAAAACATTGCCCTCTGGGGCTACCCAGAAACCCCAAATGAGGATCAACCTACACGCCATTCGGCTGTACCCCCCCAAATATATAGACTGACCTGGGCACTAATGCCCTTTCTGATAAAGCCTGAGCCTGGACCTCCTGGCCACCCCCAGACAGTGGCCGCACACTGAGCACATCGGACCCGCCATGGCCTTAGGTCGTCATCTCTTCTCAACCTCGGTTTTCAGGCTTCAGAACCTAGACCTTATCTCCAATCACGGCCCGGGATTGAAAATGATGCAGGCATCAGAACTCATTCTCCATGGCAAGAAACCGTGTGGTTAGCATGTTGTCCAAGGTTCAGTGTAGTTGAACCAGTGTGGCCCATAAGGCCCGCCCATGTTTGCGGGCCACATTGGTCACAAACACACATTGTGACCCTCAGCCTGAGCCCAGTCCTCAGGTAAGGCCTCTCAGTGGCTGGATGGAGAGACAGCATATTGGGCTTGCCATGCCCCTAGGCCCCAATTTTTAACCTTAGTTCAGTTTTGTCCCTTCACTCTTCCCCAGGGCTCTGCTTTGGAATTCTTCTTTTGGTGGGACACCTGAGGTAACAAACCTGAAAGGAGTCCTCCCATCCCACAGATTGACGAAAAACAATTGGGATTGGGCCAAATCCACAGAGAGCAAGATTTGTCCCTGGACCATGAGGCCTCCCCAACATTCCACGGCGATCGCTGATACAAAATCCAGAGTCGAAAAGCCTGAGCACGAGCCTCAGACTGGCTCATTCTTCATATCCTGAAGAGTTCTTCAGAATAGAACCTACACGGCACTCTAAGCACCCAAAATATATAGTCTAACCTGGGCACTAATGCACTGTCTGACAACCTGAGCCCGGACCTCGTGACCAACACCCAGACAGCTGACCGCACACTGAGCACATCAGACCCGCCATGGCCTTAGGTCATCATCTCTTCCCTACCTCAATTTTCTGGCTTCAGAACCTAGACCTTATCTCCAATCACTGCCCAGGGGTGACTGTGATGCACAAATCAGAACTCTGCCTTACCCATGGCAAGAAACCTTGTGGTTGGCATGTTGTCCAACGTTCAGTGTAGGAGAAACCAGCATTCACCCTGAGGCCCTGCCCATTCTTGAGTGCGACGAGGGCATAAACACGCATTGTGACCCTCAGCGTGAGTCCTGTCCTCTAGTACGTCCTCTCAGTGGCTGGACAATTAGATTTCATAATGGGCTTGACATGTCCCTAGGCCCCAATTTTTAACCAGATTTCTGGTTGTCCAGTCGCCCCTCCCCAGGGCTCTACTCTGGAATCCCTCATTTGATGGAACACCGGAGGTTGAAAAACAGAACAAAACAAAAAAAACAACAACAGTACAACGGACTTCTTCCATCCCTCAGAATGACCCCAAACTCTTTGGACGGGGCCAAACCCCAAGAGAATAAGACTCGTCCATTTCCCATGACGTCACCCGGAAATTTCACGACCATGTGTGACACGTTATCCAGAGACAAAAACTTGAGCAAGAGCCTCACACTCGCCCTTTTTCCATATCCTGAAGAGTACTCCTCATTGTCTGTAGATCAGTCCTGCCACCTATGACCTGAAACATAAGCCTAGTTTGTGTTTTTCAGACTACTGTCCAAACAGCCCTGGCCTACACACCCTACAGGCTCAGGCCCCTGGAGCCAAACCTGAAGACTGTGCTTGCCCTCTCCAAGGGAATCGTATGTGCCCATTCCAATGGCCACAACCCTACTAATAGTATAAACTTCCAAAGTCCCTGAGGCCATCCCAATTTTTGTGGCTTCCCAGGACAAACACAGGGGCAATCTGGGCCCATCTGAACACCTACCGCACTCAGACCTGTAGACTGTTGTCCCCAGATGTAAAAAGGAAGGAACAGGCCCCTAGTCACCTATCGGATCCATTGCTTTGGTTTCCAGGCATCTCTCCTCAGAGGACTGGATTTCAATAACAGCATATGGCTGTTTCATGACTCACCCGTCAGAACAAATCTCATCTACACATGGGAAACTTGCACGATGGATCTGTGTGAAAGCCTCTCTTTAGGAGAACCCTTCAGGGCCCCAGTGCCACCGCTTTATTCCAAGTTCTCCATAGACACAAATTCATATTAGGACACATCCACGGGAGATTCCATTTGAACTCAGCCTCCTCGGTTGCTCCCCCAGATCCAGCAGATCTAACCTGTCTTGTTGCTTGGAAAAAATTGGAATGTGTGGGTGTCTACCCAGCCATCCATCCTTAGAACCCTGCTCGGAATCGTTGTCCTGGAGCCAACCAACAGGTCTCAATTGTCCTGCAGATGAATCTTTGCAGTTGGGATCTTCTCAGAACTCCCGTCGTGGGAAAACCCCCATGGCCTCGTGATCCACTCCCCCCTTCAAAAAGGGGCCAATAGGGACAGAATGTCCAACCAGAGAGATCGTCTGATCATCGCCCTGACTTCAGATGCACGAGACCTCGATTTAGGTCTGTAGATTGTGCCTGCCATATCCTCACCCAGAAACCTAGGCCTAGCTTGGGTTCTCAGACTTCCTTCCTGAGACTACTGGGCACAAGCCCTCCAGTTTGGCAATCCAGAGCTACAATGCAGCACTCTGCCTGCCCTCCAGAAGAAAAACATTGCCCTCTGGGACTAACCAGAAAACACAAATGAGCATCAAACAGCACGCCATTTGGCTGTACCCAAAATATATAGGCTGACCTGCGCACTAAAGCCCTTTCTGACACTCCCTGAGCATGGACCTCCTGGCCCCACCCAGACAGCTGGCCGCACACTGAGCACATTAGACCCGTCATGGTCTTAGGTCGTCATCTCTTCTCAACCTCGGTTTTCAGGCTCAGAACCTAGACCTTATCCCCAATCAAGGCCCGGGATTGAAAATGATGCAGAAATCAGAACTCTTTCCCCATGGCAAGAAACCTTGTGGTTGGCATGTTGTCCAAGGTTCAGTGTAGTTGAAACCAATGTGGCCCATGAGGCCCCGCCCATGCTTGCGGGCCACATTGGTCACAAACACACATTAAGACCCTCAGCCTGAGCCCAGTACTCAGGTAAGGCCTCTCAGTGGCTGGATGGAGAGACAGCATATTGGGCTTGCCGTGCCCTCAGCCCCAATTTTTAACCGTAGTTCGGGTTGTCCCTTCACTCTTCCCCAGGGCTCTGCTTTGGAATTCCTCTTTGGTGGGACACCTGAGGTAACAAACCTGAAAGGAGTCCTCCCATCCCTCAGATTGACGAAAAAACAATTGGGATCAGGCCAAATCCACAGATAGCAAGATTCGTCCATGGCCCATGAGGCCTCCCCAACATTCCACGGCCATCGCTGATACAAAATCCAGAGACAAAAGCCTGAGTACGAAACACTGACTCGCTATTCTTCATATATCCTGAAGAGTTCTTCAGATAAGAACCTACATGGCACTCTAAGGCACCCAGAATATATAGTGTAACCTGGGCACTAATGCACTGTCTGACAACCTGAACCCGGACCTCGTGATCAACACCCAGACAGCTGACCGCACACTGAGCATCAGACGCGCCATGGCCTTAGGTCATCATCTCTTCCCTACCTCAGTTTTCAGGCTTCAGAACCTAGACCGTATCTCCAATCACTGCCCAGGGGTGAATGTGATGCAGAAATCAGAACTCTTCCTTACCCATGGCAAGAAACCTTGTGGTTGGCATGTTGTCCAATGTTCAGTGTAGGAGAAAAACCAGCATTCACCCTGAGGCCCCGCCCATTCTTGAGTGCGACGAGGGCATAAACACGCATTTGTGACCCTCAGCGGGAGTCCTGTCCTCTAGTACGTCCTCTCAGAGGCTGGACCATTAGATGTCATAATGGGCTTGACATGTCCCTAGGCCCCAATTTTTAACCAGATTTCTGGTTGTCCTGTTGCCCCTCCCCAGGGCTCTACTCTGAAATCCCTCATTTGGTGGGACACCTGAGGTTGAAAAACAAAACAAAACACAAATCAACAACAACACAGAATGACGGACTTCTTCCATCCCACAGAATGACCCCAAACTCTTTAGACGGGGCGAAATCCCCAGAGAGTAAGACTCGTCCATTTCCCATGAAGTCACCCGGAAATTTCACGACCATGAGTGTGACGATATCCAGAGACAAAAACTTGAGCAAGAGCCTCACACTCGCCCTTTTTTCATATCCCGAAGAGTTCTCTTCATGGTCTGTAGATCAGTCCTGCCATACCTATGACCCGAAACATAAGCCGAGTTTGTGTTTTCAGACAACTTTCCAAACAGCCCTGGCCTACACTCCCTACAGGCTCAGGCCCCTGGAGCCAAACATGAAGACTGAGCTTGCCCTCTCCAAGGTAATTGTATGTGCCCATTCCAATGGCCACAACCCTACTAATAGGATAAACCTCCAAAGTCCCTGAGGCCATCCCAATATTTGTGGCTTCCCAGGACAAACAGGGGCAATCTGGGCCCATCTGAGCACCTACCGGCACTCAGACCCGTAGACTGATGTCCCCAGAGGTTAAAAAGGAACGAACAGGCCCATAGGCTCCTATCGCATCTATTGCTTTGGTTTCCAGGCATCTCTCTTTAGAGAACCTTAAAACCTTTAGAACCCTGCTCTTGCGTCGTTCCTTATGGGATATACTTGATCCATCCAACAGGTGTCGACTATCCCACAGTAGTCCTTATTCATGGACCACCTCACAACTCATATCATGGAAAGCTTCCAAGGTCACATGATGTCCCCAATCTTCATGAAGTCGGATTATGGAAAGAAACTCCCTGAACCTGAGCCAACAGCTGATCTTCGCCTTGACTTCAGTTGCACGAGATCTTGATTAAGCTCTTCAGAGTGCACCTGCTGTGACCTCTCCCGAAAACCTAAGCATATCTAGTGTTCTCAGACTTCCGTCCTCACTCTCCTGGACCACACGCCCTCCATTTGGGGATTTCCGATGACACAGTGCTGCACTCTGCCTGCCCTCTAGAAGAAAATCGTTGCCCTATGGGTCTACCCAGAAACCTCAAATGAGGATAAACCTGCATGCCACTCAACTTTACACCAATTATATAGTCTAGCCTGTGCACTAATGCCCTGTCTGACACAACCTGAGGCCTGAATTCCCAACCGACACCCAGACAGCTTGCCATACACTGAGAACATCTGAACCGCCATGGCCTTAGGTAGCCATCTCTTTCCAACCTGGTTTTCAGGCTACAGAAACCTAGACCTTTTCTCTGCTTATTTCCCATAGGTTAACGTGATGCAGAAATCATAACACCTCCTTCCCTCTTGCCAGGATCTTGTGGTTGGCATCTTATCCAAAGTTCAGTGTAGGACCCCTGTAGGGCCTACAGGAGTAGTAGTAGGGCCCCTGAGGGTAGTGTAGGGTCCCTGAGGCCCTGCCCATGCTTAAGAGCTGCGGTGGGCACAAACAAACATTGGGACCCTCAGTTTGAACCATGTCCTCAAGTAAAGCCTCTCAGTGGCTGGACCATGAGCCCGCATATGGGGCCTGCCATGCCCCAAGTCACCCAATCTTAACCAGAGGTAGAGACATCTAGTCACCCCTACTCAGGGCTCTGCTCTGGAATCCCTCTTTGGTGGGACATTTGATGTAAGTAAACACAGAAAGGATTCCTCCCACCCACAGAATGACCCCAATCACTTGGGATCAGGCCATCCCCAGAGAGAAAGACTCCTCCATGGCCCATGAGGCCAGCCCGACATTCCACGGCCACTATTGACACAAAATCCAGAGACATAAGCCTCACCCTTAGGTCATAGCCTAAAAAAATTCTCCTCATAGTCTGTAGATTGGGCCTGCCATACCTATGTCCCCAAACCGTGTTTTCAGACTTCTATCCTGACATCCCTGTCCCACACACCCTCAGGCTGAGGCCCCTGGAGCCACAACTCAGGACTGAGCCTTCCCTCTCCAAGGAAATTCTTCCCATTCCATTGGCCACAACCCTACAGATTAGGAGAAACCTCCAAAGACCCAGAGGCCATTCCAATAGTGTAGGCCGCCCAGTACAAAGAGGGGTGATCTGTCACAAGCTGAGCAACGACCTCAACTCACCCGTAGACAGATATCCCAAGAGAAAGGTATTAAACTGGACAGGCCCCTAGAACGTAATGGGTTCCATTGCTTTTGTTTCTAAGCATCTCTCCTTAGAGGCCTGTATTCCATACCAGCATATGGGGGATTCCAGAGATAACAATCAGAACAAATCTTGTCTCCACATGGGAAACTTATCCTTTGGAGCTCTGTAAAAAACCTCCAGTTAGGAGAAACCTTCAGGTAACCGGAGCCACCGCCCTATTCCAAGGTCTCCATGGACAAAAACCCGCATTATGACCATTCGGCAGGAGAGTACATTTAAACTCAGCCCCGTTGATTACTCCCCCAGAGCCAGAATATCAAACCTGCCTTGTCGCTAGGAGACAACTGGAATGCAAAGCAGACTCTCTAGGCATCCATCGTTGGAATCCTGCTCTGGCGCCGTTCCATATGGGATGTCCTGGGAGCCTTCCAACAGGTCTTGACTGTCCTGCAGAAGGAATCCTTGCAGATTGGAGCATCTCACAACTCCTATCGTGGGAAAACCTACATGGCCTCATGAGATGCTCCCCTTTATAAAGGGGCCATCATGGACAGAAACTCCTACCTGAGCCAACTTCTGATCCATTGCTTTGGTTTCTATGTATCTCTCCTCAGAGGCCTGGTTTCCAATATCAGAATATGGGGGTTTCCTAAGGAAACAATCAGAACAGATCTCATCTCCACATGAGAAACTTGCTCTTTGGAGCTGTGTCAATACCTCAGGTTAGGAGGATCCTTCAGGGCGCTGGCACCATGGCCCAATTCCAAGGTCTCCAAGGACACAAACTTACATTATGATCCATCCTCAGGAGAGTCCATTTCAAATCAGCCCCCTCGGCTGCTCACCCAGAGCCAGCAGATCAAATCTGCCTTGTCACTAGGAGACAGTTGGAATGCGAGGTGGGCTGCCCAGGCATCCATCCTTAGAACCCTTCTCTGGAGAATTTCTTTATGGGACGTCTTGAATCCAACCAACCTGTCTTGACTGTCTCGCAGAATGAATCCTTGCGGTTTGAAGCATCACACAATCCCACTGTGAGAAAACCTCCATTTCCTCATGATGCCCCACACCTTCATAAATGGGGCATCATGGACAGAAACTCCATCCTAAGCCAAAGTCTGATCCGCGCCCTGAATTCAGAAGCACGAGATCTCGATTCAGCACTTGAGAGTGTGCCTGCTGTGCCCTCGCCCCGAAACCTAAGCCTAACTTGTGTTCTCAGACTTCCGTCTTCACAATCCTGGCCACACCCCTCCAGTTTGGCAATTCTGGAGACACAATGCAGCATTCTGTCTGACCTCCAGAAGAAAAATGTTGCCCTATAGGGCTAACCAGAAATGCCAAATGAGTAACAATCTGCATGCCACTCGACCATACCCCAATTATACAATCTAGCCTGTGCACTAAAGCCCTGTCTGACACAGCCTGAGGGCACACCTCCAGTCCAATACCCAGACAGCTGGCCGTACACTGAGCATATCAAACCCACAATGGCTTTCGGCCATCATCTCTACCCAACCTCAGTTTTCACCTTCAGAACCTAGACCTTATCTCCACTCAATGCTAAGGAGTGAACGTGATACAAGAATCAGAACTTCTCCTTCACCATGGCAAGAAACCTTGTGGTTGGCATGTTGTCCAACGTTCATTGTAGGAGAAAGCAGCATGGACTATGAGGCCCCACCTATCCCTGAGGGCTACAATTTGCACAAACACACATTGTGACCCACAGCGTGAGCCCTATCCTCATGTAAAGCCTCTTAGTGACTGGAACAACAGCCCACATATGGGGCTTGCCAAGACCCTAGTCCCCCAATCTCAACCAGAGTTAGAGATGTCTAGTCACCCCTACTCAGGGCTCTGCTCTGGAATCCCTCTTTGGTGGGACACCTGAGGTAAAAAAAAAAAATACAGAAAGGACTCTTCCCATCCACAGAATGATCCCAACCACTTGGGATCAGGCCAAATCACCAGAGAAAGACTTGTCCATGGCCCTTGAGGACACCCCGACATTCCACGGCCACCGTAGGCACAAAATCCAGAGACAAAAGCCTGAGCAAACGCCACATACTCGCCCTTTGTTCAAAGCCCGGAAAATTCTCACGGTCTGTAGATCGAGCCTTCATACATACATCCCCAAACCTAAGCTGAGTTTGTGTTTTCAGACTTCTGTCCCCACAGTCCTGGCCCACACACCATCCAAGCTGGGGCCCCTGGAGCCACACCTGAGGACTGTGGCTACCCTCTCCAGGGGAATTCTGCCATTTCCATTGGCCACAACCCTATAGATTAGGAGAAACCTCCAGAATGCCCGAGGCCATCCCAATAGTGTTGGCTGCCCAGGACAAACAGGGATGATCTTTCACAAGTTAGGAAACTACCTCCACTCAGACCCAGAGACAGATATCCCCATAGAATAAGATTGAACGGAACAGGCACTTAGGCCCTAATCAGATCCATTGCTTTTGTTTCCAGGCATCTCTCCTCAGAGGCCTGGTTACCAATACCAGCATATGGGGGATTACTGAGGCACTCATAGAAAAATCTCGTCTCCACATAGGAAATGTACTCTTTGGAGCTCTATAAAAACCTCTGTTTAGGAGAATCTTTCAGGGCCCCGGATCAAGTGCCCCATTCCAAGGTCTCCATGGACTTAAACCCACATTATGATCTATCCTCGGTAGAGTCCATGTCAACTCATCCCCCTTGGTTTCTCCCCCAGGGCCTGCAGATCAAACCTGCCTTGTTGCTAGGAGACAACTAGAATGGGAGGCAGGCTGCCCAGGCATCCATCCTTAGAACCCTACTCTGGAGTCGTTCCATATGGGACATCCTAGAGCCATCCAACAGGTCTAAAGTGTCCCACAGAAGGAATCTTTGCAGTCTGGTGCATCTCACAACTCCCACTGTGGGAAAATCTTCATGGCCTCTTGAGACGCTCCACTTTATAAAGGGGCCATCATGGACAGAAACTCCAACCTGAGCAAACGCCTGATATTCGCCCTGGCTTCAGGTGCATGAGATCTTGATTCAGCTCTGCAGAGTGTGCCTTCTGTGCCCTCACCCCAAAAACTAAGCCTAGCTTGTGTTCTCAGACTACCGTCCTCACACCCCTGGCCCAAAAGCCCTACAGTTTGGCAATACTGGGGCCACAATGCAGCACTCTGCCTGCCCTCCAGAAGAAAAACGTTGCCTTATGGAGCTACCTAGAAACCCGAATGAGGATCAACTGAACGCCACTCGACTGCACCCCAAATGTACAGTCTACCCTGTCTAATGCCCTGTCTGACACAGCATGAGCCCACACCTCCAGACCTACGCTCGACAGCTAGCCACACACTGAGCTCATTGTACCCATCAGGTCCTTAGGTCTTCATCTCTTCCCAACCTCGGTTTTCGGGTTTCAGAACCTAGACCTAAACTCCAATCACTGTCCAGGGGTGAACGTGATGCAGAAATCACAACTCTTCCTTCGCCATGGCCGGAAAACTTGTGGTTGGCATATTCTCCAACGATCAGTGTAGGAGAATCCAGCGTGGCCCATGAGGCCCTTCCCATGCTTGAGGGCCTTGTTGGGCACAAATAGGCATTGTGACCCTCAGCATGAGCCCTGTCCTCAAAGAAGACCTCTCAGTGTCTGAATCAAGAGCCCACATATTGGACTTGCCATGCCCCTAGGCCTCCAAACTTAAACAGAGGTGAGGTTATCCAGTTGTCCATCCCAAGGACTCTGCTCTGGAATCCCTCTTTTATTGGCACACATGAGGTACATAAAATAAAATAAAAAACAGAAAGGACACCTCCCATCCCACACAATGTACCCAAACTCTTGGGATTGGGTCAAATCCTCAGAGAAGGAAAGCCATCCACAACCCATGAGGCCACGACAGCATTCGACCCACATTGTTGACACAAATCCAGAGACAAAACCTGAGCAAGCACCTCAAACTCACCCTTTTTCATATCCCGAAGTGTTATCACGGTCTGTAGATTGGGCGTGCCATACCTATGTCCCCAATCCTAAGCGGAATTTGTGTTTTCAGACTTCTGTCCCCACAGGCCTGGCCCACACACCCTCAAGGCTGGGCCCCTAGAGCCAAACTCAGAACTGTGCCTGCCCTCTCCAGGGGATTTCTGCCCATTCCATTGGCCACAACCGTATAGATTAGGAGAAACTCCAAAATCCCGAGGCCATTCCCAATATTATAGGCTGCCCAGGACAAACAGGGGCGATCTGACACAAGCCGAGCAACTACCTCCCCTCAGATCCATAGACACGTATCCACAGAAAAGAGATTGAACCGGACAGGCACCTAGGCCTTAATCATATCTATTGCTTTTGTGTCCAGGCATCTCTCCTCAGAGGCCTGGTTTCCAATACCAGCATATGGGAGATTCCTTAGGCACTCATCAAAACAATTCTCTTCTTTACATAGGAAACGTACTCTTTAGTGCTCCATCAAAACCTCCGGTTATGAACATCCCTCAAGGCCCCGGATCAAGCACCCCATTCCAAGGTCTCCATGGACACAAATGCACATTATGACCCATCCTCAACTCATCCATTTCAACATACCCGCCTCGGTTACTCCCCTAGATCCAGCAGATCGAACTTGCCTTGGCGCTATGAGACACCTGGAATGGGAGGCAGGCTGCCCAGGCATCCATCCTTAGAACCCTGCTCTGGATAACTTCCTTATGGGATGTCCTGGAGCCATCCAGCAGGTCTCGACTGTCCCACGGAAGGAATCATTGCGGTTTGGAGCATCTCACAATTCCCATCGTGGGGAAACCTCCATGGCCTCGTGAGACCCTCCCATTCATGAAGGGGCCGTCATGGACAGACACTCCAACCTGAGCCAACATCTGATCCTAGCTCTCTCTTCAGGTACACGGGATCTCGAATCATCTCTGCAGTGGGTTCCTGCCGTTCCCTCACCCCGAAATCTAAGTCTGGCTTGTGTTCTCAGAATTTTTTCCTCACACTCCTGGCCCACAAGCCTTCCAGTTTGGGAATTCTGGAGCCACTATGTGGCACTGTGTCTTCCTTCCAGAAGAAAAACGTTGCCCTCTGGGGCTACCCAGTAACCACAAATGAGTACCAACCTGCACAAAACTCGACTGCACCCCAATGATACAGTCTAGCCTGGGCACTAATTCCCTGTCTGCCACAGCCTGAGCCTGCACCTCCCAACCCACACTCAACAGCTGGCCGAACACTGAGCACATCAGTCACACCATGGCCTTAGGTCTTCATCTCTTCTCAACCTCAGGTTTCAGGCTTCAGAACCTTGACCTAAAATCCAATCACAGTCCAGGAGTGAAAGTGTTGCAGAAATTAGAACTCCTTCTTCCCCATGGCCAGAAAACTTGTGGTTGCCATATTGTGCAATGTTCAGTGTAGGAGAAACCAGCATGGTACATTAGGCCACGCCCTGACTTGAGGGGCTCCTTGGGCACAAAAACACATTGTGAAACTCAATGTGAGCCCTATGCTCAAGGAAGGCCTCTCAGTGTCTGGACCAAGAGCCCACATATGGGGCTTGCCATGTTCTTAGGTCCCAATGTTAACCAGAGTTCTGGTTGTCCAGTCGCCCCTCCCCAGGACTCTGCTGTGGAATCCCTCTTTTGGTGGTCCACCTGAGGTAAAAAAAAAAAAAAAAAAAAAAAAACTTAAAGGCCTCCTCCCTTCCCACAGAATGACCCCAAACTCTGGATTGGGTCAAATCCCCAGAAAGGGAGCCTCATCGATGGCCCATGAGGACACCCGGACATTCCATGGCAATCGGTGACACATATCCAGAAAAAAATAAGCATGACCAAGCACCTCACTTTCGCCCTTTGTTCATATCCCGAAGAGTTCTCCTCACGGTCTATATATCGGGCCGGCCATACCTACAACCCAAACCTAAGTGGAGTTTGAGATTTCAGACTTTTGTCCAAATAGCCCTGGACCACACACGCTCCACACTTGGGTCCCTGGAGCCACACCTCGGGACTGTGCTTCCCTTTCAAGAGAATTCTTCCCATTCCATTGGCCACAACCTTGCAAATTAGGAAAAACCTCCAAAGTTACCGAGGCCATCCCAATAGTGTAGGCCGCCCAGGACAAACAGGTGTGATCTCAAACCAGCTGAGCAACTACCTCCACTCAGACAAAAGATGTCCCCAGAGAAGAATATTGAACCGGACAGGCCCCTAGGCCCTAATCAGATCCATTGCTTTGGTTTCCAGGCATCTCTCCTCAGAGGCCTCATTTCCAATACCAGCAAATGGTGGTTTCCTGAGGCACCAATAAGAACAAATCACGTCTCCCCATGGAAAACTTGCTCATTGGAGCTTTGTTATAACCTCTGGTTTGGAGAATCCTTCAGGGCCCTGGTGCCACTGCCCCATACCAAGGTCTCAATGGACTCAAACCAACATTAAGACCATCCTCAGGAAAGTCCATTTCAACTCATTTAAGACCATCCTCAGGAAAGTCCATTCCAACTCAGCCCCCTCTGATGCTACCCCAAGCCAGCAGATCAAAGGTTTCTTGTTGCTAGGAGACAATTGGAATTGAGGCTGTCTGCCCAGGCATCCATACTTAGAACCCTGTTCTGGAAAAATACCTTAGGAGACGTCCTGGAGCCATCCAACAAATCTTAATTGTCCCACAGAAGGAATCCTTGCGGTTTGGAGCATCTCACAACTCTAATAGTGGGAAAACCCCCATGGCCTCATAATGCCCCCCCCCCTTCATGAAGGGGCCAACATGGACAGAAACTCCAACCTGAGCCAAAGTCTGATCCTCGACCTGACTTCAGACTCATGAGATCTCAATTCAGCTCTGCAGAGTGTGCCTGCCATGTCCATTCCCCGAAACCTAAGCCTAGCTTGTGTTCTCAGACTTCCGTCCTCACTCTCCTGGCCCACAAGCCCTCCAGTTTGCGAATTCCGAAGCCACAATGCAGCACTCTGCCTGCCCTCCAGAAGAAAAACTTTGCCCTATGCTGCTAATAAGAAACCCCAAATGATTATCGAATGCATGCCACTCGACTGTAAAGCAATTATACAGCCTACCCTGAATAGTAATGCCCTGTCTGGCACAGCCTGAGACAAGACATCCCAAACGACACCTAGACAGCTGGCTCCAACCTGGACACAAGGAAACCGCTATGGCTGTAGTTCGTCATCTCTTCCCAACCCAGGTTTTCAGGCTTCAGAACCTAGACCTTATCTCCAATCACTGCCCAGGGGTGAACGTGATGCAGAAATTAAAATTCCTCCTTCCCCATGGCCAGAAACCTTGTGGTGGGCATGTTGTCCAACGTTCAATGTGGGAAAACCTGCATTGTCGGAAAGGCCACTCCAGTGCTTGAGGGCCGCCTAGGGCACAGACATGCATTGTGACCTGTAGCGTGAGTCCCGTATTAAAGTAACGCCTCTTAGTGGCTGGACCAAGATCCTGCATTTGTGGCTTGTCATATCCATAGGCCCCCAGGCTTAACCAGAGAGTGAGTATTCCAGTTGTCAGTACCCACTGCTATGCTCCAGAATTCCTCTACTGGGGGGACACATGAAGCAGAAAACAGGACTCTTCCCTTCCCACAGAATGACCCCAAACTCTTGGGGGCTGGACAAACTACCAGAGAGGGAGACTTCTACGACCCATGATGCAACTCCTACATTAAACGGCCATTGTGGACAAAATATCCAGAGACAAAAGACTGAGCGACTGCCTCCCTCTCACCCTTCTTTCATATCCAGAGGAGCTCCCCTCACGGACTGTAGATCAGGCCTGTCATAACCTCGGCCCCAAACCTGAGCTGAGTTTGGGTTTTTGGATGTCTGTCTGCACAGCCGTGGCCCACACCGCCTCCAGGCTGGGGTCTCTGGAGCCACACCACAGAACTGTGCCTGCTCTCTCCTAAGAAACTGCCCGTTCCATTGGCCACAACTCTACAAAATAGTAGAAATCTCAAGGTCCCCAAGGACATCCCACTACCACAAGCCGCACTGGACAAACAGGGGCATTATGACACCAGCTGAGCAACTACTACCTCCATGCAGACACACAGACTGATATCCGCAGAGACAGAAGATTGAAACAGACAGGCCCCTAGGCCCTATTATGAACTCTTGCTTTGGTGTCCAGGTATCACTCCTCAGAGGCCTGGGTTCGAAGACCAGCATATGGGGCTATCCTGAGGCACCAGACAGAACACCTCTCATCTCCACATGGGAAGCTTCCTTGTTGGAGTTGTGTGGAGTAGAGCATCTACCTCTACTCAGCGGGTTGGAGAATCCTGCAGAGTCCCTTAGCTACTGCCACATTCCAAGGTCTCCATGGCCACCAACCCACATTATGACTCATCCTAAGGAAAGTCCATTTAAACTCAGCCTTCTGGGTAGCTCACCCAAGAGCCCGCAGATTGAGCGTGCCTTGTCTCGACCAGGCAATGGGAAGGTGAGTTGGCGTTTCTCGGCATCCATGCTTAGGCCCCTGCTCTCGAGTCTTTCTGTATGGGGCATCCTGGAACCATCCAATAGTACTCGACTGTCCTGAAGAAGGAAACTTTGAAGTTTGGAGTAGCTCACAACTCCCAGCGTAGGGAAACCTCCCGGGCCTCATGACGCCCCCACCCCCTTCAGGAAGGGGCCGTCATGGACACAAACTCCAGCTTGAGGCAACATCTGATCCTCGCCCTGACCACAGATGCAGGAGATCTCGATTCAGCCTCTGCACAGTGGGCCCAAACCTCGTGCTACCTTGTGTTTTCAGACTTCCTTCCTCACACTCCTGGCAAACATGTCCTCAAGACTTGGAATTCTGGAACCAAAATGCAGCCCTATGCTGGCCCTCCAGAAGAAAAACGTTGTTCTATGGGGATCTCCATAAACCCCAAATGAGGATCAACCTGCTCGGTTCTCGACCTCACCCCAATTGGATTGTTCGGGTTGTCCATTCATCCCTCCCCAGAGCTCTGCTTTGGAATCCCTCTTTTGGTGGGACACCTGAGGTAACAAAACTAAAAGGACTCCTCTCATCCTTGAGATTCACCCAAAACAATTGGGATTGGACCAAATTCACAGAGAGGAAGTCTCGTCCATGGCCCATGTGAGGTCCCCGAGATTCCACAGCCATCGTTGACAACAAATCCAGAGACAAAATCTGAGCAAGCGCCTCACACTCGCTCTTTTGTCGTATCCCGAAGAGTTCTCCTCACGGTCTGTAGATCGGGCCTGCCATACCTACTTCCAAACCTAAGCCGAGTTTGTGTTTTCAGACTTCTGTCCCCACATTCCTGGCCCACAGACCCTTCAGGCTGGGGCCCCTGGAGCCACACATCAGGACTGTGCCTGTCCATACCACGGGAATTCTGCCCATTCCATTTTCCACAACCGTACAAATTAGGAAAAACCTCCAGAGTCCCCAAGGACATCCAAATAATGTAGGCCGCCCAGGACAAACAAGGGTCATCTGAAACCAGCTGAGCATCTACCTCTACTCAGCGTAGATGGATGTCCCCAGAGTAGAAGATTGAATCAGACAGGCCCCTAGGCCTGAATCAGATTCATTGCTTTCGGTAACAGGTATCTCTCCTCAGAGGCCTGGTTTCCAATATTAGCATATGGGGATTTCATGAGGCAGCAATCAGAACAAATCTCTTCTCTACATGGGAAAATTATCCTTTGAAGATATCTCAAAACCTCCAGTTAGGAGAATCCTTCAGGGCCTGTGTGCCACTGCCCCATTACAAGGTCTTCATGGACAGAAATCCACATTAGAACCCATCCGCAGGAAATTCCATTTCAACTCAGCTCCCTTGGTTGCTCCCCCAGAGCGAGCACACTGAACCTGTCTTGACTAGGAGACAATTGGGATGCGAGGCGGGCTGCCCAACCATCCATCCTTAGAGCGCTGCTCTGGCGTCGTTCCGTATGGGATGTCCTGGAGCCATCCAACAGGTCTCAAATGACCAGCAGAAGGAATCCTTGAGTTTTGGAGCATCTCACATCTCCCAACCTGGGAAAATCTAGATGGCTTTGTGATGCCCCCCCCCCCCCCCATTTATGAAGGGGAAATCATGGACAGGAACTCCAACCTAAGCCAACGTCTGATCTTCACCCTGAATTCAGATGCACGAGATCTCAATACAGCTCTGCAGAGTGTGCTTTCCTTGCCCTCGCCCTGAAACCTATGACTAGCTTGTGTTCTCAGACTTCCGTCCTCACACTCCTGGCCCCAAGCCCTCACATTTGGAAATTCGGGACACAAAATGAAGCATTCTGCCTGCCTTCCAGAAGAAAAAGTTTGACCTATGGAGTTTCTCACATAACCCAAATGAGGATAGACATACTCGCCACTCGAATGTACCCAAATTGGATAGTCTAACCTGGCCACTAATACACTGTCTGATACAGAGTGAGCCCGGACTTCCTGACCAAAAGCGAGACAGCTGACTGCACACTGAGAACATCACACCCGCCATGGTCTTAGCTCGTTATCTCTTCCCAACCTAACTTTTCAGGCTTAAAAACTTAGACCTTACTCCAAGGCCTGACAAGGGTTGAATGTGATGCAGAAATCAGAATTCCTCCTTACCCAAGGCAAGAAGCCTTGTGGTTGGCATGTTGTCCAACGATCAGTGTAGGAGAAACCAGCATTCACCCTGAGGCCCCGCCCATTCTTGACTGCGACGAGGGCATAAACACGCATTGTGACCCTCAGCGTGAGTCCTGTCCTCTAGTAAGACCTCACAGTGGCTGGACCATTAGATGTCATAATGGGCTTGACATGTCCCTAGGCCCCAAATTTTTAACCAGATTTCTGGTTGTCCAGTCGCCCCTCCCCAGCGCTTTAGTCTGGAATCCCTCATTTGGTGGGACACCTGAGGTTAAAAAACAAAACAAAACAAAACAACAACAACAACAGCAAAAAACGGACTTCTTCCATCCCACAGAATGACCTCAAACTCTTTGGACAAGGCCAAACCCCAGAGAATAAGACTCATCCAATTCCCATGAAGTCACCCGGAAATTTCACGACCATGAGTGACACGATATCCAGAGACAAAAACTTGAGCAAGAGCCTCACACTCGCCGTTTTTTCATATCCTGAAGAGTTCTCCTCAAGGTCTGTAGATCAGTCCTGCCATACCTATGACCCGAAACGTAAGCCGAGTTTGTGTTTTCAGACAACTGTCCAAACAGCCCTGGCCTAAACACCCTACAGGTTCAGGCCCCTGGTGCCAACCTGAGGACTCTACTTGCCCTCTCCAAGGGAATTCTGTGTGCCCATTCCAATGGCCAAAACCCTACTAATAGGATAAACCTACAAAGTCCCTGAGGCCATCCCCATAGTGGAGGCTTCCCAGGATAAACAGGAGTAATCTGAGCCCATCCGAGAACCTACCTGCCCTCAGACCCGTAGACTGATGTTCCTAGAGGTAAAAAGGAACGAACAGGCCCATAGGCACTAATCGAATCCTTTGCTTTGGTTTCCAGGCATCTCTCCTCAGAGGCCTGAATTTCAATACCAGCATATGGCTGTTTCTTGACTCACACTTCAGAACAAATCTCATCTACACATGGGAAACTTGCACGTGGGAGCTGTGTGAAAGCCTCTCTTTAGGAGAACCCTTCAGGGCCCCAGTGCCACCGCTTCATTCCAAGGTCTCCATAGACGCAAAAACACATTAGGACCCATCCACAGGAGAGTCCATTTCAACTGAGCGTATTCGGTTGCTCCGCGAGATCCAGCAGATCTAACTTGTCTTGTTGCTAGGAGACAATTGGAATGCGAGGTGGCCTACGCCGCCATCCATCCTTAAAACCCTGCTCGGAATCGTTGGCCTGGAGCCAACCAACAGGTCTCATTTGTACTGCAGAAGAATCTTTGAAGTTGGGAGCTTCTCACAACTCCCATCGTGAGAAAACACCCATGGCCTCGTGATACGCCCCCCTTCATGAAGGGGCCCTCAGGGACATAAGGTGCAACCTGAGTGATCGTCTGATCCTCACCCTGACTTTAGATGCACGAGATCTCGGTTCAGGTCTGTAGATTGTGCCTGCCATGTCCTCACCAGAAACGTAAGCCTAGCTTGTGTCTTCAGACTTCCAATCTCAAACTAATGACCCACAAGCCCACCAGTTTGGCAATCCAGAATTATAATGCAGCACTCTGCCTGCCCTCCAGAAGAAAAACTTTGCCTTTTGGGGCTACCCAGAAACCCCAAATGTAGATCTACCTGCACGCCACTTGGCTGTACCCAAAATATATAGGCTAACCGGGGCAATAATGCTCTTTCTGACAGAGGCTGAGCCTAGACCTCCTGGCTCACCCATACAGCTGGCCGCTCACTGAGCACATCGGAACAGCCATGCTTTAGGTCGTTATCTCTTCCCAGCCTTGGTTTTCAGGATTTAGAACCTAGACCTTATCTCCAATCACTGCCCATGTTTGAAAATGATGCAGAAATCAGAACTCCTTCCCCATGACAAGAAAACTTGTGGTAGGATTGTTGTATAATGTTCAGTGTAGTGGAAACCTGTGTGTCCGATGAGGCCCCACCATTGCTCGCGGGCCACATAGGTGGCAAACATACATTGTGACCGTCAGCCTTAGCCCAGTACTCAGGTAAGGCCTCTCAGTGGCTGGATGAAGAGACAGCATATTGGGCTTGCCATGCCCCTAGGCCCCAATTTTTAACCATAATTCGGGTTGTCCCTTCACTCTTCCCCAGGGCTCTGCTTTGGAACTCCGCTTTTGGTGGGACACCTGAGGTAACACACCCTGAAAGGAGTCCTCCATCCAACAGATTGACGAAAAACAATTGGGATCGGGCCAAATCCACAGAGAGCAAGATTCGTCCATGGCCCATGAGGCCTCCTCGACATTCCACGGCCATCGCTGATACAAAATCCAGAGACAAAAGCCTGAGCAAGCGCCTCAGACTCGCACTATCTTCATATCCTGAAGATGTCTTCTCATGGTTTGTAGATCGGGCCTGCCATACCTACGTACCCAAACATAAGCTGAGTTTGTGTTTTCAGACTTCTGTCCTCAAAGTCCTGGGCCACACACCATCCAGACTGAGGACCCTGGAGCCACACATTAGGACTCTGCCTACACAATCCATGGGAATTCGGCCCATTCCATTGTCCAATATCGTACAAATTAGGAGAACCCTCCAAAGTCCCTGAGGCCATCCCAATAGTATAGGTCACCCGGGACAAAAAGGTCAGTCTGTCACCAGCTGAGCATCTACCTCCACTCATACCCGAAATGGATGTCCCCAGAGATGATTGAACCAGACAGGACCCAAGGCCAAAATCGGATCCATTGCTTTGGTTTACTGGCATGTCTCCTCAAAAACCTGGGTTCCAATACCAACATTGGGGTTTTCCTGAGGCACCCATCAGAACAAACCTCGTCTCCACAAGGAAACTTGTGAATGGGAGCTATGTCAAAAGCTTAGGAGAATATTCAGGGTCCCGGTGCCACCGCCCCATTTAAATGCCCTCATGGTGGGACACCTGGGTGGCTCAGTTGGTTAAGCAGCTGCCTTCGGCTCAGGTCATGATCCCAGCGTCCTGGGATCGAGTCCCACATCAGGCTCCTTGCTCAGCAGGGAGCCTACTTCTCCCTCTGCCTCTGCCTGCCATTCTGTCTGCCTGTGCTCACTCTCTCCCCCTCTCTCTCTGATAAAGAAATAAAATCTTTAAAAAAAAAAAAAAAAAAAAAATGCCCTCATGGACACAAACACACATTAGACCCATCCTCAGGAAAGTCCATTTCAACTCAGCCACCCCGGTTGCTCCCGCAGAGCCATCAGATCTAAACTGTCTTGTCCCTAGGAGACAATTGGAATGCGAGTCGGGCTTCCCAGGCATCCATCCTCGAACGTTGGTCTGGACTCATCCATATGGGATGTCCTGGAGCTGTCCAACAGGTCTCAATTGTCCCGTAGTAGGAATCCTAGGAGGGGGCATCCCACCACTCCCAACGTGGGAAAACCTCCACGGCCTCGAGATTTGGCTCCCTTCATGAAGGGGCCGTCATGAACAGAAAATCCAAGCTGAGCCAACGTCTGATCCTCGCTCTAATTTCAGATGCATGAGATATTGCTTCAGATCTTCAGGAGGAGGTACATGTCGTGCCCTCGCCCCTGAATCCCAAGTCTAGCTTGTGTTCTCAGACTTCCGTCCTCACACTCCTGGCCCCGAAGCCCACGAGTTTGGTAATTCCAGACCATCATTGCAGCACTCCGCCTGCCCTCTAGAAACAAAATATTGCCTAATGAGCTGCCCGGGAACATTAAATGAGAATAAACCTACACGGCACTCGAATGTACCCATATTATATAGTCTAACCTAGGCACTAATGCACTGTGTGACACAACCTGAGCCGGGACATCCTGAGCAACACCCAGACACTGACCGCACCCTGAGCCCATAAGACCCGCAGTGGCCTTAGGTCATCATTTCTTCCCTACCTAAGTTATCAGGCTTCAGAACCTAGACCTTATCTCCAATCACTGCCCAGGGGTGAGTGTGATGCTGAAATCAGAACTCCTCTTTATCCACGGCAAGAAACCTTGTGGTTGCCATGTTGCCAAAGTTCAGTGTAGGAGAAACCAGCATTCACCCTGAGGTCCCGCCCATTCTTGAGTGCGACGACGGCATAAACACACATTGTGACCCTCAGCGTGAGTCCTGTCCTCTAGTAAGTCCTTTCAGTGTCTAGAACATTAGATGCCATAATGGTTTGACATGTCCCTAGGCCCCAAATTTAAACCAGATTTCTGGTTGTCCAATCGCCCCTCCCTAGGGCTCTACTCTGGAATCCCTAATTTGGTGGGACAACTGAGTTTGAAAAACAAAACAAAACAAAACAACAACAACAGAACAATGGACTTCTTCCATCCCACAGAATGACCCCAAACTCTTTGAACGGGGCCAAAACCCCAGAGAGTAAGACTCGTCCATTTCCCATGAAGTCACCAGATATTTCATGACCATGAAAGGCACGATATCCAGAGATAAAAACTTGAGCAAGATCCTCACACTCGCCCTTTTTTCAAATCCCGAAGAGTTCTCCTCATGGTCTGTAGATAAGTCCTGCCATACCTATGACCCGAAACATAATCCGAGTTTGTGTTTTCAGAAAACTGTCCAAACAGCCCAGGCCTACACACCGTACAGGCTCAGGCCCCTGGAGCCAACCTGAGGACTGTACTTGCCCTCTCCAAAGGAATTCTGTGTGACCATTCCAATGGCCACAACCCTACTAATAGGATAAAACTCCAAAGTCCCTGAGGCCATCCCAATAGTGGTGGCTTCCCAGGACAAACAGGAGAAATCTGAGCCCATCTGAGAACCTACCTGCACTCAGACTCGTAGACTGATATCCCCAGAGGTAAAAAGGAACGAACAGGACCCTAGGCCCTAATCGGATCCATTGCTTTGGTTTCCAGGCATCTTCCTCAGAGGCCTGTATTTCAGTACCAGCATATGGCTGTTTCTTGACCTACCCATCAGACAAAACTCATCTACACATTGGAAAAATACACGTGGGAGGTGTGTCAAAGCCTCTTTTTAGGAGAAACCTTCAGGGCCCCAGTGCCACCGCTTCATTCCAAGGTCTCCATAGACACAAAAACACATTAGGTCCCATCCACAGGAGAGTCCATTTCAACTCAGCATATTCGGTTGCTCCGCGAGATCCAGCAGATCTAACTTGTCTTGTTGCTAGGAGACAATTAGAATGCGAGGTTGCCTACCTCGCCATCCTTCCTTAGAACCCTGCTCAGAATCATTGGCCTGGAGCCAACCAACAGGTCTCAATTGTCCTGTAGGGAATCTTTGCAGTTTGGAGCTTCTCACAACTCCCATCGTGAGAAAACCACATGGCCTCGTGATCCCCCCCCCTTCATGAAGGGGCCATCAGGGACATAAGGTCCAACCTGAGAAATAGTCTGATCCTCACCCTGACTTCAGATGCACGAGATCTCGATTCAGGTCTGTATATTTTGCCTGCGATGTCCTCAACCAGAAACCTAAGCCTAGCTTGTGTCCTCAGACTTCCGTCCTCAGACTAATGGACCACAAGCCCTCCAGTTTGGCAATCCAGAATTACAATGCAGCACACTGCTTGCGCTCCAAAAGAAAAACATTGCCCTTTGGCGCTACCCAGAAACCCCAAATGAAGATCATCTGCACGCCACTTGGCTGTACCCAAAATATATAGGCTGTCCTGGGCAATAATGCTCTTTCTGACAGAGCCTGAGCCTAGACCTCCTTGCTCCACCCAGACAGCTTGCTGCTTACTGAGCACATCGGACCAGCCATTGCCTTAGGTCGTTATCTCTTCCCAACCTAGGTTTTCAGGATTCAGATCCTAGACCTTATCTCCAATCACTGCCCAGGTTCGAAAATGATGCAGAAATCAGAACTCCTGCCCAATGGAAAGAACTTGTGGTTGGCTTGTTGTCCAACGTTCAGTGTAGTGGAAACCTGTTTGTCCGATGTGGCCCCGCCATTGCTCGCAGGCTACATAGGTGGCAAACTCACATTGTGACCCTCAGCCTTAGCCCAGTCCTCAGGTAAGGCCTCTCAGTGGCTGGATGAAGAGACAGCATATTGGGCTTGCCATGCCCCTAGGCCCCAATTTGTAACCATAGTTCGGGTTGTCCCTTCACTCTTCCCAGGGCTCTGCTTTGGAATTCCGCTTTTGGTGGGACACCTGAGGTTACAACCCTGAAAGGAGTACTCCATCCAACAGATTGACGAAAAACAATTGGGATCGGGCCAAATCCACAGAGCGGAAGATTAGTCCATGACCCATGAGGCCTCCTCGACATTCCATGGCCATGGCGGAAACAAAATCCAGAGACAAAAGCCTGAGCAAGCGCCTCAGACTCGCACTATCTTCATATCCTGAAGATGTCTTCTCATGGTTTGTAGATCGGGCTTGCCATACCTATGTCCCCAAACATAAGCTGAGATTGTGTTTTCAGACTTCTGTCCTCAAAGTCCTGGGCCACACACCATACAGGCTGGTGACCCTGGAGCCACACATTAGGACTGTGCCTACCAATCCAAGGAAATTCTGCCCATTCCATTGTCCAAAATCGTACAAATTAGGAGAACCCTCCAAAGTCCCTGAGGCCATCCCAATAGTATAGGTCGCCCGGGACAAAAAAGGTCAGTCTGACACCAGCTGTGCTTCTACCTCCACTCATACCCTAGATGGATGTACCCAGAGAAGAAGATTGAACCAGACAGGACCCTAGGCCAAAATCAGATCCATTGCTTTGGTTTACAGGCATGTCTCCTCAAAACCCTGGATTCCAATACGAGCATTGGGGTTTTCCTGAGGCAACCATCAGAACCAAATTCGTCTCCACAAGGAAACTTGTGAATGGGAGCTATGTCAAAAGCTTAGGAGAATACTTCAGGGTCCCGGTGCCACCGCCCCATTTAAAGGCCCTCATGGACACAAACACACATTAGACCCATCCTCAGGAAAGTCCATTTCAACTCAGCCACCCTGGTTGCTCCCGCAGAGCCATCAGATCTAAACTGTCTTCTCCCTAGGAGACAATTGGAATGCGAGGCAGGCTTCCCAGGCATCCATCCTCGAACGTTGGTCTGGACTCATCCATATGTGATGTCCTGGAGCTGTCCAACAGGTCTCAAATGTCCCGTAGAAGGAATCCTTGGAGGGGGCATCCCACCACTCCCAACGTGGGAAAACATCCACGCTCTCGAGAATCCGCTCCCTTCATGAAGGGGCCGTCATGAACAGAAAATCCAAGCTGAGCCAACTTCTGATCCTTGCTCTGACTTCAGATGCATGAGATATTGCTTCATCTTCAGGGGGTACATGCCGTGCCCTCGCCTTGAAACCCAAGTCTAGCTTGTGTTCTCAGACTTCCATCCTCACACTGCTGGCCCCGAAGCACACAAATTTGGCAATTCCGGACCATCATTGCAGCACTCTGCCTGCCCTCTAGAAAAAATATATTGCCTAAAGAGCTGCCCAGGCAGCTGAAATGAGAATAAACCTACAAGGCACTCGAATGTACCCAAATTATAGAGTCTAACCTGGGCAGTAATGCACTGTCTGACACAACCTGAGCCGGGACCTCCTGAGAAACACCAAGACAGCTGACCGCACACTGAGCACATCAGACCCGCCATGGCCTTAGGTCATCATCTCCAACCTACCTCAGTTTTCAGGCTTCAGAACCTAGACCTTATCTCCCATCCCCTGCCCAGGGGTGAGTGTGAAGCAGAAATCAGAACTCCTGCTTACCCATGGCAAGAAACCTTTTGGTTGCCATGTTGTCCTATGTTCAGTGTAGGAGAAACCAGCATTCACCCTGAGGCCCCGCCCATTCTTGAGTGCGACGAGGGCATAAAAACGCATTGTGAAACTCAGCGTGATTCCTGTCCTCTAGTACGTCCTCTCAGCGGCTGGACCATTAGATGTCATATTGGGCTTGACATGTCCCTAGGCCCCAATTTTATCCAGATTTCTGGTTGTCCAGTCGACCCTACCCAGGGCTCTATTCTGGAATCCCTCATTTGGTGGGACACCCGAGGTTGAAAAACAAAACAAAACAAATCAACAACAACAAAAAAAACGGACGTCTTCCATCCACAGAGTGAGCCTAAAATCCTTGGACGGGGCCAAACCCCTAGAGAGTAAGACTCGTCCATTTCCCATGAAGTCACCCGGAAATTTCACGACCATGAGTGACACGGTATCTAGAGACAAAACCTTGAGCAAGAGCCACACACTCGCCCTTTTTTCATCCCACAGAGTTCTCCTCATGGTCTGTAGATCAGTCCTGCCATAACTATGACCTGAAACATAAGCCGAGTTTGTGTTTTCAGACAACTGTCCCAACAGCTCTGGCCTACACGCCCTACAGGCTCAGGCCCCTGAGGCCAAACCTGAGGACTGTGCTTGCCCTCTCCATGGGAATTGTATGTGACATTCCAATGGCCACAACCCTACTAATAGGATAAACCTCCAATATTCCTGAGGCCTTCCCAATAGTTGTGGCTTCCCAGGAAAAACAGGACAATCTGAAGCCATCTGAGCACCTACCTGCACTCAGACCCGTAGACTGATGTCCCCAGAGGTAATAAGGAGTAAACAGGCACCTAGGCACCTATCGGATCCATTGGTTTGGTTTCCAGGCATCTTTCCTCAGAGGCTTGGATTTCAAAACCAGCATATGGCTGTTTCTTGACTCACCCATCAGAAAAAATCTCATGTACACATGGGAAACTTGTACATTGGAGTTGTGTGAAAGCCTCTGTTTAGGAGAACCCTTCAGGGCCACAGTGCCACCGCTTCATTCCAAGGTCTCCATAGACACAAAATCATATTAGGTCACAACCACGGGAGAGTCCATTACAACTAAGCCTCCACTGTTGCTCCCGTAGATCCAGCAGGTCTAACCTGTCTTGTTGCTTGGAGACAATTGGAATGCGATGTGGGCTACCCAGCCATCCAGCCTTAGAACCCTGCTCAGAATCGTTGTCCTGGAGCCAACCAACAGGTCTCAATTGTCCTGCAGAAGAATATTTGCAGTTGGCAGCTTCTCACAACTCCCATCGTGGGAAAACCCCCATGGCCTCGTGATCCACCACCCCTTCAAGAAGGGGCCATCAGGGACAGAATGTCCAACCTGAGCGATCGTCTGATCCTCACCCTGACTTCAGATGCACGAGACCTCAATTCAGATCTGTAGATCGTGCCTGCCATATCCTCACCCAGAAACCTAGGCCTAGCTTGGGTTCTCAGACTTCCGTCCTCAGACTACTGGCCCACAAGCCCTCCAGTTTGGCAATCCAGAACTACAATGCAGCACTCTGCCTGTTCTCCAGAAGAAAAACATTGCCCTCTGGGCCTACCCAGAATCCCCAAATGAGGATCAACCTGCACGCCATTCGGCTCTACCCCAAATATATAGGCTGACCTGGGCACTAATGCCCTTTCTGACACAGCCTGAGCCTGGACCTCCTGGCCCCACCCAGACAGCTTGCCGCACACTGAGTACATCGGACCCTCCATGGCCTTAGTTCGTCATCTCTTCTCACCCTCGGTTTTCAGGCTTCAGAACCTAGACCTTATCTCCAATCACGGCCCGGGTTTGAAAATGATGCAGAAATCAGAACTCTTTCCCCATGGCAAGAAACCTTGTGGTTGGCATGTTGTCCAAAGTTCAGTGTACTTGAAACCAGTGTGCCCCCCTGAGGCCCCGCCCAAGCTTGCAGGACACATTGGTCACAAAAACACATTGTGACCTTCAGCCTGAACCCAGTCCTCAGGTAAGGCCTCTCAGTGGCTGGATGGAGAGACAGCATATTGGGCTTGACATGCCCCTAAGCCCCAATTTTTAACCATCGTTCGTGTTGTCCCTTCACTCTTCCCCAGGGCTCTGCTTTGGAATACCTCTTTTGGTGGGACACCTGTGGTAACAAACCTGAAAGGAGTCCTCCCATCCCACAGATTGACGAAAAACATTTGGGATCGAGCCAAATCCACAGAGAGCAAGATTTGTCCGTGGCCCATGAGGCCTCCCCAACATTTCACGCCCATCCCTGATACAAAATCCAGAGACAAAAGCCTGAGCACGAGCCTCAGACTCGCTCATTCTTCATATCCTGAAGAGTTCTTCAGGTAAGAACCTACACTGCACTCGAATGCACCCAAAATATATAGTCTAACCTGGGCACTAATGCACTGTCTGACAACATGAGCACGGACCTCGTGACCAATACCCAGACAGCTGACTGCACACTGAGCACATCAGACACGCCATGGCCTTAGGACATCATCTCTTCCCTAGCTCAGTTTTCAGGCTTCAGAAAATAGACATTATCTCCAATCACTGCCCAGGGGTGACTGTGATGCAACAAACAAAATTCTTCTTTACCCATGGCAAAAAACCTTGTGGTTGCCATGTTGTCCAACGTTCAGTGTAGGCGAAACCAGCATTCACCCTGAGGCCCGGCCCATTCTTCAGTGCGACGAGAGCATAAACACACACTGTGCCCCTCAGCGTGAGTCCTGTCCTCTAGTACGTCCTCTCAGTGGCTGGACCATTAGATGTCATAATGTGCTTGACATGTCCCTAGGCCCCAATTTTTAACCAGATTTCTGGTTGTCCAGTCGCCCCTGCCCAGGGCTCTACTCTGGAATCCCTCATTTGGTGGGACACCTGACGTTGAAAAACAAAAAACAAAAAAAAAAAAAAATCAACAACAGAACAACGGACTTCTTCCATCCGACAGAATGACCCCAAACTCTTTAGACGGGGCCAAAACCCCAGAGAGTAAAACTCTCATCCTTCAGCCATCCAACAGGTGTCGACTGTCCCACAGGAGTCCTTGTTCATGGACCACCTCACAACTCATATCATGGAAAGCTTCCAAGGTCACATGATGGCCCCAATCTTAATGAAGTCGGATCATGGAAAGAAACTCCAACCTGAGCCAACTTCTGATCCATTGCTTTGGTTTCTATGTATCTCTCCTCAGAAGCCTGGTTTCCAATATCAGAATATGGGGGTTTCCTAAGGAAACAATCAGAACAGATCTCATCTCCACATGAGAAACTTGCTCTTTGGAGCTGTGTCAATACCTCAGGTTAGGAGGATCCTTCAGGGCGCTGGCACCATGGCCCAATTCCAAGGTCTCCAAGGACACAAACTTACATTATGATCCATCCTCAGGAGAGTCCATTTCAAATCAGCCCCCTCGGCTGCTCACCCAGAGCCAGCAGATCAAACCTGCCTTGTCACTAGGAGACAGTTGGAATGGGAGGTGGGCTGCCCAGGCATCCATCCTTAGAACCCTGCTCTGGAGAATTTCTTTATGGGACGTCTTGAATCCAACCAACCTCTCTTGACTGTCTCGCAGAATGAATCCTTGCGGTTTGAAGCATCACACAATCCCACTGTGAGAAAACCTCCATTTCCTCATGATGCCCCACACCTTCATAAATGGGGCATCATGGACAGAAACTCCATCCTAAGCCAAAGTCTGATCCGAGCCCTGAATTCAGAAGCACGAGATCTCGATTCAGCACTTGAGAGTGTGCCTGCTGTGCCCTCGCCCCGAAACCTAAGCCTAACTTGTGTTCTCAGACTTCCGTCTTCACAATCCTGGCCACACCCCTCCAGTTTGTCAATTCTGGAGACACAATGCAGCACTCTGCCTGCCCCCCAGAAGAAAAATGTTGCCCTATAGGGCTAACCAGAAACGCCAAATGAGTAACAACCTGCATGCCACTCGACCATACTCCAATTATAAAATCTAGCCTGTGCACTAAAGCCCTGTCTGACACAGCCTGAGGGCACACCTCCAGTCCAACACCCAGACAGCTGGCCGTACACTGAGCATATCAAACCCACAATGGCTTTCGGCCATCATCTCTACCCTACCTCAGTTTTCACCTTGAGAACCTAGACCTTATCTCCACTCAATGCTCAGGAGTGAACGTGATACAAGAATTAGAACTTCTCCTTCGCCATGGCAAGAAACCTTGTGGTTGTTATGTTGTCCAACGTTCATTGTAGGAGAAAGCAGCATGGACTATGAGGCCCCACCTATCCCTGAGGGCTACAATTTGCACAAACACACATTGTGAGCCTCAGCGTGAGCCCTATCCTCATGTAAAGCCTCTTAGTGACTGGAACAACAGCCCACTTATGGGGCTTGCCAAGACCCTAGTCCCCCAATCTCAACCAGAGTTAGAGATGTCTAGTCACCCCTACTCAGGGCTCTGCTCTGGAATCCCTCTTTGGTGGGACACCTGAGGTAAAAAAAAAAAAATACAGAAAGGACTCTTCCCATCCACAGAATGATCCCAACTTCATGGGATCAGGCCACATCACCAGAGAAAGACTTGTCCATGGCCCTTGAGAACACTCCGACATTCCACGGCCACCGTAGGCACAAAATCCAGAGACAAAAGCCTGAGCAAACGCCACATACTCGCCCTTTTTTCATAGCCGGAAAATTCTCACGGTCTGTAGATCAAGCCTTCATACATACATCCCCAAACTTAAGCTGAGTTTGTGTTTTCAGACTTCTGTCCCCACAGTCCTAGCCCACACACCATCCAAGCTGGGGCCCCTGTAGCCACACCTGAGGACTGTGGCTTCCTTCTCCAGGGGAATTCTGCCATATCCATTGGCCACAACCCTATAGATTAGGAGAAACCTCCAAACACACCGAGGCAATCCCAATAGTGTTGGCGGCCCAGGACAAAGAGGGATGATCTTTCATAAGTTAGGAAACTACCTCCACTCAGACCCAGAGACAGATATCCCCATAGAATAAGATTGAACTGGACAGGCACTTAGGCCCTAATCAGATCCATTGCTTTTGTTTCCAGGCATCTCTCCTCAGAGGCCTGGTTACCAATACCAGCATATGGGGGATTACTGAGGCACTCATAGAAAAATCTCGTCTCCACATAGGAAATGTACTCTTTGGAGCTCTATAAAAACCTCTGTTTAGGAGAATCTTTCAGGGCCCCGGATCAAGCGCCCCATTCCAAGGTCTCCATGGACTTAAACCCACATTATGATCTATCCTCGGTAGAGTCCATGTCAACTCATCCCCCTTGGTTTCTCCCCCAGGGCCTGCAGATCAAACCTGCATTGTTGCTAAAAGACAACTAGAATGGGAGGCGGGCTGCCCAGGCATCCATCCTTAGAACCCTACTCTGGAGTCGTTCCATATGGGACATCCTAGAGCCATCCAACAGGTCTCAAGTGTCCCACAGAAGGAATCTTTGCAGTCTGGTGCATCTCACAACTCCCATTGTGGGAAAATCTTCATGGCCTCTTGAGACGCTCCACTTTATAAAGGGGCCATCATGGACAGAAACTCCAACCTGAGCAAACGTCTGATATTCGCCCTGGCTTCAGGTGCATGAGATCTTGATTCAGCTCTGCAGAGTGTGCCTTCTGTGCCCTCACGCCAAAAAAACTAAGCCTAGCTTGTGTTCTCAGACTACCGTCCTCACACCCCTGGCCCAAAAGCCCTACAGTTTGGCAATACTGGGGCCACAATGCAGCACTCTGCCTGCCCTCCAGAAGAAAAACGTTGCCTTATGGAGCTACCTAGAAACCCGAATGAGGATCAACTGAACGCCACTCGACTGCACCCCAAATATACAGTCTACCCTGTCTAATGCCCTGTCTGACACAGCATGAGCCCACACCTCCAGACCTACGCTCGACAGCTAGCCACACACTGAGCTCATTGTACCCATCAGGTCCTTAGGTCTTCATCTCTTCCCAACCTCGGTTTTCGGGTTTCAGAACCTAGACCTAAACTCTAATCACTGTCCAGGCGTGAACGTGATGCAGAAATCACAACTCTTCCTTTCCCATGGCCGGAAACCTTGTGGTTGGCATATTCTCCAACGTTCATTGTAGGAGAATCCAGCGTGGCCCATGAGGCCCTTCCCATGCTTGAGGGCCTTGTTGGGCACAAATAGGCATTGTGACCCTCAGCATGAGCCCTGTCCTCAAGGAAGACCTCTCAGTGTCTGAATCAAGAGCCCACATATTGGACTTGCCATGCCCCTAGGCCCCCAAACTTAAACAGAGGTGGGGTTATCTAGTTGTCCCTACCAAGGACTCTGCTCTGGAATTCCTCTTTTATTGGCACACATGAGGTACATAAAATAAAATAAAAAAACAGAAAGGACACCTCCCATCCCACACAATGTACCCAAACTCTTGGGATTGGGTCAAATCCTCAGAGAAGGAAAGCCGTCCACACAACCATGAGGCCACGCCAGCATTCGACCCATATTGTTGACACAAATCCAGAGACAAAACCTGAGCAAGCACCTCAAACTCACCCTTTTTCATATCCCGAAGTGTTATCACGGTCTGTAGATTGGGCGTGCCATACCTATGTCCCCAATCCTAAGCGGAGTTTGTGTTTTCAGACTTCTGTCCCCACAGGCCTGGCCCACACACCCTCAAGGCTGTGCCCCTAGAGCAAAACTGAGAACTGTGCCTGAACTCTCCAGGGGATTTCTGCCCATTCCATTGGCCACAACCCTATAGATTAGGAGAAACTCCAAAATCCCGAGGCCATTCCCAATATTATAGGCTGCCCAGGACAAACAGGGGCGATCTGACAAAAGCCGAGCAACTACCTCCCCTCAGATCCATAGACACGTATCCCCAGGAAAGAGATTGAACTGGACAGGCACCCAAGCCCTAATCATATCCATTGCCTTTGTTTCCAGGCATCTCTCCTCAGAGGCCTGGTTTCCAATAGCAGCATATGGGAGATTCCTTAGGCACTCATCAAAACAATCCTCTTCTCTACATAGGAAACGTACTCTTTAGAGCTCTATCAAAACCTCCGGTTATGAACATCCCTCAAGGCCCCGGATCAAGCACCCCATTCCAAGGTTTCCATGGACACAAATGCACATTATGGCCCATCCTCAACTCACCCATTTCAACACACCCGCCTCGGTTACGCCCCTCGATCCAGCAGATAGAACTTGCCTTGGCGCTATGAGACACCTGGAATGGGAGGCAGGCTGCCCAGGCATCCATCCTTAGAACCCTGCTCTGGATAACTTCCTTATGGGATGTCCTCGAGCCATCCAGCAGGTCTCGACTGTCCCACGGAAGGAATCATTGCGGTTTGGAGCATCTCACAATTCCCATCGTGGGAAAACCTCCATGGCGTCGTGACACCCTCCCCTTCATGAAGGGGCCGTCATGGACAGAAACTCCAACCTGAGCCAATGTCTGATCCTAGCTCTGTCTTCAGGTACACGGGATCTCGAATCATCTCTGCAGAGGGTTCCTGCCGTCCCCTCACCCCGAAATCTAAGTCTGGCTTGTGTTCTCAGAAATTTTTCCTCACACTCCTGGCTCACAAGCCTTTAGTTTGGGAATTCTGGAGCCACTATGTGGCACTGTGTCTTCCTTCCAGAAGAAAAGCCCCTCTGGGGCTACCCAGTAACCACAAATGAGTACCAACCTGCACGAAACTCGACTGCACCCCAATGATACAGTCTAGCCTGGGCACTAATTCCCTGTCTGCCACAGCCTGTGCCTGCACCTCCCAACCCACACTCAACAGCTGGCTGAACACTGAGCACATCAGTCACACCATGGCCTTAGGTCTTCATCTCTTCCCAACCTCAGTTCAGGCTTCAGAACCTAGACCTTAAATCCATTCACAGTCCAGGAGTGAAAGTGTTGCAGAAATTAGAACTCCTTCTTCCCCATGGCCAGAAAACTTGTGGTTGCCATATTGTGCAACGTTCAGTGTAGGAGAAACCAGCATGGTACATTAGGCCACGCCCTGACTTGAGGTGCTCCTTGGCCACAAAAACACATTGTGAAACTCAATATGAGCCCTATGCTCAAGGAAGGCCTCTCAGTGTCTGGACCAAGAGCCCACATATGGGGCTTGCCATGTTCTTAGGTCCCAATGTTAACCAGAATTCTGGTTGTCCAGTCGCCCCTCCCCAGTATTCTGCTGTGGAATCCCTCTTTTTTTGGGGTCCACCTTAGGGTAAAAAAAAAAAAACAAAAAAAAAAAAAAAAAAAAAAAAATAGGTAAAAAAAAAAAAAAAAAAAAAAAAAAACAGGAAGGCCCCCTCCCTTCCCACAGAATGACCCCAAACTCGTGGGATTGGGTCAAATCCCCAGAAAGGGAGCCTCATCGATGGCCCATGAGGACGCCCGGACATTCCATGGCAATCGGTGACACATATCCAGAAAAAAATAAGCATGAGCAAGCACCTCACTTTCGCCCTTTGTTCATATCCCGAAGAGTTCTCCTCACGGTCTATATATCGGGCTGGCCATACCTACAGACCCAAACATAAGTGGAGTTTGTGTTTTCAGACTTTTGTCCAAATAGCCCTGGACCACACACGCTCCACACTTGGGTCCCTAGAGCCACACCTCAGGACTGTGCTTCCCTTTCAAGAGAATTCTTCCCATTCTTTGGCCACAACCTTGCAAATTAGGAAAAACCTCCAAAGTTACCGAGGCCATCCCAATAGTGTAGGCCGCCCAGGACAAACAGGTGTGATCTCAAACCAGCTGAGCAACTACCTCCACTCAGACAAAAGATGTCCCCAGAGAAGAATATTGAACCGGAAAGACCCCTAGGCCCTAATCAGATCCATTGCTTTGGTTTCCAGGCATCTCTCCTCAGAGACCTCATTTCCAATACCAGCAAATGGTGGTTTCCTGAGGCACAAATAAGAACAAATCACGTCTCCCCATGGAAAACTTGCTCATTGGAGCTTTGTTATCACCTCTGGTTAGGAGAATCCTTCAGGGCCCTGGTGCCACTGCCCCATACCAAGGTCTCAATGGACTCAAACCAACATTAAGACCATCCTCAGGAAAGTCCATTTCAACTCATTTAAGACCATCCTCAGGAAAGTCCATTCCAACTCAGCCCCCTTTGTTGCTACCCCAAGCCAGCAGATCAAACGTTTCTTGTTTCTAGGAGACAATTGGAATTGAGGCTGTCTGCCCAGGCATCCATACTTAGAACCCTGTTCTGGAAAAATACCTTATGAGACATCCTGGAGCAATCCAACAAATCTTAATTGTCGCACAGAAGGAATCCTTTCGGTTTGGAGCATCTCACAAGTCTAATAGTGGGAAAACCCCCATGGCCTCATAATGCCCCCCCCTTCATGAAGTGGCCAACATGGACAGAAACTCCAACCTGAGCCAAAGTCTGATCCTCGACCTGACTTCAGACTCATGAGATCTCAATTCAGCTCTGCAGAGTGTGCCTGCCATGTCCATTCCCCGAAACCTAAGCCTAGCTTGTGTTCTCAGACTTCCGTCCTCACTCTCCTGGCCCACAAGCCCTCCAGTTTGGGAATTCCGAAGCCACAATGCAGCACTCTGCCTGCCCTCCAGAAGAAAAACTTTGCCCTCTGCTGCTAATAAGAAACCCCAAATGATTATCTAATGCATGCCACTCGATTGCAAAGCAATTATACAGCCTACCCTGAATACTAATGCCCTGTCTGGCACAGCCTGAGACAAGACATCCCAAACGACACCTACACAGCTGGCTCCAACTTGGACACAAGGGACCCGCTATGGCTGTAGTTCGTCATCTCTTCCCAACCTCGGTTTTCAGGCTTCAGAACCTAGACCTTATCTCCAATCACTGCCCAGGGGTGAACGTGATGCAGAAATTAGAATTCCTCCTTCCCCATGGCCAGAAACCTTGTGGTGGGCATGTTGTCCAACGTTCAATGTGGGAAAACCTGCATTGTCGGAAAGGCCACGCCAGTGCTTGAGGGCCGCCTAGGGCACAGACATGCATTGTGACCTGTAGCGTGAGTCCCATATTAAAGTAACGCCTCTCAGTGGCTGGACCAAGATCCTGCCTATGGGGCTTGTCATATCCATAGGCCCCCAGGCTTAACCAGAGAGCGAGTATTCCAGTGGTCAGTAAGCACTGCTATGCTCCAGAATCCCTCTACTGGGGGGACACATGAAGCAGAAAACAGGACTCTTCCCTTCCCACAGAATGACCCCAAACTCTTGGGGGCTGGACAAACTACCAGAGAGAGGGAGACTTCTACGACCCATGAGGCAACTCCTACATTAAACGGCCATTGTGGACAAAATATCCAGAGACAAAAGACTGAGCGACTGCCTCCCTCTCACCCTTCTTTCATATCCAGAGGAGCTCCCCTCACGGACTGTAGATCAGGCCTGCCATAACCTCGGCCCCAAACCTGAGCTGAGTTTGGGTTTTTGGATGTCTGTCTGCACAGCCGTGGCCCACACCGCCTCCAGGCTGGGGTCTCTGGAGCCACACCACAGAACTGTGCCTGCTCTCTCCTAAGAAACTGCCCGTTCCATTGGCCACAACTCTACAAAATAGTAGAAATCTCAAGGTCCCCAAGGACATCCCACTTCCGCAAGCCGCACTGGACAAACAGGGGCATTATGACACCAGCTGAGCAACTACTACCTCCATGCAGACACACAGACTGATATCCGCAGAGACAGAAGATTGAAACAGACAGGCCCCTAGGCCCTATTATGAACTCTGGCTTTGGTGTCCAGGTATCACTCCTCAGAGGCCTGGGTTCGAAGACCAGCATATGGGGCTATCCTCAGGCACCAGACAGAACACCTCTCATCTCCACATGGAAAGCTTCCTTGTTGGAGTTGTGTCAAACCCTTCGGGTTGGAGAATCCTGCAGAGTCCCTCAGCTACTGCCACATTCCAAGGTCTCCATGGCCACCAACCCACATTATGTCTCATCCTCAGGAAAGTCCATTTAACTCAGCCTTCTGGGTAGCTCACCCAAGAGCCCGCAGATTGAGCGTGCCTTGTCTCGACCAGGCAATGGGAAGGTGAGTTGGTGTTTCTCGGCATCCATGCTTAGGCCCCTGCTCTCGAGTCTTTCTGTATGGGGCATCCTGGAACCATCCAATAGTACTCGCCTGTCCTGAAGAAGGAAACTTTGAAGTTTGGAGCAGCTCACAACTCCCAGCGTAGGGAAACCTCCCTGGCTTCATGAAGCCCCCACCCCCTTCAGGAAGGGGCCGTCATGGACACAAACTCCAGCTTGAGGCAACATCTGATCCTCGCCCTGACCTCAGATGCAGGAGATCTCGATTCAGCCTCTGCACAGTGGGCCCAAACCTCGTGCTACCTTGTGTTTTCAGACTTCCTTCGTCACACTCCTGGCAAACATGTCCTCAAGACTTGGAATTCTGGAACCAAAATGCAGCCCTATGCTGGCCCTCCAGAAGAAAAACGTTGCTCTATGGGGATCTCCATAAACCCCAAATGAGGTTCAACCTGCTCGGTTCTCGACCTCACCCCAATTGGATTGTTCGGGTTGTCCATTCATCCCTCCCCAGAGCTCTGCTTTGGAATCCCTCTTTTGGTGGGACACCTGAGGTAACAAAACTAAAAGGACTCCTCCCTTCCTTGAGATTGACCCAAAACAATTGGGATTGGACCAAATTCACAGAGAGGAAGTCTCGTCCAGGGCCCATGAGGCCTCCCCGAGATTCCACAGCCATCGTTGACAACAAATCCAGAGACAAAAGTCTGAGCAAGGGCCTCACACTCGCTCTTTTGTCGTATCCCGAAGAGTTCTCCTCACGGTCTGTAGATCGGGCCTGCCATACCTACTTCCCAAACCTAAGACGAGTTTGTGTTTTCAGACTTCTGTCCCCACATTCCTGGCCCACAGACCCTTCAGGCTGGGGCCCCTGGAGCCACACATCAGGACTGTGCCTGTCCATACCACGGGAATTCTGCCCATTCCATTGTCCACAATCGTACAAATTAGGAAAAACCTCCAGAGTCCCCAAGGACATCCCAATAATGTAGGCCGCCCAGGACAAACAAGGGTCATCTGAAACCAGCTGAGCATCTATCTCTACTCAGCGTAGATGGATGTCCCCAGAGAAGAAGATTGAATCAGACAGGGCCCTAGGCCTGAATCAGATTCATTGCTTTCGGTTACAGGTATCTCTCCTCAGAGGCCTGGTTTCCAATATTAGCATATGGGGATTTCATGAGGCAGCAATCAGAACAAATCTCTTCTCCACATGGGAAAATTATCTTTTGAAGATGTCTCAAAACCTCCAGTTAGGATAAGCCTTCAGGGCCTGTGTGCCACTGCCCCATTACAAGGTCTCCATAGACACAAAAACACATTAGGACCCATCCACCGGAGAGTCCATTTCAACTGAGCGTATTCCGTTGCTCCGCGAGATCCAGCAGATCTAACTTGTCTTGTTGCTAGGAGACAATTGGAATGTGAGGTGGCCTACCCCGCCATCCATCCTTAAAACCCTGCTCGGAATCGTTGGACTGGAGCCAACCAACAGGTCTCAATTTTCCTGCAGAAGAATCTTTGCATTTGGGAGCTTCTCAGAACTCCCATCGTGAGAGAACTCCCATGGCCACGTGATCCCCCCCCCCTCATAAAGGGGCCATCAGGGACATAAGGTCCAACCTGAGCGATCGTCTGATCCTCACCCTGACTTCAGATGCACGAGATCTCGGTTCAGGTCTGTAGTATGTGCCTGCCATGTCCTCACCCAGAAACCTAAGCTTTGCTTGTGTCCTCAGACTTCTGTCCACAGACTACTGGCTCATAAGACCTCCAGTTTGGCAATCCAGAACTACAATGCAGCACTCTACCTGCCCTGCAGAAGAAATACATTGCCCTCTGGGGCTACCTAGAAACCCCAAATGAAGATCAACCTGAACGACACTTGGTTATACCCAAAATATATAGGATTACATGGACAATAATGCCCTTTCTGACACAGCCTGAGTCTGGACCTCCTGGGCCCACCCAGACAGCTGGCTACAAACTGAGAACTTCAGACCCCCCATGGCCTTAGGTCGTTATCCCTTCCCAACCTCAGTTTCAGGCTTCAGAACCTAGACCTTACCTCCAATCACTGCCCAGCTTTGAAAATGATGCAGAAATCAGAACTCATTCCCGAAGGCAGGAAATCTTGTGGTTGGCTTTTGTCCAACGTTCAGTGTAGTGGTAACCAGTGTGTCCCTTGAGGCCTCGCCATTGCTTGCGGTCCAGATAGGTAGCAAACACACATTGTGACCCTCAGCCTTAGCCCAGTCCTCAGGTAAGGCCTCTCAGTGGCTGGATGAAGAGACAGCATATTGGGCTTGCCATTCCCCTAGGCCCCAATTTTTAACCATAGTTCGTGTTGTCCCTTCACTCCTCCCCAGGGCTCTGCTTTGGAATTCCTCTTTTGGTGGGACACCTGATGTAACAACCCAGAAAGGAGTCCTCCCTCCAACAGATTGAAGAAAAACAATTGGGATCGGGCCAAATCCACAGAGAGGAAGATTCGTCCATGGCGCATGAGGCATCCTCGACATTCCACGGCCATCGCTGATACAAAATCCAGAGACAAAAGCCTAACCAAGCACCTCAGACTCGCACTATCTTCATATCCTGAAGATGTCTTCTCATGGATTGTAGATCGGGCCTGCCATACCTACGTCCCCAAACATAAGCTGAGTTTGTGTTTTCAGACTTCTGTCCTCAAAGTCCTGGGCCACACACCATCCAGGCTGGGGACCCTGGAGCACACATTAGGACTGTGCCTACCCAATCCATGTGAATTCTGCCCATTCCATTGTCCAAAATCGTACAAATTAGGAGAACCCTCCAACGTCCCTGAGTCCATCCCAATAGAATAGGTCGCCAGGGACAAAAAAGGGCAGTCTGACACCAGCTGAGCATCTAACTCCACTCATACCCTAGAATGATGTCCCCAGAGAAGAAGATTGAACCAGACAGGACCCTACGCCAAAATCGTATCCATTGCTTTCGTTTACAGGCATGTCTCCTCAAAATTCTGGATTCCAATACCAGCATTGGTGTTTTCCTGAGGCACCCATCAGAACAAACCTCGTCTCCACAAGGAAACTTGAGCATGGGAGCTATGTCAAAAGCTGAGGAGAATACTTCAGGGTCCCGGTGCCACCGCCCCATTCCAAGGCCTCATGGACACAAACACACATTAGACCCATCCTCAGGAAAGTCCATTTAAACTCAGCCACCCCGGTTGCTCCCGCAGAGCCATCAGATCTAAACTGTCTTGTCGCTAGGAGACAATTAGAATGCGAGGCGGACTTCCCAGGCATCCATCCTCGAACGTTGGTCTGGACTCATCCATATTGGATGTCCTGGAGCTGTCCAACAGGTCTCAATTTTCCCGCAGAAGGAATCCTTGGAGGGGGCATCCCACCAATCCCAACGTGGGAAAAAATACACGGCATCGAGATTCGGCTCCCTTTATGAAGGGGCCGTCATGAACAGAAAATCCAAGCTGAGCCAACGTCTGATCCTCGCTCTGACTTCAGATGCATGAGATATTGCTTCAATCTTCAGGAGGTACATGCCGTGCCCTCGCCCTGAAACCCAAGTCTATCTGTCCCTAGGACCCAATTTTAACCAGATTTCTGGTTGTCCAATCGCCCTCCCCAGGGCTCTACTCTGGAATCCCTCATTTGGTGGGACCCCTGAGTTTGAAAAACAAAACAAAACAAAACAACAACAACAAAAAAACGGACTTCTTCCATCCCACAGAATGACCCCAAACTCTTTGGATTGGGCCAAACCCCCAGGGAGTAAGACTCGTCCATTTCCCATGAAGTCACCCGGAAATTTCATGACCATGAATGGCATGATATCCAGAGATAAATACTTGAACAAGAGCCTCACACTCGCCCTTTTTTCATATCCCAAAGAGTTCTCCTCATGGTCTGTAGATCAGTCCTGCCATACCTATGACCCGAAACATAAGCCGAGTTTGTGTTTTTTCAGACAACTTTCCAAACAGCCCTGGCCTACACAGCCTACAGGCTTAGGCCCCTGGAGCCAAGCTGAGGACTGTACTTGCCCTCTCCAAAGGAATTCTGTGTGTCCATTCCAATGGCCACAACGCTACTAATAGGATAAACCTCCAAAGTCCCTGAGGCAATCCCAATAGTGGTGGCTTCCCAGGACAAACAGGAGCAATCTGAGCCCATCTGAGAACCTACCTGCACTCAGACTTGTAGACTGATATCCCCAGAGGTAAAAAGGAACGAACAGGCCCCTAGGCCCTAATCGGATCCATTGCTTTGGTTTCCAGGCATCTCTCCTCAGAGGCCTGGATTTCAGTACCAACATATGGCTGTTTCTTGACTCACCCACCAGAACAAATCTCATCTACACACATGGGAAACTTGCACGTGGGAGTGATGTCAATGCCTCTGTTTAGGAGAACCCTTCATGCCAAAGTGCCACCGCGTCATTCCACGGTATCCATAGACACAAAAACACATTAGGACCCATCCATAGGAGAGTCCATTTCAACTCAGCGTATTCGGTTGCTCCGCGAGATCCAGCAGATCTAACATGTCTTGTTGCTAGGAGACAATTGGAATGCGAGTTGGGCTACCCAGCCATCCTTCCTTAGAACCCTGATCGGAATCGTTAGCCTGGAGCCATACAACAGGACCCAATTGTCCTGCAGAAGAATCTTTGAAGTTGGGAGCTTCTCACAACTCCCATCGTAGGAAAACACCCATGGCCTCGTGATCCCCCCCCCTTCATGAAGTGGCCCTCAGGGACATAAGGTCCAACCTGAGCGATCGTCTGATCCTCACCCTGACTTCAGTTGCACGAGATCTCGGTTCATATCTGTAGATTGTGCCTGCCATGTCCTCAACCAGAAACCTAAGCCTAGCTTGTGTCCTCAGACTTCCATCCTCAGACTAATGGCCCACAAGCCCTCCAGTTTGGCAATCCAGAATTATAATGCAGTACCCTGCCTGCCCTCCAGAAGAAAAACATTGCTTTCTGGGGCTACCCAGAAACCCCAAATGAGGATCAACCTGCACGCCATTTGGCTGTACCCAAAATATATAGGCTGACCTGGGCAATAATGCTCTTTCTGACAGAGGCTGAGCCTGGACCTCCTGGCCCCACCCATACAGCTGGCCGCTCACTGAGCACATCAGACCAGCCATTGCCTTAGGTCGTTATCTCTTCCCAGCCTCGGTTTTCAGGATTTAGAACCTAGACCTTATCTACAATCACTGCCCATGTTTGAAAATGATGCAGAAATCAGAACCCTTTCCCGATGGCAAGAAACCTTGTGGTAGGCTTGTTGTATAATGTTCAGTGTAGTGGATACCAGTGTGTCCAATGAGGACCCGCCATTGCTCGCGGGCCACATAGGTGGCAAACACACATTGTGACCCTCAGCCTTAGCCCAGTCCTCAGGTAAGGCCTCTCAGTGGCTGGATGAAAAGACAGCATATTGGGCTTGCCATGCCCCTAGGCCCCAATTTTTAACAATAGTTCGGGTTGTCCCTTCACTTCACTCTTCCCCAGGGCTCTGCTTTGTAACTCCTCTTTTGGTGGGACACCTGAGGTAACAACCCTGAAAGGAGTACTCCATCCAACAGATTGACGAAAAACAATTGGGATTGGGCCAAATCCACAGAGAGCAAGATTCGTCCATGGCCCATGAGGCCTCCTCTACATTCCACGGCCATCGCTAAAACAAAATCCAGAGACAAAAGCCTGAGCAAGCGCCTCAGACTCGCACTATCTTCATATCCTGAAGATGTCTTCTCATGGATTGTAGATCCGGCCTGCCATACCTACGTCCCCAAACATAAGCTGAGTTTGTGTTTTTTTCAGACTTCTGTCCTCAAAGTCCTGGGCCACACACCATCCAGGCTGGGGACCCTGGAGCCACACATTAGGACTGTGCCTACCCAATCCATGGGAATTCTGCCCATTCCATTGTCCAAAATCTTACAAATTAGGAGAACCCTCCAAAGTCTCTGAGGCCATCCCAATAGTATAGGTCGCCCGGGACAAAAAAGGTCAGTCTGTCACCAGCTGAGCATCTACCCCACTCATACCCTAGATGGATGTCCCCAGATAAGAAGATTGAAACAGACAGGACCCTAGGCCAAAATCGGATCCATTGCTTTGGTTTACAGGCATGTCTCCTCAAAAAACCCTGGTTTCCAATACCAGCATTGCGGTTTTCCTGAGGCACCCATCAGAACAAACCTCATCTCCACAAGGAAACTTGTGCATGGGAGCTATGTCAAAAGCTGAGGAGAATACTTCAGGGTCCCGGTGCCACCGCCCCATTCCAAGTCCCTCATGGACACAAACACACATTAGTCCCATCCTCAGGAAAGTCCATTTCAACTCAGCCACCCCGGTTGCTCCCGCAGAGCCATCAGATCTAAACTGTCTTGTCGCTAGGAGACAATTAGAATGCGAGGCGGGCTTCCCAGGCATCCATCCTCGAACGTTGGTCTGGACTCATCCATATGGGATGTCCTGGAGCTGTCCAACAGGTCTCAATTGTCCCGCAGAAGGAATCCTAGGAGGGGGCATCCCACCACTCCAAACGTGGGAAAACCTCCACGGCCTCGAGATTCGGCTCCCTTCATGAAGGGGCCGTCATGAACAGAACATCCAAGCTGAGCCAACGTCTGATCCTCGCTCTGACTTCAGATGCATGAGATATTGCTTCAGATCTTCAGGAGGTACATGCCGTGCCCTCGCCCTGAATCCCAAGTCTAGCTTGTGTTCTCAGACTTCCATCCTCACACTCCTGGCCCCGAAGCCCACAAGTTTGGCAATTCCGGACCATCATTGCAGCACTCTGCCTGCCCGCGAGAAACAAAATATTGCCCAATGAGCTGCCCGGGCACATTAAATGAGAATAAACCTACTCGGCACTCGAATGTACCCCAATTATATAATCTAACCTGGGCTGTAATGCACTGTCTGACACACCCTGAGCCGGGACCTCCTGAGCAACACAGAGACAGCTGACCGCACCCTGAGCCCATAAGACACGCCGTGGCCTTAGGTCATCATCTCTTCCCTACCTCAGTTTTCAGGCTTCAGAACCTAGACCATTATCTCCAATCACTGCCCAGGGGTGAGTGTGATGCAGAAATCAGAACTCTTCCTTACCCATGGCAAGAAACCTTATGGTTGGCATGTTGTCCAACATTCAGTGTAGGGGAAACCAGCATTCACCCTGAGGCCCCACCCATTCTTGAGTGCGACGAGGGCATAAACACGCATTGTGACCCTCAGCGTGAGTCCTGTCCTCTAGTACGTCCTCTCAGTGGTTAGAACACTAGATGCCATAATGGCTTGATATGTCCCTAGGCCCCAAATTTAAACCAGATTTTTGGTTGTCCAATCGCCCCTCCCCAGGGCTCTACTCTGGAATCCCTCATTTGGTGGGGTTTGAAAAACAAAACAAAATAACAACAACAACAAAAAAAAAAAAAAAAACTGACTTCTTCCATCCCACAGAATGACCCCAAACTCTTTGGACGGGGCCAAACCCCCAGAGAGTAAGACTCGTCCAGTTCCCATGAAGTCACCCGGATATTTCATGAACATGAATGGCACGATATCCAGAGATAAAAACTTGAGTAAGAGCCTCACACTCGCCCATTTTTCATATCCCGAAGAGCTCTCCTCATGGTCTGTAGATCAGTCCTGCCATACCTATGACCCGAAACATAATCCGAGTTTGTGTTTTCAGACAACTGTCCAAACAGCCCAGGCCTACACACCCTACAGGCTAGCCCCTGGAGCCAACCTGAGGACTGTACTTGCCCTCTCCAAGGGAATTCTGTGTGCCTATTCCAATGGTCACAACTCTACTAATAGAATAAATCTCCAAAGTCCCTGAGGCCATCCCAATTGTGGTGGCTTCCCAGGACAAACAGGAGCAATCTGAGCCCATCTGAGAAGCTACCTGCATTCAGACTTGTAGACTGATATCCCCAGAGGTAAAAAGGAATGAACAGGCCCCTAGGCCCTAATCTGATCCATTGATTTGGTTTCCAGGCATCTTCCTCAGAGGCATGGATTTCAGTACCAGCATATGGCTGTTTCTTGACTCACCCATCAGAACAAAACTCATCTACACATGGGAAACTTGCACGTGGGAGGTGTGTCAAAGCCTCTTTTTAGGAGAACCCTTCAGGGCCCCAGTGCCACCGCTTCATTCCAAGGTCTCCATAGACACAAAATCATATTAGGACACATGCACGGGAGAGTCCAAATCAACTCAGCGTATTCGGTTGCTCCGCGAGATCCAGCAGATCTAACTTGTCTTGTTGCTAGGAGACAATTGGAAAGCGAGGTGGCCTACCCCCGCCATCCATCCTTAAAACCCTGCTCAGAATCATGGGCCTGAGCCAACCAACAGGTCTCAATTTTCCTGCAGAAGAATCTTTGCAGTTGGGAGCTTCTCACAACTCCCATCGTGAGAAACCCCCATGGCCACGTGATACCACCACTTCATGAAGGGGCCATCAGGGACATAAGGTCCAACCTGAGAAATAGTCTGATCCTCACCCTGACTACAGATGCACGAGATCTCTATTCAGGTCTGTATATTGTGCCTGCCATGTCCTCACCCAGAAACCTAAGCCTAGCTTGTGTCTTCAGACTTCCGTCCTCAGACTAATGGCCCACAAGCCCTCCAGTTTGGCAATCCAGAATTACAATGCAGCACTCTGCTTGCCCTGCAGAAGAAAAATATTGCCCTCTGGGGCTACCTAGAAACCCCAAATGAAGATCAACCTGCACGCCACTTGGCTGTACCCAAAATATATAGGCTGACCTGGGCAATAATGCCCTTTCTGACAGAGCCTGAGCCTGGACCTCCTGGCCCCACCCAGACAGCATGCCGCTCACTGAGCACATAGGACCAGCCATTGCCTTAGGTCGTTATCTCTTCCCCAACCTCGGTTTTCAGGATTTAGAACCTAGACCTTATCTCCAATCACTGCCCAGGTTTGAAAATGATGCAGAAATCAGAACTCCTTCCCAATGGCAAGAACCTTGGGGTTGGCTTGTTGTCCAACGTTCAGTGTTGTGGAAACCTGTTTGTCCGATGAGGCCCCGCCATTGCTAACGGGCCACATAGGTGGCAAACTCACATGTGACCCACAGCCTTAGCACAGTCCTCAGGTAAGACCTCTCAGTGTCTGGATGATGAAGAGACAGCATATTGGGCTTGCCATGCCCATACGCCCCAATTTTTAACCATAGTTCGTGTTGTCCCTTCATGCTTCCCCAGGGCTATGCTTTGGAATTCCTCTTTTGGTGGGACACCTGATTTAACAACCCTGAAAGGAGTCCTCCATCCAACAGATTGACGAAAAACAATTGGGATCGGGCCAAATCCACAGAGAGCAAGATTCGTCCATGGCCGATGAGGCCTCCTCGACATTCCACGGCCATCTGCTGAAACAAAATTCAGAGACAAAAGTCTGAGCAAGCGCCTCAGACTCGCACTTTCTTCATATCCTGAAGATGTCTTCTCATGGTTTGTAGATCGGGCCTGCCATACCTACGTCCACAAACATAAGGTGAGTTTGTGTTTCAGACTTCTGTCCTCAAAGTCCTGGGCCACACACCATCCAGGCTGGGGACCCTGGAACCACACATTAGGACTGTGCCTACCCAATCCATGGGAATTCTGCCCATTCCATTGTCCAAAATCGTACAAATTAGGAGAACCCTCCAAAGTCCCTGAGGCCATCCCAATAGTATAGGTCGCCAGGGACAAAAAAGGTCAGTATGACACCAGCTGAGCATCTACCTCCACTCATACCCTAGATGGATGTCCCCAGAGAAGAAGATTGAACCAGACAGGACCCGAGGCCAAAATCGGATCCATTGCTTTGGTTTACAGGCATGTCTCCTCAAAACCCTGTTTTCCAATACCAGCATTGGGGTTTTCCTGAGGCACCCATTAGAACCAAACTCGTCTCCACAAGGAAACTTGTGCATGGGAGCTATGTCAAAAGCTGAGGAGAATACTTCAGGGTCCTGGTGCCACTGCCCCATTTAAAGGCCCTCATGGACACAAACACACATTAGACCCATCCTCAGGAAAGTCCATTTCAACTCAGCAACCCCGGTTGCTCCCGCAGAGCCATCAGATCTAAACTGTCTTGTCGCTAGGAGACAATTGGAATGCGAGGCGAGCTTCCCAGGCATCCATCCTCGAACTTTGGTCTGGACTCATCCATATGGGATGTCCTGGAGTTGTCCAACAGGTCTCAATTGTCCCGCAGAAGGAATCCTAGGAGGGGGCATCCCACCACTCCAAACGTGGGAAAACCTCCACGGCCTCAAGAATCCACTCCCTTCATGAAGGGGCCGTCATGAACAGAAAATCCAAGCTGAGCCAATGTCTGATCCTCGCTCTGACTTCAGATGCATGAGATATTCCTTCAGATCTTCAGGAGGTACATGCCGTGCCCTCGCCCTGAAACCCAAGTCTAGCTTGTGTTCTCAGACTTCCATCCTCACACTCTTGGCCCCGCAGCCCACAAGTTTGGCAATTCCGGACCATCATTGCAGCACTCTGCCTGCCCTCGAGAAACAAAATATTGCCCAATGAGATGCCCGGGCACATTAAATGAGAATAAACCTACATGGCACTCGAATGTACCCAAATTATATAGTCTAACCTGGGCAGTACTGCACTGTCTGACACAGCCTGAGCCTGAGCCGGGACCTCCTAGGCAACACCCAGACAGCTGACCGCACACTGAGCACATCAGAACCGCCATGGCCTTCGATCATCATCTCTGCCCTACCTAGGTTTTCAGGCTTCAGAACCTAGACCTTATCTCCAATCACTGCCCAGGGGTGACTGTCATGCAGAAATCAGAACTCCTACTTACCCAAGGCAGGAATCCTTGTGGTTGCCATGTTGACTTAAGTTCAGTGTAGGGGAAACCAGCATTCAGTCTGAGGCCCCGCCCATTCCTGAGTGCAACGAGGGCATAAACACGCATTGTGACCCTCAGCATGAGTCCTGTCCTCTAGTAGGTCCTCTCAGGGCTGCACCATGAGATGTCATAATGGGCTTGACATGTCCCTAGGCCCCAATTTTTAACCAGATTTCTGGTTGTCCAGTCACAACTCCCCAGGGCTCTACTCTGGAATCCCACATTTGGTGGGACACCTGAGGTAGAAAAACAAAACAAAACAAATCAACAACAACAGAACAACGGACTTCTTCCATCCAACAGAGTGAACCCAAACTCCTTGGACGGGTCCAAACCCCCAGAGAGTAAGACTCGTCCATTTCCCATGAAGTCACCCGGAAATTTCACGAACATGTGTGACACAATATCTAGAGACAAAAAGGTGAGCAAGAGCCTCACACTCGCCCATTTTTCATATCCTGAAGAGTTCTCCTCTTGGTCTATAGATCAGTCCTGCCATAACTATGACCCGAATCATAAGCCGAGTTTGTGTTTTCAGACAACTGTCCAAACAGCCCTGGCCTACACACCCTACAGGCTCAGGCCCCTGGAGCCAAACCTGAAGACTGTGCTTGCCCTCTCCAAGGGAATTGTGTGTGCCCATTCCAGTGGCCACAACCCTATTAAAAGGTTAAACCTCCAAAGTCCCTGAGGCCATCCCAATATTTGTGGCTTCCCAGGACAAACAGGGGCAATATAGGACCATCTGAGCACCTACCGGCACTCAGTCCCGTAGACTGATGTCCCCAGAGGTAAAAAGGAACGAACAGGCCCCTGGCACATAATGGATCCATTGCTTTGGTTTCCAGGCATCGCTCCTCATAGGCCTGGATTTCAATAACAGCATATGGCTATTTCTTGACTCACCCATCAGAACAAATCTCATATACACATGGGAAACTTGCACGATGGAGCAGTGTGAAAGCCTCTCTTTAGGAGAACCCTTCAGGGACCCTGTGCCAACGCTTCATTCCAAGGTCTCCATAGACACAAAATCATATTAGGAAACATCCATGGGAGAGTCCATTTCAACTCAGCCTCCTCGGTTGCTCCCCCAGATCCAGCAGATCTAACCTGTCTTGTTGCTTGGAGACAATTGGAATGCGAGGTGGGCTACCCAGCCATCCATCCTTAGAACCCTGCTCAGAATCCTTGTCCTGGAGCCAACCAACAGGTCTCAATTGTCCTGCAGAAGAATCTTTGCAGTTGGGAGCTTCTCACAACTCCCTTCTTGGGAAAACACCCATGGCCTCGTGATCCACCCCCCCTTCAAGAAGGGGCTATCAGGAAAAAAAAGTCCAACCTAGGCGATCGTCTGATCCTCCCCCTGAATTCAGATGCACAAAATCTCGATTCGGGTCTGTAGGTTGTGCCTGCCATATCCTCACCCAGAAACCTAGGCCTAGCTTGGGTTCTCAGACTTCCGTCCTCAGACTACTGGCCCACAAGCCCTCCAGATTGGCAATCCAGAACTACAATGCAGCACTCTACCTGCCCTCCAGAAGAAAAATATTGCCCTCTGGGGCTACACAGAAACCCCAAATGAGGATCAACCTGCACGCCATTCGGCTGTACCCCAAATATATAGGTTGACCTGGACACTAATGCCCTTTCTGCGACAGCCTGAGCCTGGACCTCCTGGCCCCACCCAGACAGCTGGCCGCACACTGAGCACATCGGACCAGCCATGGCCTTAGGTCGTCATCTGTTCTCAATCTCGATTTTCAGGCTTCAGAACGTAGACCTTATCTCCAATCACAGCCCGGGTTTGAAAATGATGCAGACAACAGAACTCTTTCCCCAGGGCAAGAAACCTTGCGGTTGGCATGTTGTCCAAGGTTCAGTGTAGTTGAAACCAGTGAGGCCCATGAGGCCCCGCCCTTGCTTGTGGGCCACATTGGTAACAAACACACATTGTGACCCTCAGCCTGAGCCCAGTCCTCAGGTATGGCCTCTCAGTGGTTGGATGGAGAGACAGCATTGGTCTTGCCATGCCCCTAGGCCTCAATTTTTAACCATAGTTCGGGTTGTCCCTTCACTCTTCCCCAGGGCTCTGCTTTGGAATTCCTCTTTTGGTGGGACACCTGAGGTAACAAACCTGAAAGGAGTCCTCCCCCATCCCACAGATTGACGAAAAACAATTGGGATCGTGCCAAATCCACAGAGGGCAAGATTCGTCCATGGCCCATGAGGCCTCCCCAACATTCCACGGCCATCGCTGATACAAAATCCAGAGAAAAAAAAAAGCCTGAGCACGCGCCTCAGACTCGCTCATTCTTCATATCCTGATGAGTTCTTCTGATAAGAACCTACACGGCACTCAAATGCACCCAAAATATTTAGTCTAACCTGGGCACTAATGCACTGTCTGACAACCTGAGCCCGGACCTCGTGACCAACACCCAGACAGCTGACCGCACACTGAGCACATCAGACCCGCCATGCCCTTAGGTCATCATCTCTTCCCTACCTCAGTTTTCAGGCTTCAGAACCTAGACCTTATCTCCAATCACTGACCAGGGGTGACTGTGATGCAGAAATCAGAACTCTTCCTTACCCATGGCAAGAAACCTTGTGGTTGGCATGTTGTGCAACGTTCAGTGGAGGAGAAACCAGCATTCACCATGAGGCCACGCCCATTCTTGAGTGCGACGAGGGCATAAACACGCATTGTGACCCTCAGCGTGAGTCCTGTCCTCTAGTACGTCCTCTTGGTGGCTGGACCATTAGATGTCATAATGGGCTTGACATGTCCCTAGGCCCCAATTTTTAACCAGATTTCTGGTCTCCAGACTCCCTGCCCCAGGTCTCTACTCTGGAATCCCTCATTTGGTGGGACACCTGAGGTTGAAAAAAAAAAAAAACAAATCAACAACAACAACAGAACAACGGACTTCTTCCATCCCACAGAATGACCCCAAACTCTTTGGAAGGGGCCAAACCCCCAGAGAGTAAAACACGTCCATTTCCCATAAAGTCACCCGGAAATTTCACGACCATGAGTGACACGATATCCAGAGACAAAAACTTGAGCAAGAGCCTCACACTCGCCCTTTTTTCATATCCCGAAGATTTCTCCTCATGGTCTGTAGATCAGTCTTGCCATACCTATGACCCGAAACATAAGCCGAGTTTGTGTTTTCAGACAACTGTCCAAACAGCCCTGGCCTACACACCTTACAGGCTCAGGCCCCTGGAACCAAACCTGACGACTGTGCTTGCCCTCTCGAAGGGAATTGTATGTTCCCACTCCAATGGCCACAACCCTACTAATAGGATAAAAACTCCAAAGTCCCTGAGGCCATCCCAATATTTGTGGATACCCAGAACAAACAGGGGCAATCTGGGCCCATCTGAGCACCTACAGGCACTCAGACCCGTAGACTGATGTCCCCAGAGGAAAAAAGGAACGAAGAGGCCCCTAGGCACCTATCGATCCATTGCTTTGGTTTCCAGACATCTCTCCTCAGAGGGCAGGATTTCAATAACAGCATATGGCTTTTTCTTGATTCACCCATCAGAACAAATCTCGTCCACACACGGGAAACTTGCACGATGGAGCTGTGATGTGTGAAAGCCTCTCTTTAGGAGAACCCTTCAGGGCCCCAGTGCCACCACTTCATTCCAAGGTCTCCATAGACACAAAATCATATTAGGACACATCCACGGGAAATTCCATTTCAACTCAGCCTCCTCGGTTGCTCGCCCAGATCCAGCAGATCTAACCTGTCTTGTTGCTTGGAGACAATTGGAATGCGAGGTGGGCCACACAGCCATCCATCCTTAGAACCCTGCTCGGAATCGTTGTCCTGGAGTCAACCTACAGATCTCAATTTTCCTGCAGAAGAATTTTGCAGTTGGGAGCTTCTCACAACTCCCATCGTGGGGAAACCCCCATGGCCTCGTGACCCCCCCCCTTCAAAAAGTGGCCATCAGGGACACAATGTCCAACCTGAGCGATCTTCTGATCCTCGCCATGACTTCAGATGCACGAGATCTCGATTCAGGTCTCACCCAGAAACCTAGGCCTAGCTTGGGTTCTCAGACTTCCGTCCTCAGACTACTGGCCCACAAGCCCTCCAATTTGGCAATCCAGAACTACAATGCAGCACTCTGGTGCCCTCCAGAATAAAAACATTCCAATCTGGGGCTACCCAGAAACCCCAAATGAGGATCAACCTGCACGCCATTCGGCTGTACCCCAAATATATAGCTGACCTGGGCACTAATGCCATTTCTGACACAGTCTGAGCCTGGATCTCCTGGCCCCACCCAGACAGCTGGCCGCACACTGAGCACATCGGACCCGCCATGGCTTTAGCTCGTCATTTCTTCTCAACCTCGGATTTCAGGCTTCAGAACCTAGACCTTATCTCTAATCACTGCCCGGGTTTGAAAATGATGCAGAAATCAGAACTCTTTCCCCCAGGGCAAGAAACCATGTGGTTGGCATGTTGTCCAAGGTTCAGTGTAGTTGAAACCAGTGTGGCCCATGAGGCCCCGCCCATGCTTGCGGGACACATTGGACACAAACACACATTGTGACCCCTCAGCCTGAGCCCAGTCCTCAGGTAAGGCCTCTCAGTGGGTGGATGGAGAGACAGCATATTGAGCTTGCCATGCCCCTTGGCCCCAATTTTTAACCAAAGTTCGGGTTGTCCCTTCACTCTTCGCCAGGGCTCTGCATTGGAATGCCTCTTTTGGTGGGACACCTGAGGTAACAAACCTGAAAGGAGTCCTCCCATCCCACAGATTGACGAAAAAAAACAGTTGGGATCGGGCCAAATCCACAGAGAGCAAGATTCCTCCATGGCCCATGAGGCCTCCCCAACATTCCAGGGCCATCGCTGATACAAAATCCAGAGACAAAAGCCTGAGCACGCGCCTCAGACTTGCTCATTCTTCATATCCTGAAGAGTTCTTCAGATCAGAACCTACACGGCACTCGAATGCACCCAAAATATTTAATCTAACCTGGGCACTAATGCACTGTCTGACAACCTGAGCACAGACCTCGTGACCAACACGCAGACAGCTGACCGCACACTGAGCACATCAGACCCGCCATGGCCTTAGGTCATCATCTCTTCCCTACCTCAGTTTTCAGGCTTCTGAACCTAGACCTTATCTCCAAACATTGCCCAGGGCTGACTGTGATGCAGAAATCAGAACTATTCCTTACCCATGGCAAGAAAACTTGTGGTTGGCATGTTGTCCAACGTTCAGTGTAGGAGAAACCAGCATTCACCCTGAGGCCCCACCCATTCTTGAGTGCGACGAGGGAATAAACACGCATTGTGACCCTCAGCGTGAGTCCTGTCCTCTAGTACGTCCTCTCAGTGGCTGGACCATTAGATGTCATAAATGGGCTTGACATGTCCCTAGGCCCCAATTTTTTAACCATATTTCTGGTTGTCCAGTCGCCCCTCACCAGGGCTCCACTCAGGAATCCCTCATTTGGTGGGACACCTGAGGTTGAAAAACAAAACAAAACAAATCAACAACAACAGAACAACGGACTTCTTCCATCCCACAGAAGGACCCCAAACTCTTTGGACGGGGCCAAACCCCCAGAGAGTAAGACTCGTCCATTTCCCATGAATCAGCCGGAAATTTCACGACCATGAGTGACACGATATCCAGAGACAAAAACTTGAGCAAGAGCCTCACACTCGCCCTTTTTTCATATCCCGAAGAGTTCTCCTCATGGTCTATAGATCAGTCCTGCCATACCTATGATCCGAAACATAAGCCAAGTTCGTGTTTTCAGACAACTGTCTAAACAGCCCTGGCCTACACACCCTACAGGCTCATGCCCCTGGAGCCAAACCTGACGACTGTGCTTGCCATCTCCAAGGAAAATTTATGTGCCCATTCCAATGGCCACAACCCTACAAAGAGTATAAACCTCCAAAGTCACTGAGGCCATCCCAATATTTGTGGGCTCCCAGGACAAACAGGGGCAATATGGGGCAATTGAGCACCTACCTACACTCAGACCCGTAGACTGATGTCCCCTGAGGTAAAAAGGAACAAACAGGCCCCTAGGCACCTATCGGATCCATTGCTTTGGTTTCTAGGTATCTCTCCTCAGAGGCCTGGATTTCAATAACAGCATATGGCTGTCTCTTGACTCACCCATCAGAACAAATCTCATCTACACATGGGGAACTTGCATGATGGAGCTGTGTGAAAGCCTCTCTTTAGGAGAACCCTTCAGGGACCCAGTGCCACCGCTTCATTCCCAAAGTCTCCATAGACACAAAATCATATTAGGACACATCCACGAGAGAGTCCATTTCAACTCAGCCTCCTCGGTTGCTCCCACAGATCCAGCAGATCTAACCTGTCTTGTTGCTTGTAGACAAAGTGGGCTACCCAGCCATCCATCCTTAGAGCCTGCTCGGAAACGTTGTCCTGGAGCCATCCAACAGGTCTCAATTGTCCTGCAGAAGAATCTTTGCAGTTTGGAGCTTCTCACAACTCCGCACGTGGGAAAGCGCCCTTGGCCTTGTATTTCACCCCCCCCTTCAAGAAGGGGACATCAGGGTCAGAATATCCAACCTGACCGATCGTCTGATCCTCGCCCTGACTTCAGATGCACGAGATCTCGATTCAGGTTTGTAGATTGTGCCTGCCATATCCTCACCCAGAAACCTAGGTTTAGCTTGGGTTCTCAGACTTCCGTCCTCAGACTACTGGCCCACAAGCCCTCCAGTTTGGCAACCCAGAACTACAATGCAGCACTCTGCCTGCCCTCCAGAAGAAAAACATTGCCTTCTGGGGCTACCCAGAAAACCCCATATGAGGATCAACCTGCACGCCATTCGGCTGTACCCCAAATATATAGGCTGACCTGAGCACTAATGCCCCTTCTGACACAGCCTGTGCCTCGAACTCCTGGCCCCAACCAGACAGCTGGTCGCACACTGAGCACATCCGACCCGCCATGGCCTAAGGTCGTCATCTCTTCTCAACCTCGGTTTTCAGGCTTCAGAACCTAGACCTTATCTCCAATCACGGCCCGGGTTTGAAAAATGATGCAGAAATCAGAACTCTTTCCCCATGGCAAGATACCTTGTGGTTGGCATGTTGTCCAAGGTTCAGTGTACTTGAAACCAGTGTGGCCCATGAGTCCCCACCCATGCTTGCGTGCCACATTGGTCACAAACAGAAACTGTGACCCTCAGCCTGAGCCCAGTCCTCAGGTAAGGCCTCTCAGTAGCTGGATGGGGAGACAGTATATTGGGCTTGCCATGCCCCAAGGCCCCAATTTTAACCATAGATCGGGTTGTCCCTTCACTCTTCCCCAGGGCTCTGCTTTGGAATTCCTCTTTTGGTGGGAAACCTGAGGTAACAAACCTGAAAGGAGTCTGTCCATCCCACAGATTGACGAAAAACAATTGGTATCGGGCCAAATCCACAGAGAGCAAGATACGTCCATGGCCCATGAGGCCTCCCCAACATTCCAGGGCCATTGCTGATACAAAATCCAGAGACAAAAGCCTTAGCACCGGCCTCAGACTCGATCATTCTTCATATCCTGAAGAGTTCTTCAGATAAGAAACTACACGGCACTCGAATGCACCCAAAATATATAGTCTAACCTGGGCACTAATGCACTGTCTGACAACCTGAGCCCGGACCTCGTGACTAACACCCAGACAGCTGACCGAACACTGAGCACCTCAGACTCGCCATGGCCCTTAGGTCATCATTTTTTCCCTACCTCAGTTTTCAGGCTTTAGAACCTAGACCTTATTTCCACTCACTGCCCAGGGGTGACTGTGATGAAGAAATCAGAACTCTTCCTTACCCATACAAGAAACCTTGTGGTTGGCATGTTGTCCAACGTTCAGTGTAGGAGAAACCAGCATTCACCCTGAGGCCCCGCCCATTCTTGAGTGCGACGAGGGCATAAACACGCATTGTGACCCTCAGCGTGAGTCCTGTCCTCTAGTACGTCCTCTCAGTGGCTGGACCATTAGATGTCATAATGGGCTTGACAAGTCCCTAGGCCCCAATTTTTAACCATATTTCTGGTTGTCCAGTCGCCCCTCCTCAGGGCTGTACTCTGGAATCCCTCATTTGGTGGGACACCTGAGGTAGAAAAACAAAAAAAAAAAACAAATCAACAACAACAGAACAACGGAATTCTTCCATCCCACAGAATGACCCCAAACTCCTTGGACGGGGCCAAACCCCCAGAGAGTAAGACTCGTCCATTTCCCAAGAAGTCACCCGGAAATTTCACGACCATGAGTGACACGATATCCAGAGACAAAAACTTGAGCAGAGCCTCACCCTCGCCCTTTTTTCATATCCCGAAGAGTTAGCCTCATGGTCTCTAGATCAGTCCTGCCATACCTATGACCGGAAACATAAGCCGAGTTTGTGTTTTCAGACAACTGTCCAAACAGCCCTGGCCTACACACCCTACAGGCTAAGGCCCCTGGAGCCAAACCTGACGACTGTGCTTGCCCTCTCCAAGGGAATTGTGTGTGCCCATTCCAATGGCCACAACCCTACAAAGAGGATAAACCTCCAATGTGCCTGAGGCCATCCCAATATTTGTGGCTTCCCAGGACAAACAGGGGCAATATGGGGCCATTGAGCACCTACCTGCTCTCAGACCCGTAGACTGATGTCCCCTGAGGTTAAAAGGAACGAACAGCCCCCTAGGCACTTATCGGATCCAGTGCTTTGGTTTCCAGGCATATCTCCTCAGAGGCCTGGATTTCAATAACAGCATATGGCTGTTTCTTGACTCACCCATCAGAACAAATCTCATCTACAATGGGAAACTTGCACGATGGAGCTGTGTGAAAGCCTCTCTTTAGGAGAACCCTTCAAGGCCCCAGTGCCACCGCTTCATTCCAAGGTCTCCATAGAACCAAAATCATATTAGGACACATCCACTGGAGAGTCCTTTTCATCTCAGTCTCCTCGGTTGCTCCCCCAGATCCAGCAGATCTAACCTGTCTTGTTGCTTGGAGACAATTGGAATGCGAGGTGGGCTACCCAGCCATCCATCCTCAACACCCTCCTCAGAATTGCTGTCCTGGAGCCAACCAACAGGTCTCAATTGTCCTGCAGAAGAATCTTTGCAGTTAGGAGCTTCTCACAACTCCCATCGTGGGAAAACCCCCATGGACGCGTGATCCGCCCCCCTCCCCTTCAAGAAGGGACCATCAGGGACAGATTGTCCAACCTGAGCGATCGTCTGATCCTCGCCTTAACTTCAGATGCACGAGGTCTCGATTCACGTCTGGATTGTGCCTGCCATATCCTCACCCAGAAACCTAGGCCTAGCTGGGTTCACAGACTTCCGTCATCAGACTACTGGACCCAAAGCCCTCCAATTTGGCAATCCAGACTACAATGCAGGACTCTGCCAATCCTCCAGAAAAAAAACATTGCCCTCTGGGGCTACCCAGGAACACCAAATGAAGATGAAGCTGCACGCCATTCGGCTGTACCCCAAATATATAGGCTGACCTAGGCACTAATGTCCTTTCTTACACAGCCTGAGCCTGGACCTCCTCGACCCACCCAGACAGCTGGCCGCACACAGAGCACATCGGACCCGACATGGCCTTAGGTCGTGATCTCTTCTCAAACTCGGTTTTCAGGCTTCAGAACCTAGACCTTATCTCCAATCATTGCCCAGGTTGAAAGTGATGCAGAAATCAGAACACTTTCCCCATGGCAAGAAAACTTTTGCTAAGGTTCAGTGTACTTGTAACCAGTGTGGCCCATGAGGCCACGCCCATGTTTGCGGGCCACATGGGTCACAAACACATATTGTGACCCTCAGCCTGAGCCCACACCTCAGGTAAGGCCTCTCAGTGGCTGGATGGAGAGACAGCATATTGGGCTTGCCATGCCCCTAGGCCCCAATTTTTAACGATAGTTCGGGTTATCCCTTCACACTTCCCCAGGGCTCTGCTTTGGAATTCCTCTTTTGGTGGGACACCTGAGGTAACAAACCCGAAAGGAGTCCTCCCATCCCACAAATTGACGAAAAACAATTGGGATAAGGCCAAATCCACAGAGAGCAAGATTCGTCCATGGCCCATGAGGCCTCCCCAACATTCCACGGCCATCGCTGATACAAAATCCAGAGACAAAAGCCTGAGCACGCGCCTCAGACTCTCTCATTCTCCATATCCTGAAGATTTCATCAGATAAGAACCTACACGGCACTCGAAAGCACCCAAAATTAATAGTCTAACCTGGGCACCAATGCACTGTCTGACATCCTGAGGCCGGACCTCTGCCCAACACCCAGACAGCTGACCACACACTGAGGACATCAGAACCGCCATGGCCTTAGGTCATCATCTCTTCCCTACCTCAGTTTTCAGGCTTCAGAACCTAGACCTTATATCCAATCACTGCCCAGGGTTGACTGTGTTGCAGAAATCAGAACTCTTCCTTACCCATGGCAAGAAACCTTGTGGTTGGCATGTTGTCCAACGTTCAGTGTAGGAGAAAAACCAGCATTCAGACTCAGACCCCGCCCATTCTTGAGTGCGACGAGGGCATAAACACGCATTGTGACCCTCACTGTGGGTCCTGTCCTCTAGTACGTCCTCTCAGTGGCTGGAACATTAGATGTAATAATGGGCTTGACATGTCCCTAGGCCCCAATTTTAAACCAGATTTCTGGTTGTCCAGTCGCCCCTCCCCAGGGCTGTACTCTGGAATCCCTCATTTGGTGGGACACCTGAGGATGAAAAACAAAAAAAAAACGAATCAACAACAACAAAACAACGGACTTCTTCCATCCCACAGAATAACCCCAAACTCTTTGGACGGGGCCAAACCCCCAGAGAGTAAGACTCATCCATTTCCCATGAAGTCACCCGGAAATTTCACGACCATGAGTGACACGATATCCAGAGACAAAAACCTGAGCAAGAGCCTCACACTCGCCCTTTTTTCATATCCCGAAGAGTTCTCCTCATGGCCTGTAGATCTGTCCTGCCATACCTATGACCCGAAACATAAGCCGAGTTTGTGTTTTCAGACAACTGTCCAAACAGCCCTGGCCTACACACCCTACAGGCTCAGGCCCCTGGAGCCAAAACTGACGACAGTGCTTGCCCTCTCCAAGGGAATTGTATGTGCCCATTCCAAGGCCACAAACCTACTAAGAGGATAAACCTCCAAAGTCCCTGAGGCCATCCCAATATGTGTGGCTTCCCAGGACAAACAGGGGCAATCTGGGCCCATCTGAGCACCTACCTGCACTCAGACCCGTAGACTGATGCCCCCAGAGGTAATAAGGAACGAACAGGCCCCTAGGCCCCTATCGGATCCATTGCTTTGTTTTCCAGGCATCTCTCCTCAGAGGCCTGGATTTCAATAACAGTATATGGCTGTTTCTTCACTCTCCCATCAGAACAAATCTCATCTACACATGGGAAACTTGCATGATGGAGCTGTTTGAAAGCCTCTCTTTAGGAGAACCCTTCAGGGCCCAGTGCCACCGCTTCATTCCAAGGTCTCCATAGACACAAAATCATATTAGGACACATCCACGAGAGAGTCCATTTCAACTCAGCCTCCTTGGTTGCTCCCCCAGATCCAGCAGATCTAACCTGTCTTCTTGCTTGGTGACATTTGGAATGCGAGGTGGGCTACCCAGCCATCCATCCTTTGAACCCTGCTCAGAATCGTTGTCCTGGAGCCAACCAACAGGTCTCAATTGTCCTGCAGAAGAATCTTTGCAGTTCAGATCTTCTCAAACTCCCATCATGGGAAAAACCCCATGGCCTTGTTATCCACCCCCCCTTCAAGTAGGGGCCATCAGGGACAGAATGTCCAACCTGAACGATCGTCTGATCCTCGCCCTGACTTCAGATGCACGAGATTTCGATTCAGGTCTGGAGATTGTGCCTGCCATATTATCACCCAGAAACCTAGGCCTAGCTTGGGTTCTCAGACTTCCGTCCTCAGACTACTGGCCCACAAGCCCTCCAGTTTGGCAATCCAGAACTATATGCAGCACTCGGCCTGCCCTCCAGAAGAAAAACATTGCCCTCCGGGGCTACCCAGAAACCCCCAATGAGGATCAACCTGCACGCCATTCGGCTGTACCCCAAATATATAGGCTGACCTGGGCACTAATGCCCTTTCTGACCCAGCTTGATCCTGGACCTCCTGGCCCCACACCCAGACAGCTGGCCGCACACTGAGCACATCGGACCCGCCATGGCCTTAGGTCGTCATCTCTTCTCAAACTCGGTGTTCAGGCTTCAGAACCTAGACCTTATCTCTAATCACTGCCCGTTTTTTTTGAAAATGATGCAGAAATCAGAACTCTTTCCCCATGGCAAGAAACCTTGTGGTTGGCATGTTGTCCAAGGTTCAGTGTAGTTGAAACCAGTGTGGCCCATGAGGCCCCGCCCATGCTTGCGGGCCACATTGGTCACAAACACACATTGTGACCTTCAGCCTGATCCCAGTCCTCAAGTAATGCCTCTCAGTGGCTGGATGGAGAGACAGCATATTGGGCTTGCCATGCCCCTTGGCCCCAATTTTTAACCGTAGTTCGGGTTGTCCCTTCACTCTTCCCCAGGGCTCTGCTTTGGAATTCCTCTTTTGGTGGGACTCTTGAGGTAACAAAAACCTGAAAGGAGTCGTCCCATCCCACAGATTGACGAAAAACAATTGGGATCGGGCCAAATCAACAGAGAGCAAGATTCGTCCATGGCCCATGAGGCTTCCCCAACATTCCACGGCCATCGCTGATAAAAAATCCAGAGATAAAAGCCTAGGCATGGGCCTCAGACTCGCTCATTCTTCATATCCTGAAGAGTTCTTCAGATAAGAACCTACACAGCACTTGAATGCACCCAAATATATAGTCTAACCTGGGCACTAATGCACTGTCTGACAACCTGAGCCCGGACCTCGTGACAAACACACACACAGCTGACCGCACAGTGAGCACATCAGACCCGCCAAGGCCTTAGGTCATCATCTCTTCCCAACCTCAGTTTTCAGGCTTCAGAATCTAGACCTTATCTCCAATCACTGCCCAGAGATGACTGTGAATTCGAAATCAGATCTCTTCCTTACCCATGGCAAGAAATCTTGTGGTTGGCATGTTGCCCAACGTTCAGTGTAGGAGAAACCAGCATTCACCCTGAGGCCCCGCCCATTCTTGAGTGCGACGAGGGCATAAACCGCATTGTGACCCTCAGCATGAGTCCTGTCCTGTACGTCCTCTCAGGGGCTGGACCATTGTATGTCATAATGGGCTTGACATGTCCCTAGGCCCCAATTTTTAACCAGATTTCTGGTTGTCCAGTCGCCCCTCCCCAGGGCTATACTCTGGAATCCCTCATTTGGTGGGACACCTGAGGTTGAAAAACAAAACAAAACAAATCAACATCAACAGAACAACGGACTTCTTCCATCCCACAGAATGACCCCAAACTCTTAGACGGGGCCAAACCCTCAGAGAGTAAGACTCGTCCACTTCCCATGAAGTCACCCGGAAATTATGAGGACTGGTCTCAGGCTGAGGGTCACAATGTGTGTTTGTGACCAATGTGGCCCGCAAGCATGGGGGGGCCACATGGGCCACCCTGGTTTCAACTACACTGGACTTTGGACAACATGCCAACTACAAGGTTTCTTGCTATGGGGAAAGAGTTCTGATTTCTGCATCATTTTCAAACCCGGGCTATGATTGGAGATAAGGTCTAGGTTCTGAAGCCTTAAAACCGATGTTGAGAAGAGATGACGACCTAGGGCCATGGCGGGTCAGATGTGCTCAGTGTGAGGCCAGCTGTCTGTGTGGGGCCAGGAGGTCCAGGCGCAGGCTGCGTCAGAAAGGGCATTAGTGCCCAGGTAAGCCTATATATTTGGGGTACAGCCGAATGGCGTGCAGGTTGATCCTCATTTGGGGTTTCTGGGTAGCCCCAGAGGGCAATGTTTTTCTTCTGGAGGTCACGCAGAGTGCTGCATTGTAGTTCTGGATTGCCAACCTGGAAGGCTTGTGGGTAAGTAGTCTGAGGACGTAAGTCTGAGAACCCAAGCTAGGCCTAGGTTTTGGGTGAGGACATGGCAGGCACAATCTACACACCTGAAACGAGATCTCGTGCATCTGAAGTCAGGGCGAGGATCAGACGATCGCTCAGTTTGGACATTCTGTCCCTCATGGCCCCTTCTTGAAGGGAGGGTGGTTCACGAGGCCATGGGGTTTTCCCACGATGGGAGTTCTGAGAATCTCCCAACAGCAAAGATTCTTCTGCAGGACAATTGAGACCTGTTGGTTGGATCCAGGACAATGATTCCGATCAGGGTTCTAAGGATGGATGCCTGGGTAGGCCACCTCTAATTCCAAATGGCTCCACGCAACAAGACAGGTTAGATCTGCTGGATCCGGGGGAGCAACTGAGGAGGCTGAGTTGAAATGGCCTCTCCCGTGGATGTGTCCTAATATGATTTTGTGTCTATGGAATCCTTGGAATGAAGCGGTGGCACTGGGGCCCTGAAGGGTTCTCCTCAAGAGAGATTTTCACACAGCTCCATCGTGCAAGTTTCCCATGTGTAGATGAGATTTGTTCTGATGGGTGAGTCAAGAAACAGCCATATGCTGTTATTGAAATCCAGGCCTCTGAGGAGAGATGCCTGGAAACCAAAGCAATGGATCCGATAGGTGCCCAGGGGCCTGTTCGTCCCTTTTTACCTCTGGGAACATCTGTCTTCGGGTCTGAGTGCCGCTTGGTGCTCAGATGGGCCCAGATTGCCCCTGTTTGTCCTGGGATGCCACAAATATTAGGATGGCCTCATGGACTTTGGAGGTTTATCCTATTAGGAGGGTTGTGGCCATTGGAATGGGCACATACAATTCCCTTGGAGAGGGCAAGTACAGTCGTCAGGTTTGGCTCCAGGGGCCTGAGCCTGTAGGGTGTGTAGGCCAGGGATGTTTGGACAGTTGTCTGAAAACACAAACTCGGCTTATGTTTTCGGGTCATAGGTATGGCAGGACTTATCTACAGACCATGAGGAGAACTCTTCGGGATATGAAAAAAGGGCGAGTGTGAGGCTCTTGCTCAAGTTTTTTTCTCTGGATATCGTGTCAGCCATGGTCGTGAAATTTCGGGTGACACCATGGGAAATGGACGAGTCTTACACTCTGGGGGTTTGGCCCCGTCCAAAGACTTTGGGGTCATTCTGTGGGATGGAAGAAGTACGTTGTTCTTTTGTTGTTGATTTGTTTTTTTTTTTGTTTTTCTACCTCAGGTGTCCCACCAAATGAGGGATTCCAGAGTCGAGCCCTGGGGAGGGGCGACTGGACAACCATAAATCTGGTTAAAAATTTGGGGCCTAGGGACATGTCAAGCCCATTATGACATCTAATGCTCCAGCCACTGAGAGGACGTTTTAGAGGACAGTACTCACGCTGAGGGTCACAATGAGTGTTTATGCCCTCGTCGCACTCAAGAATGGGCTGGGCCTCAGGGTGAATGCTGGTTTACCCTACACTGAAGGTTGGACAACATGCCAACCACAAGGTTTCTTGCCATGGGTAAGGAAGAGTTCTGATTTCTGCATCACAGTCACCCCTGGGCAGTGATGGGAGATAAGGTCTAGGTTCTGAAGCCTGAAAACTGAGGTAGGGAATGGATGATGATCTAAGGCCATGGCGGGTCTGATGAGCTCCGTGTGCTGTCAGCTGTCTGGGTGTTGTTCACGACGTCCGGGCTCAGGTTGTCAGACAGTGCATTAGTGCCCTGGTTAGACTATATATTTTGGGTGCATTCGAGTGCCGTGTAGGTTCTTATCTGAAGAACTCTTCAGGATATGAAGAATGAGCGAGTGTGAGGCGCATGCTCAGGGTTTTGTCTCTGGATTTTGTATCAGGGATGGCCGTGGAATGTTGGGGAGGCCTCATGGGCCATGGACGAATCTTGCTCTCTGTGGATTTAGCCCGAACCCAATTGCTTTTCGTCAATCTGTGGTGTGGGAGGACTCCTTTCAGGTTTGTTACCTCAGGTGGCCCACCAAAAGAGGAATTCCAAAGCAGAGCCATGGGGAAGAGTGAAGGGACAACCCGAACTATGGTTAAAAATTGGGGCCTAGGGGCATGGCAAGCCCAATATGCTGTCTCTCCTTCCAGCCACTGAGAGGCCTTACCTGAGGACTGGGCTCAGGCTGAGGGGTCACAATGTGTGTTTGTGACCAATGTGGCCTGCAAGCATGGGCGGGGCCTCATGGGCCACACCGGTTTCAACTACACTGAACCTTGGACAACATGCCAACCACAAGGTTTCTTGCCATGGGGAAAGAGTTCTGATTTCTGCATCATTTTTAAACACGGGCCGTGATTGGAGATAAGGTCTAGGTTCTGAATCCTAAAAACCGATGTTGAGAAGAGATGACGACCTAAGGCCATGGCGGGTCTGATGTGCTCAGTGTGAGGCCAGCTGTCTGGGTGGGGCCAGGAGGTCCAGGCTCAGGCTGTGTCAAAATGTTATTAGTGCCCAGGTCAGCCTATATATTTGGTGTACAGCCGAATGGCGTGCAGGTTGATCCTCATTTGGGGTTTCTGGGTAGCCCGAGAAGGCAATGTTTTTCTTCTGGAGGGCAAACAGAGTGCTGCATTGTAGTTCTGGATTGCCAAACTGGAGGGCTTGTGGGCCAGTAGTCTGAGGACGGAAGTCTGAGAACCCAAGCTAGGCGTAGGTTTCTGGGTGAGGATATAGCAGGCACAATCTACAGACCTGAATCGAGATCTCATGCATCTGAAGCCAGGGCGATGATCAGACGATCGCTCAGGTTGGACATTCAGTCCCTGATGGCCCCTTCTTGAAGGGGGTTTGGATCACGAGGCCATGGGGGTTTTCCCACGATGGGAGTTCTGAGAAGATCCCAACTGCAAAGATTCTTCTGCAGGACAATTGAGACCTGTTGGTTGGATCCAGGACAAAATTCCGAGCAGGGTTCTAAGGATGCATGGTTGGGTAGCCCACCTCGCATTCCAATTGTCTCCAAGAAACAAGACACGTTCTAGGGGCATGGCCCAGGGGCATGGCAAGCCCAATATCTGGGCCCATCTGAGCACCTACCGGCACTCAGACCCGTTGACTGATGTCCCCAGAGGTAAAAAGGAACGAACAGGACCCTAGGCAACTATCGGATCCATTGCATTGGTTTCCAGGCATCTCTCCTCAGAGGCCTGGATTTCAATAACAGCATATGGCTGTTTCTTGACTCACCCATCAGAACAAATCTCATCTACAATGGGAAACTTGCACGATGGATCTGTATGAAAGCGTCTCTTTAGGAGAACCCTTCAGGGCCCCAGTGCCACCGCTTCATTCCAAGGATTCCATAGACAAAAAATCATATTAGGAAACATCCACGGGAGAGTCCTTTTCAACTCAGCCTCCTCGGTTGTTCCCCCAGAACCAGCAGATCTAACCTGTCTTGTTGCTTGGAGCCATTTGGAATGAGAGGTGGGCTACCCAGCCATCCATCCTTAGAACCCTGCTCGGAATCGTTGTCCAGGTGCCAACCAACAGGTCTCAATTGTCCTGCAGAAGAATCTTGCAGTAAGGAGATTCTCACAACTCCCATCGTGGGAAAACCCCCATGGCCTCGTGATCCACCACCCCTTCAAGAAGGGGCCATCAGGGACAGAATGTCTAACCTGAGCAATCGTCTGAGCCTCGCCCTGACTTCAGAAGCACGAGATCTCGATTCAGGTCTGTAGATTGTGCCTGCCATATCCTCACCCAGAAACCTAGGCCTAGCTTGGCTTCTCAGACTTCCGTCCTCCGACTACTGGCACACAAGCCCTCCAGTTTGGCAATCCAGAACTACAATGCAACACTCTGCCTGCCCTCCAGAGAAAAACATTGCCCTCTGGGGCTACCCAGAAACCCCAAATGAGGAAAAACGCGGCACGCCAAATATATAGGCTGACCTGGGCACTAATGCCCTTTCTGACACAGCCTGAGCCTGGACCTCCTGGCCCCACCCAGACAGCTGGCCGCACACTGAGCACATCGGACCCGTCATGGCCTTAGGTCGTCATCTCTTCTCAACCTCGGTTTTTCAGGCTTCAGAACCTAGACCTTATCTCCAATCACGGCCCTGGTTTGAAAATGATGCAGAAATCAGAACTCTTTCCCCATGGCAAGAAACCTTGTGGTTGGCATGTTGTCCAAGGTTCAGTGTAGTTGAAACCAGTGTGGCCCATGAGGCCCCCGCCCATGCTTGCGGGCCACATTGGTCATAAACACACATTGCGACCCTCAGCCTGAGCCCAGTCCTCAGGTAAGGCCTCTCAGTGGCTGGATGGAGAGACAGCATATTGGGCTTGCCATGCCCCCAGGCCCCAATTTTTAACCATAGATCGGGTTGTCCTTTCAGTCTTCCCTAGGGCAACAATCATATAAATAACCATTTCATACCTACTTAAAAATTGCATAATACCACACTCCTAGATCCTCTCTGAATGCTCTAAAATAACCCTTAAAGGAAATACATTTTTAAAAATAACAGATTTTTTGGCGAATAATTTAATAAAATAAAAGTATCATTCATCTATGTAGATCATAAAAATGTTTTTCATAATCATGAAATTATAACTCTGAAGTGTGCTAAAATGAATCCACCTGCTAAGGGTGAGAGAGAACAAAAATAAACATCATTTTTCCAAATAAGAGGAATTTATTACCTTCGAATCAAAGCATGTGGCTTTGTTCAAACTGGCATTAAAGGAATATGGAAACACAAACGATAGAAAGTCATATTTTAGATTTCTAAATCTTCAAAGTGAAGAGTATACTATTTTTTTAAATGTTACATAATGCTACATAATGACAAGATGACAGATTGTGACAAATAGCATTTTAAAAAGCTCTACTCATAATGGAACGGAAGGTGTCATTTCCCTATAATTTTATATATGTCATTAATTTACTATATCTGGATACAACATATTACCAAACAGATGTTCATCAAAGACTAAATCATTTTTACTGGAGCATAATAATTTGAACCTACATCTATTAATCATTTTTTTCGATCAAACATTTATAGTCTCACTAAACATTTTATCAGTTGTTGACAAAATTAAAAAACAGTAGGATAAAATGTCGTGATTGGAAAAGTAGATTTTCTTTGAAATTTGCATTTAAATGAAAATATTTGCTGATATTTTAAAAACTTTAAATGTAATTTTATATATATCTGACCTTGCAAATGATATAAAACGTTTGGAGACTTAATATAGTTTGGGGCACATGGTAAGCAATAATCAATTTTTTTGTTGATCCAAGTGTTCTTGTATTATTTTTCTTAATTATTCTAGTACCACAATTTATAGTTCTAAGATTTTTCCACACGCCCCATTTTAATATCTCTTAAGGTGGCACTCACCTTGCACTTGATGACATATCCTAGTTTAACTGTCAGCATTTCTCTTTCTTAGTCGAACATAAACTATAGTGCATCTTACACTTGATGAAAGCTAGGATGCAATTAAATACTCTATTATGGTTACGATTCTGATATTTGAAATCCTCCGGTAGCTCCCTGTGCCCACACAGTGTAGAACCTCACCTCCTCGGCATAGTATACAAACCATCTCACCCCCAGTGTTAACCCCGGGGCTCAGCCTCCATCCCCAGTTGATGCTGCAGAGCTGAAAAGAGATCTCGTGCATCTGAAATCAGGTGAGGATCTGACGAACGCTAAGGTTGGAGTTTCAGTCCCTTATGGCCCTCTTCATGAAGAGGTGGTGGATCACGAGGCCATGGAATTTTTTTCCACGATGGGAGTTGTGAGATGCTCCAAACCGTAAAGATTCTTCTGCAGGGCGATTGAGACCTGTTGGTTGGCTCCAGGACTTCCCATACGGATCGATTCCGAGTAGGGTTCTAAGGATGGATGGCTGGGAAGCCCGACTCTCATTCCTCTTGTGTCCTAGTGGCAAGAAGGTTAGATCTGCTGGATCTGGGGGAGAAACTGAGAGGGTTGAGTTGAAATGGACTCTCTTGTGGATGGGTCCTAATGTGGGTTTGTGTCCATGGAGAACTTGAAATGAGGCAGCGGCACAGGGTCCCTGAAGGGTTCTCCTAACCAGAGGCTTTGACACAGCTCCAACGTGCATGATTCCCACGTGGAGACGAGTTGTTCTGATGGGTGCCTCAAGAAACAGCCATATGCTGCTATTTTAATCCAGGCCTCTGGGGAGAGATGCCTAGACAACAAAGCAATGGATCCGATTAGGTCTAGGGGCCTGCTCATTCCAATTTACCTCTGGGGACATCTGTCCACGGGTCTAAGTGCAGGTAGATGCTCAGCTGGTGTCAGACCGCCCTTGTTTTTCCTGGGCAGTCAACACTATTGGGATGGCCCCGGGCACTTTGGAGGTTTATCATCCTATTTCTAGGTTTGTGGCCAATGGAATGGCAGAATTCCCAGGTACAGTCCTCAGGTTTGGCTCCAAGAACCTGTGCCTGTAGGTTTTGTGGGCCAGGGCTGTGGGAACAGTTGTCTGAAAACACAAATCCGGCTTAGGTTTCGGGTCGTAGGTATTGTAGGACTGATCTACAGACCGTGTTGAGAACTCTTCAGGATATGAACAAGGGGGCGAGTGTGAGACGCTTGCTCAAGATTTTGTCTCTGGATATTGTGTCACTGATGGCCGTGGAATGTCCGGGTGGCCTCATGGGCCATGGACGAGTCTTCCTCTCTGGGCATTTGGCCCGATCCGAAGAGTTTGGGGTTATTCTTTGAGATGGGAGGAGTCCGTTTTGTTTTGTTTTGTTTTTACCTCAGTTGTCCCACCAAAAGAGAGTTTCCAGGGCAGAGCCCTGGGGAGGGGCGAACGGACAACCAGAAAGCTGGTTAAAACTTGGGGCCTAGGGGCATGGCAAGCCCATTATGACGTCTAATGGTCCAGCCACTGAGAGGACTTACTAGAGGACAGGACTCACGCTGAGGGTCACAATGCGTGTTTGTGCCCTCTTCGTACTCAAGCATGGGCGGGGCCTCATGGTGAACGCTGGTTGCTCCTACACTGAACGTGGGACAACATGCCAACCACAAGGTTTCTTGCCATAGGGAAGGAGGAGTTCTGATTTCTGCATCACATTCACCCCTTGGCGGGGTGTGGAGTTAAGGTCTATGTCCTGAAGCCTGAGAAGCTAGGTTGGCAATAGATGACGAGCTAAAGCCATGGCAGGTCTGTTGTGCTCAGTGTGCGGTCAGCTCTCTGGGTGTTGGTCAGGAAGTCCGGGCTCAGGCTGTGTCAGACAGTGTATTAGTGCCCAGATTTGTCGATATAATTTGTGTACAGAAGGGTGCCGTGTAGGTCTATCCTCATTTCGGGTGTCTGGGAAGCTCCATAGGGCAACATTTTGCTTTTTATCTGGAGGGCAGGCAGAGTGCTGCCTTGTGGGTCCAGAATTGCCAAACGTGAGGTCTTGGGGGCCAGGAGTGTGAGGACGGACATTGGAGAACAGAAGTTTCACATAGGTTTAAGGGCGAGGGCAAGGCCGGCACACTCTGCAGAGCTGCATCGAGATGTCGTGCATCTGAATTCAGGGCGAGGATCAGACGTTGGCTCAGGTTGGAGTTCCTGTCCATGATTTCCCCTTCAGAAAGGGGGTGGGGGCTTCAGAAAGCCATCACGGTTTTCCCACGTTGGGAGTTGTGAGATGCTCCAAAATGCAAGGATTCCTCCTGCAGGACATTTGAGAACTTTTGGATGGGTCCAGGACGTTCCATATGGAACGACGCCAGAGCAGGGTTCTAAGGGCGGAGCCCTGGGCAAGCCGCCTCGCATCTCAATCGTCTCCTAGCGACAAGACAGGTTCTATCTGCTGGCTCTGGCGGAGCAACCGAGAAGCCAGAGTTGAAATGGACTCTCCTGCGGATGGATCCTAATGTGGGTTTGTGTCCATGGAGACCTTGGAAAGGGGTGGTGGCACCGGGCCCTGAAGGATTCTCCTAACCGGAAGTTTTGACACAGTTCCAGCCTGCTATTTTCCCATGTCGAGACAAGATTTGCCTCCGGAAACCCCCGCATGCTGGTATTTGAAAACATGCCTCTGAGGAGAGATGCCTGGAAACCAAAGCAATGGATCCGATTACGGCCTAGGGACCTGTGAGGTTCAATCTACTACCCTGGTGACATCCAACTACGGTATGAGTGGAGGTAGATGCTCAGCTGTTGTCAGACGCCCTTGTTTGTCCCGGGCGGCCTACACAATTGGGATGGCCTCAGGGACTGTGGAGGTTTCTCCTAATTTGGAGGCGTGTGGTCAAGGGAATGGGCAGAATTCCAGTGGAGTGGGCAGGCACAGACCTGATGTGTGGCTCCAGGGGCCCCAGCCTGGAGGGTGTGTGGGCCAGGAGCGTGGGGATAGAAGTCTGAAAACACTAACGCGGCTTACGTTTGGGGACATAAGTATGGCAGGCCCGATCTACAGGCCCTGAGGAGAACTCTTCGGGATATGAAGAAAGAGTGAGTGTGAGGCATTTATTCAGGCTTTTGTCTCTGGATTTTGTGTCAACAATGGCCGTGGAATGTCGAGGAGGCCTCATGGGCCATGGACAAGTCTTCCTCTCTGTGGATTTGGCACGTACCCAATTGTTTTGGGTCCATCATGGGGATGGGAGGAGTCCTATCAGTTTGGTTACCTCAGGTGTCCCACCAAAAGAGGGATTTCAAAGCAGAGCCCTGCGTAGGGGTGAATGAACAAACCAACTATGGTTAATTCCAGCCACTGAGAGGCCTTCCTTGAGGACAGAACTCACGCTGAGGGTCACAATGTGTGTTTATGCCTTCTAAGCGCTCAATCATGGGCGGGAATCATGGTCCACACTGTTGCTCCTACACTGAACGTTGGGCTCCATGCCAACCACATGTATTCTTGCCATGGGGAAGTAGTAGTTCTGATTTTTTTTTTCATCTCTTCACCACTGGGCCGTGATTGGAGGTAAGGTCTAGGTTGTGTAGTCTGAAAACCGAGCTTGGGAAGAGATGACTTAAGTCCATGACAGGTCCGACGTGCCCAGTGTGGAGCCAGCTCGCTGAGTGTTGGTCGGGAGGTTCAGGCCTAGGCTGCGTCAGACCAGGCATTAGTTTTCAGGGTATATTGTATAATTGGGGGGGAGAGAGTCGAGTGCCGTGCAGCTTGATCCTCATTTAGCGTTTCTGGGTAGCCCCAAGGGCAACGTTTTTCTTCTGGAGGGCAGGCAGAGTGCTGCTTTGTGGCTCCGGAATTCCCAAACTGGATGCCGTTTGGGCAAGGAGTGTGAGGACGGAAGAATGAGAACACAAGTTAGGCGTAGGTTTTGGGACGAGGGCACGGCAGGCACTATCTGCACATCTGAATCGGGACTTCGTACATCTGAAGTCAGGGAGAGGTTCAGACCTAGGCTCAGGTTGGAGTCTGTCCATTTTGGCCCTTTCTTGAAGGGGGAAGCATCTCGAAGCCATGGAGGTTTACCCAGGAGGGGAGTTGGGATATGCTCCAAGCCACAAGGATTTTTTCTGATCAACAATTGAGATCTGTTGGATCGCTCCTGGATGTTTCATAAGGAACGACAGCAAAGCAGGGATCGAAGGATGGAACCCTGGGCAGACTGTATCGATTCTAACTGTCTCCCAGTTAATAGACAGTTTTGATATGCTAACTCTAGGGGAGCAACGGAAGGGGCTGAGTTGAAATGGACTCTACTGCGGATGGGACCTATTGTGGGTTTGTGTGCATAGAGACCCTGGCACGGATCTGTGACACACGGACCCTGAATGCTTCTCCTAACCAGAGGTTATGCGTCATCTCCAAAAGACAAGTTTCCCATGTGGAGACTAGATTTGATCTGATTGGTGCCTCAGGAAAGCCCCACATGCTGATATTGGAAACCAGGCCTCTGATGAGAGATAGCAGGAAACCAAAACAAAGGACCCCATTAGGGCCTAGGACCCTGACCCGTTCAATCCCCTTCTCTGGTGACATCCATCTACAGTATGAGTGGAGATGGATGCTCAGCTGGTTCCAGGCAGCCCTTGTTTGTCCTGGGCGTTCTACACTATGGGGATGGCCTTGGGGACTTTGGAGGTTTCTCTGAGTTTGTATGATTGTGGTCAATGGAAGGGGCAGAATTCCCGTGGAGTTGAGAGGCACAGACCTGATGTGTGGCTCCAGGGTCCCCAGGCTGGAGGGTGTGGAAGCCAGGAATGTGGGGATAGAAGTCTGAAAAAACACACACTCGGCTTGTTTTGGGGACGTAGGTATGGCAGTCCCGATCTACAGACCGTGAGGGGAACTCTTTGGGATAGGAAGAAAGAGCGAGTGTGAGGCGCTTATTCAGGCTTTTGTCTCTGGATTTTGTGTCAACGATGGGCGTGGAATGTCGGGGAGGGCCTCATGGGCCATGGATGAGTCTTCCTCTCTGTGGATTTGGCCCAATCCCAATTTGGGGTCAATCTGTGGGATGGGAGGAGTCCTTTCAGTTTGGTTACCTCATTCTAAAGCAGAGCACTGGGGAGGGGCGAATGGACAACACGAACTATGGTTAAAAATTGGGGCCTAGGGGCATGGCAAGCCCAATATGCCGTCTCTTGGTCCAGCCACTTAGAGACCTTACTTGGGGACTGGGCTCACGCTGAGGGTCACAATGCGTATTTGTGACCAACGCGGCCCTCAAGCATGGCGGGGTCAAAGGGGCCACACTGCTATCAACTACACTGAACGTTGGGCAACACGCCAATCACAAGATTTCTTGCCATGGGGAAGGATTTCTGATTTCTGCCTCATGTTCAACCCTGGGCAGTGATTGGAGAAAACGTCTAGGTTCTGAAGCCTGAAAACCGAAGTTGGGAAGAGATGACGACCTAAGGCTTTGGCAGGTCCGATGTGTTCAGTGTGAGCCCAGCTGGCTGGGTGTGGGTCGGGAGGTCCAGGCTCAGGCTGTTACGGAAAGGGCATGAGTGCCAAGGGCATCCTTTAGGATTGGGGTACAGTCAAGTGGCGAAAAGTTGGATCCTCCTTTGGGGCTTCTGTTTAGCCCCAGAGGGTAATGTTTTTTCTTCTGGATGGCAGGCAGAGGGCTGCATTGTAGTTCTGGAATTGCCAAACTGGAGGGCTTGTGGGCCAGGAGTTGAGGACAGAAGTCTGAGAACACAAGCAACCTTAGGTTTCTGGGCGAGGGCATGGCAGGTACGCTCGGCAGAGCTGAAACGAGATCTCGTGCATCTGAAATCAGGTGAGGATCTGACGAACGCTCAGGTTGGAGTTTCTGTCCCTTATGGCCCTCTTCATGAAGAGGTGGTGGATCACGAGGCCATGGAATTTTTCCCACGATGGGAGTTGTGAGATGCTCCAAACCGTAAAGATTCTTCTGCAGGGCGATTGAGACCTGTTGGTTGGCTCCAGGACTTCCCATACGGATCGATTCCGAGTAGGGTTCTAAGGATGGATGGCTGGGAAGCCCGACTCTCATTCCTCTTGTGTCCTAGTGGCAAGAAGGTTAGATCTGCTGGATCTGGGGGAGAAACTGAGAGGGTTGAGTTGAAATGGACTCTCTTGTGGATGGGTCCTAATGTGGGTTTGTGTCCATGGAGAACTTGAAATGAGGCAGCGGCACAGGGTCCCTGAAGGGTTCTCCTAACCAGAGGCTTTGACACAGCTCCAACGTGCATGATTCCCACGTGGAGACGAGATTTGTTCTGATGGGTGCCTCAAGAAACAGCCATATGCTGCTATTTTAATCCAGGCCTCTGGGGAGAGATGCCTAGACAACAAAGCAATGGATCCGATTAGGTCTAGGGGCCTGCTCATTCCAATTTACCTCTGGGGACATCTGTCCACGGGTCTAAGTGCAGGTAGATGCTCAGCTGGTGTCAGACCGCCCTTGTTTTTCCTGGGCAGTCAACACTATTGGGATGGCCCCGGGCACTTTGGAGGTTTATCATCCTATTTCTAGGTTTGTGGCCAATGGAATGGCAGAATTCCCAGGTACAGTCCTCAGGTTTGGCTCCAAGAACCTGTGCCTGTAGGTTTTGTGGGCCAGGGCTGTGGGGACAGTTGTCTGAAAACACAAATCCGGCTTAGGTTTCGGGTCGTAGGTATTGCAGGACTGATCTACAGACCGTGATGAGAACTCTTCAGGATATGGAACAAGGGGGCGAGTGTGAGACGCTTGCTCAAGATTTTGTCTCTGGATATTGTGTCACTGATGGCCGTGGAATGTCCGGGTGGCCTCATGGGCCATGGACGAGTCTTCCTCTCTGGGCATTTGGCCCGATCCGAAGAGTTTGGGGTTATTCTTTGAGATGGGAGGAGTCCGTTTTGTTTTGTTTTTACCTCAGTTGTCCCACCAAAAGAGAGTTTCCAGGGCAGAGCCCTGGGGAGGGGCGACCGGACAACCAGAAAGCTGGTTAAAACTTGGGGCCTAGGGGCATGGCAAGCCCATTATGACGTCTAATGGTCCAGCCACTGAGAGGACTTACTAGAGGACAGGACTCACGCTGAGGGTCACAATGCGTGTTTTGTGCCCTCTTCGTACTCAAGCATGGGCGGGGGCCTCATGGTGAACGCTGGTTGCTCCTACACTGAACGTGGGACAACATGCCAACCACAAGGTTTCTTGCCATAGGGAAGGAGGAGTTCTGATTTCTGCATCACATTCACCCCTTGGCGGGGTGTGGAGTTAAGGTCTATGTCCTGAAGCCTGAGAAGCTAGGTTGGCAATAGATGACGAGCTAAAGCCATGGCAGGTCTGTTGTGCTCAGTGTGCGGTCAGCTCTCTGGGTGTTGGTCAGGAAGTCCGGGCTCAGGCTGTGTCAGACAGTGTATTAGTGCCCAGATTTGTCGATATAATTTGTGTACAGAAGGGTGCCGTGTAGGTCTATCCTCATTTCGGGTGTCTGGGAAGCTCCATAGGGCAACATTTTGCTTTTTATCTGGAGGGCAGGCAGAGTGCTGCCTTGTGGGTCCAGAATTGCCAAACGTGAGGTCTTGGGGGCCAGGAGTGTGAGGACGGACATTGGAGAACAGAAGTTTCACATAGGTTTAAGGGCGAGGGCAAGGCCGGCACACTCTGCAGAGCTGCATCGAGATGTCGTGCATCTGAATTCAGGGCGAGGATCAGACGTTGGCTCAGGTTGGAGTTCCTGTTCCATGATTTCCCCTTCAGAAAGGGGGTGGGGGCTTCAGAAAGCCATCACGGTTTTCCCACGTTGGGAGTTGTGAGATGCTCCAAAATGCAAGGATTCCTCCTGCAGGACATTTGAGAACTTTTGGATGGGTCCAGGACGTTCCATATGGAACGACGCCAGAGCAGGGTTCTAAGGGCGGAGCCCTGGGCAAGCCGCCTCGCATCTCAATCGTCTCCTAGCGACAAGACAGGTTCTATCTGCTGGCTCTGGCGGAGCAACCGAGAAGCCAGAGTTGAAATGGACTCTCCTGCGGATGGATCCTAATGTGGGTTTGTGTCCATGGAGACCTTGGAAAGGGGTGGTGGCACCGGGCCCTGAAGGATTCTCCTAACCGGAAGTTTTGACACAGTTCCAGCCTGCTATTTTCCCATGTCGAGACAAGATTTGCCTCCGGAAACCCCCGCATGCTGGTATTTGAAAACATGCCTCTGAGGAGAGATGCCTGGAAACCAAAGCAATGGATCCGATTACGGCCTAGGGACCTGTGAGGTTCAATCTACTACCCTGGTGACATCCAACTACGGTATGAGTGGAGGTAGATGCTCAGCTGTTGTCAGACGCCCTTGTTTGTCCCGGGCGGCCTACACAATTGGGATGGCCTCAGGGACTGTGGAGGTTTCTCCTAATTTGGAGGCGTGTGGTCAAGGGAATGGGCAGAATTCCAGTGGAGTGGGCAGGCACAGACCTGATGTGTGGCTCCAGGGGCCCCAGCCTGGAGGGTGTGTGGGCCAGGAGCGTGGGGATAGAAGTCTGAAAACACTAACGCGGCTTACGTTTGGGGACATAAGTATGGCAGGCCCGATCTACAGGCCCTGAGGAGAACTCTTCGGGATATGAAGAAAGAGTGAGTGTGAGGCATTTATTCAGGCTTTTGTCTCTGGATTTTGTGTCAACAATGGCCGTGGAATGTCGAGGAGGCCTCATGGGCCATGGACAAGTCTTCCTCTCTGTGGATTTGGCACGTACCCAATTGTTTTGGGTCCATCATGGGGATGGGAGGAGTCCTATCAGTTTGGTTACCTCAGGTGTCCCACCAAAAGAGGGATTTCAAAGCAGAGCCCTGCGTAGGGGTGAATGGACAAACCAAACTATGGTTAGTTCCAGCCACTGAGAGGCCTTCCTTGAGGACAGAACTCACGCTGAGGGTCACAATGTGTGTTTATGCCTTCTAAGTGCTCAAACATGGGCGGGAATCATGGTCCTCACTGTTGCTCCTATACTGAACGTTGGGCTCCATGCCACCACATCTATTCGTGCCATGGGGTAGTAGTCGTTCTGATTTTTTTCATCTCTTTCACCGCTGGGTCGTGATTGGAGTTAAGGTCTAGGTTGTGTAGTCTGAAAACCGAGCTTGGGAAGAGATGACGACTTAAGTCCATGACAGGTCCGACGTGCTCAGTGTGGAGCCAGGTCGCTGAGTGTTGGTCGGGAGGTTCAGGCATAGGCTGCGTCAGACCAGGCATTAGTTTTCAGGGTATATTGTATAATTGGGGGAGAGTCGAGTGCCGTGCAGCTTGATCCTCATTTAGCGTTTCTGGGTAGCCCCAAGGGCAACGTTTTTCTTCTGGAGGGCAGGCAGAGTGCTGTTTTGTGGCTTTGGAATTCCCAAACTGGATGCCCTTTGGGCAAGGAGTGTGAGGACGGAAGAATAAGAACACAAGTTAGGCGTAGGTTTCGGGACGAGGGCACGGCAGGCACTATCTGCACATCTGAATCGGGACTTCGTGCATCTGAAGTCAGGGAGGGTTCAGACCTAGGCTCAGGTTGGAGTTTCTGTCCATTATGGTCCTTTCTTGAAGGGGGCAGCATCTCGAGGCCATGGAGGTTTACCCAGGAGGGGAGTAGGGATATGCTCCAAGCCACAAGGATTTTCTCTGATCAACAATTGAGATCTGTTGGATCGCACCAGGATGTTTCATACGGAACGACAGCAAAGCAAGGATCGAAGGATGGAACCCTGGGCAGACTGCCTCGATTCTAACTGTCTCCTAGTTAACAGACAGTTTTGATATGCTAGCTCTAGGGGAGCAACGGAGGGGGCTGATTTGAAATGGACTCTCCTGCGGATGGGTCCTATTGTGGGTTTGTGTGCATGGAGACCTTGGCACGGGGCGGTGGCACACGGACCCTGAATGCTTCTCCTAACCAGAGGTTTTGCATCATCTCCAAAAGACAAGTTTCCCATGTGGAGACTAGATTTGATCTGATTGGTGCCTCAGGAAAGCCCCACATGCTGATATTGGAAACCAGGCCTCTGATGAGAGATAGCAGGAAACCAAAACAATGGACCCCATTAGGGCCTAGGGCCCTGTCCCGTTCAAGCTCCTTCTCTGGGGACATCCATCTAAAGTATGAGTGGAGATGGATGCTCAGCTGGTTCCAGGCAGCCCTTGTTTGTCCTGGGCGTTCTATACTATGGGGATGGCCTTGGGGACTTTGGAGGTTTCTCCGAGTTTGTATGGTTGTGGTCAATGGAAGGGGCAGAATTCCTGTGGAGTTGAGAGGCACAGACCTGATGTGTGGCTCCAGGGTCCCCAGGCTGGAGGGAGTGGAAGCCAGGAATGTGGGGATAGAAGTCTGAAAACACACACTCGGCTTGTTTTGGTGACGTATGTATGGCAGTTCCGATCTACAGATCGTGAGGGGAACTTTTTGGGATAGGAAGAAAGAGCGAGTGTGAGGCACTTATTCAGGCTTTTGTCTCTGGATTTTGTGTCAATGATGGGCGTGGAATGTCGGGGTGGCCTCATGGGCCATGGATGAGTCTTCCTCTCTGTGGATTTGGCCCGATCCCAATTTGGGGGTCAATCTGTGGGATGGGAGGAGTCCTTTCAATTTGGTTACCTCATTCTAAAGCTGAGCACTGGGGAGGGGCGAATGGACAACACGAACTATGGTTAAAAATTGGGGCCTAGGGGCATGGCAAGCCCAATATGCCGTCTCTTGGTCCAGCCACTGGGAGACCTTACTTGGAGACTGGGCTCACGCTGAGGGTCACAATGCGTATTTGTGACCAACGCGGCCCTCAAGCATGGCGGGGTCAAAGGGCCACACTGCTATCAACTACACTGAACGTTGGGCAACACGCCAACCACAAGATTTCTTGCCATGGGGAAGGATTTCAGATTTCTGCCTCATGTTCAACCCTGGGCAGTGATTGGAGAAAACGTCTAGGTTCTGAAGCCTGAAAACCGAATTGGGAAGAGATGACGTAGGGTCAGAGTTAGGGTTAGACGTCCATGGAGTCAGGGTTAGCGTAAGGCTTAGTGTAGGGGTCAGGTTTAGGGTTAGGTTCATGGTTAGGTTTAGTGTCATGATCACAGTAGGTTCAGGGTTAGCGTTACGGTCAGAGTCAGGGTCAGGGTCAGTGTTAGACTGACAGTTAGTTTTATGTCCAGGCAGGTCATGATCAGATTTACGGTCCGGTCCAAGTTTTGGTTTGGGGGCAAGGTCATGTCAGGTCAGGGTTATGTTTTGGACAGGTTTAGTGTCAGGGTTAGGGTCAGGGTCAGGTTTAGGTTCATGGTTTTTGTAAGGTCAGCTTTATTTTTAGGTTCTGTTTAATGAGTAGGTTGAGGATAAGCGTTAGCTTTAGGGTTACTAATCTGTTCAGGCTCACGGATTGAGTCAGAGTTAGGTTTACAGTCAGGTTTAGGGTCAGTATTAAGGTCAAGTCCAGGGTCTGGTTTAAGGTTAAGGTCTGACTTAGGCAAAGTACAGAGTTAGGGTTATGATCAGGTTCAGGGAGAGGGTCAGGATTATTGTTAAATTGTGGTTAGGTTTAGGGTTAGAGGTAGGTTGCGTGTTAGGGTTAGACCGGGTTAGGGTCAGTGTCAGGGATAATGTTAGGGGTTAGGTTTAAGGTTAGGTTCAGCGTTAGGTTTCGGGTCAGGGCCCGTGTTCGTGTCAGGGTCAGGGTTACGTTTAGGGTTAGAGATAGGTTCAGGCTTACTTTCAGTGTCAGGTTTATTGTTAGGGTGAGGGTCAGGGTCACTGTTAGGGTCAGGCTTAGGTTTCTGGTCTTTGCCTGGGTCGGGTTCAGGGTGAAGTCTAGGGCCAGTGTCAGGTTTACGGTCAGGATCAGGTATTGGTTTAAAGTCCACATTCGTGTCAGGGACAGGGTTATGTAGTGGTCATTGTTAGGTTCATGGTTAGGTTAAGGGTCAGGTCCAGTGTCCGGTTTAGGGACAGGGTCTGGTATAGGCAACGTTCAGGGTTAGGGTTATGATCAGAGTCAGGTATAGGGTCAGGGTTATTGTTAATGTTTAGGGATAGTTCTACATTTAGCGTTAGGTTGACGGTTAGGGTTAGAACTTGTTGGGGTCAGGGTCCGTGGTAGGGTTAGGTGTTTGTGTTAGGGTTAGGTTCAGAGATACGTTTCGGGGGAGGGCCCATGTTAGTGTCAGGGTCAGGGTTACATTTAGGGTCAGAGTTAGTTACAGTCTCACAGTCAGGGTCAGGTTTAGTGTTCAGTTGATTTCGCGGTCACTGTAAGGGTCAGGGTTAGGTTATCGTCATGGTCTGGGTCAGGGTCAGGGTGAAGATTAGCACTAGTGTCCTGTTTAGGGTCAGGTTCAGGTATTGGTTTAAAGTCCACATTCGGGTCTGGGATAGGTTGATTTAGTTGTCAGAGTTAGTGTCAAGGTTAGGATTAGGGTCAGAGTCAGGGTCCGCTAAATGTCAGGGCTGGGGTCAGGTTGAGGGTCAGGCTTTCGTATAGGGTCAATGTTCGGTTCACTGTCACAGTTACGTTTTGGCGGTAGGGTTTGGGATTGGGGTTAGGGTTAGAGTTAGAAGTAGGGTTATGTTTAGGATTAGGGATAGATATCATAATGTCAGGGTTAGGGTTTTGTTTAGGTTAGGGGTTAGTGTTAAGGTCAGGGTCAGCATGATGTTTAGGTTCAGGGTCCTTGTTAGGGTCATGGTTAGAGTTACCATTAGGTTTAGGGTTAAGGTCAAGCACAAGTCACGGTCAGGATTAGGTTTAGGGTCCGGGTTAGGTCAGCGTCAGGGTTAGGATTAGAGTCAGGGTCAGGGTCCTGGTTAGGTTTGAGTCATGGTTACGGTAATGTCAGAGTTAGGCTAAGGTTCAGGGTCCACATAGGGGTCAGTGTCAGGCTTAGGTTTATGTTTAGGGTTCAGGTCAGGATCACAGTCAGGGTCAGGGTCAGGGTCAGGGTCAGGGCTTGGGTTAGGGTTTGGGGCAGTCTCACAGTCAGTCAGGGTCAGGGTCAGGGTTAGTGTTTACTGTTAGGGTTAGCCCTAATCCTTGATCATGGGCCCATCCGTTCAGGGTCTCAGGATAAACCCTGGGCAGAAGGGTGTAGACCCTACACCCCATCCCTCTTAACCAGCCTTAAACTGGGGTGTGAACATGACTTGACCACCAGATATCTAAGCCCTCATCAGCCTGATCCTGCTTGGGGCATCTCCACCCTCGATGGCATAGCCAGGACCTCTTTACACACAGACACACAGACACACAGAGGCACCCCCCCCCACACACACACCCACACACAGAGGGGAGGAGACCTAAGCCTATAAGAGTGGATCAGAAGGTGTGGGACTCTCTGATCTGAGCCCCCTGGTGTCACTTTTTGATTCTCCAATCACTGCCCAGGGGTGACTGTGATGCAGAAATCAGAACTCTTCCTTACCCATGGCAAGAAACGTTGTGGTTGGCATGTTGTCCAACGTTCTATGTAGGAGAAACCAGCATTCAACCTGAGGCCCCGCCTATTCTTAAGTGCGACGAGGGCATAAACACGCATTGTGACACTCAGCGTGAGTCCTGTCCTCTAGTAAGTCCTCTCAGTGGCTGGACCATTAGATGTCATAATGGGCTTGACATGTCCATAGGCCCCAATTTTTAACCAGATTTCTGGTTGTCCAGTCATCATCCTCCCCAGGGATTTACTCTGGAATCACTCATTTGGTGGGACCACCTGAGTTTGAAAAACAAAACAAAACAAAACAACAACAACAACAACAACAACAAAAAAAAACGGACTTCTTCCATCCCACAGAATGACCTCAAACTCTTTGGACAAGGCCAAACCCCAGAGAATAAGACCCATCCATTGCCCATGAAGTCACCCGGAAATTTCACGACCATGAGTGACACGATATCCAGAGACAAAAACTTGAGCAAAAGCCTCACACTCGCCCTTTTTTTCATATCCTGAAGAGTTCTCCTCAAGGTCTGTAGATCAGTCCTGCCATACCTATGACCCGAAACATAAGCCGAGTTTCTGTTTTCAGACAACTGTCCAAACAGCCCTGGCCTAAACACCCTACAGGTTCAGGCCCCTGGAGCCAACCTGAGGACTGTACTTGCCCTATCCAAGAGAATTCTGTGTGCCCATTCCAATGGCCACAACCCTACTAATAGGATAAACCTAAAAAGTCCCTGAGGCCATCCCAATATTTTTGGCTTCCCAGGATAAACAGGGGCAATCTGGGCCCATGTGAGCACTTACCGGCACTCAGACCCGTAGACTGATGACCCCAGGGGTAAAAAGGTACGAACAGGCCCCTAGGCACCTATCGGATCCATTGCTTTGGTTTCCAGGCATCTCTCCTCAGAGGCCTGGATTTCAATACCAGCATATGGCTGTTTCTTGACTCACACATCAGTACAAATCTCATCTACACATGGGAAACTTGCACGAGGGAGCTGTGTGAAAGCCTCTCTTTAGGAGAACCCTTCAGGGCCCCAGTGCCACCGCTTCATTCCAAGGTCTTCATAGACACAAAAACACATTAGGACCCATCCAAAGGAGAGTCCATTTCAACTGAGCGTATTCGGTTGCTCTGTGAGATCCAGCAGATCTAACTTGTCTTGTTGCTAGGAGACAATGGAATGCGAGGTGGCCTACCCTGCCATCCATCCTTAAAACCCTGCTCGGAATCATTGGCCTGGAGCCAACCAACAGGTCTCATTTGTCCTGCAGAGGAATCTTTGCAGTTTGGAGCTTCTCACAACTCCCATCGTGGGAAATCCCCCATGGCCTCGTGATCCACTCCCCCCTTCAAGAAGGGGCCATCAGGAACAGAATGTCCAACCTGAGCGATCATCTGATCCTCGCCCTGACTTCAGATGCACGAGATCTCGATTCAGGTCTGTGGATTGTGCCTGCCGTATCCTCACCCAGAAACCTAGGCCATTCTTGGGTTCTCAGACTTCCGTCCACAGACTGCTGGCGGGCCAGATAGGTAGCAAACACACATTATGACCCTCAGCCTGAACCCAGTCCTCAGGTAAGGCATCTCAGTGGCTGGATGAAGAGACAGCATATTGGGCTTGCCATGCCCCTAGGCCCCCTTTTTTAACCATAGTTCGGGTTGTCCCTTCACTCTTCCCCAGGGTTCTGCTTTGGAATTCCTCTTTTGGTGGGACATCTGAGGTAACAACCCTGAAAGGAGTCCTCCATCCAACAGAACAGACGAAAAACAATTGGGATCGGGCAAAATCCACAGAGAGGAAGATTCGTCCATGGCCCATGAGGCCTCCTCGACATTCCACGGCCATCACTGATACAAAATCCAGAGACAAAAGCTTAAGCAAGCGCCTCAGACTCGCACTATCTTCATATCCTGAAGATGTCTTCTCATGGTTTGTAGATCGGGCCTGCCATACCTACGTCCCCAAAGAAGCTGAGTTTGTGTTTTCAGACTTCTGTCCTCAAAGTCCTGGGCCACACACCCTCCAGGCTGGGGACCCCTGGAGCCACACATTAGGACTGTGCCTACCCAATCCATGGGAATTCTGCCCATTCCATTGTCCAAAATCGTACAAATTAGAACACTCGAAAGACCCTGAGGCCATCCCAATAGTATATGTCTCCCGGGACAAAAAAGGGCAGTCTGACACCAGCTGAGCATCTAAATCCACTCATACCCTAGAAGGATGTCCCCAGAGAAGAATATTGAACCAGTCAGGACCCTAGGCCAAAATCGGATCCATTGCTTTGGTTTCCAAGCATGTCTCCTCAAAACCCTGGATTCCAATACCAACATTGGGGTTTTCCTGAGGCACCCATCAGAACAAACCTCGTCTCCACAAGGAAACTTGTGCATGGGAGCTATGTCAAAAGCTTAGGAGAATACTTCAGGGTCCCAGTGCCACCACCCCATTCCAAGGCCCTCATGGACACAAACACACATTAGACCCATCCTCAGGAAAGTCCATTTCAACTCAGCCACCCCGGTTGCTCCAACAGAGCCATCAGATCTAAACTGTCTTGTCGTTAGGAGACAATTGGAATGCAAGGCGGGCTTCCCAGGCATCCATCCTCGAACGTTGGTCTGGACTCATCCATATGGGATGTCCTGGAGCTGTCCAACAGGTCTCAATTGTCCCGCAGAAGGATTCCTAGGAGGGGGCATCCCACCACTCCAAACGTGGGAAAACGTCCACGGCCTCGAGTTTCGGCTCCCTTCATGAAGGGGCCGTCATGAACAGAAAATCCAAGCTGAGCCAACATCTGATCATCGCTCTGACTTCAGATGCATGAGATATTGATTCAGATCTTCAGGAGGTACATGCCGTGCCCTCGCCCTGAATCCCAAGTCTAGCTTGTGTTCTCAGACTTCCGTCCTCACACTCCTGGCCCCGAAGCCCACAAGTTTGGCAATTCCGGACCATCATTGCAGCACTCTGCCTGCCCTCTTGAAACAAAATATTGCCTAATGAGCTGCCCGGGCACATTAAATGAGAATAAAACTTAACGGCACTCGAATGTACCCATATTATATAGTCTAACCTGGGCAGTAATGCACTGTCTGACACAACCTGAGCCGGGACATCCTGAGCAACACCCAGACACTGACCGCACGCTGAGCCCATATGACGCGCAATGGCCATAGGTCATCATTTCTTTCCCTACCTAAGTTTTCAGGCTTCAGAACCTAGACCTTATCTCCAATCACTGCCCAGGGGTGAGTGTGATGCATCAGAACTCCTCTTTATCCACGGCAAGAAACATTGTGGTTGCCATGTTGTCCAAGGTTCAGTGCAGGAGAAACCAGCATTCACCCTGAGGTCCCGCCCATTCTTGAGAGCGACGAGGGCATAAACACGCACTGTGACCCTTAGCATGAGTCCTGTCCTCTAGTAAGTCCTTTCAGTGTCTAGAACATTAGATGCCATAATGGTTTGACATGTCCCTAGGCCCCAATTTTAAAGCAGATTTCTGTTTGTCCAATCGCCCCTCCCCATGGCTCTACTCTGGAATCCCTCATTTGGTGGGACAACTGAGTTTGAAAAACAAAACAAAACAAAACAAAAACAACAAAAAAACGGACTTCTTCCATCCCATAGAGTGACCGCAAACTCTTTGGACGGGGCCAAACCCCCCGAGAGTAAGACTCGTCCACTTCCCATGAAGTCACCCGGATATTTCATGACCATGAATGGCACGATATCCAGAGACAAAAACTTGAGCAACAGCCTCACACTCGCCCTTTTTTTCATATCCTGAAGAGTTCTCCTCATGGTCTGTAGATCAGTCCTGCCATACCTATGACCCGAAACATAATCCGAGTTTGTGTTTTCAGACAACTGTCCAAATAGCCCAGGCCTACACATGCTACAGGCTCAGGACCCTGGAGCCAACCTGAGGACTGTACTTGCCCTCTCCAAGGGAATTCTGTGTACCCATTCCAATGGCCACAACCCTACTAATAGGATAAACCTCCAAAGTCCCTGAGGCCATCCCAATAGTGGTGGCTTCAAAGGACAAACAGAAGCAATCTGAGCCCATCTGAGAACCTACCTGCACTCAGACCCGTAGACTGATATCCCCAGAGGTAAAAAGGAACGAACAGGCCACTAGGCCCTAATCGGATCCATTGTTTTGGTTTCCAGACATCTTCCTCAGAGGCCTGAATTTCAGTACCAGCATATGGCAGTTTCTTGACTCACCCATCAGATCAGAACAAATCTCATCTACACATGGGAAACTTTCACGATGAAGCTGTGTCAAAGCCTCTTTTTAAGAGAAACCTTCAGGGCCCCATGCCACCGCTTCATTCCAAGGTCTCCATAGACACAAAAACACATTAGGACCCATCCACAGGAGAGACCATTTCAACTCAGCATATTCGGTTGCTCCACGAGATCCAGCAGATCTAACTTGTATTGTTGCTAGGAGACAATTGGATTGCGAGGTGGCCTACCCCGCCATCCATCCTTAGAACCCTGCTCAGAATCATTGGCCTAGAGCCAACCAACAAGTCTCAATTGTCTGCAGAAGAATCTTTGTAGTTTGGGAGCTTCTCACAACTCCAATCGTGAGAAACTCCCATGGCCTCGTGATCCCGCCCCCCTTCATGAAGGGGCCATCAGGGTCATAAGGTCCAACCTGAGAAATAGTCTGATCATCACCGTGACTTCAGATGCACGAGATCTCGAGTCAGGTCTGTATATTGTGCCTGCCAGGTCCTCACCCAGAAACCTAAGCCTAGCTTGGGTTCTCAGACTTCCGTCCTCAGACTACTGGCCCACAAGCCCTCCAGTTTGGCAATCCAGAACTACAATGCAGCACTCTGCCAGCCCTCCAGAAGAAAAACATTGCCCTCCGGGGCTACCAAGAAAACCCAAATGAGGATCAACCTGCACGCCATTCGGATCTACCCCAAATATATAGACTGTCCTGGGCACTAATGCCCTTTCTGACACAGCCTGAGCCTTGACCTTCTGGCCCCACCCAGACAGCTGGCTGCACCCTGAGCACATCGGACCCGCCATGGCCTTAGGTCGTCATCTCTTCTCAACCTCGGTTTTCAGGCTTCAGAACATAGACCTTATAGCCAATCAAGGCCCGGGGTTGAAAATGATGCAGACATCAGAACTCTTTCCCCATGGCGAGAAACCTTGTGGTTGGCATGTTGTCCAAGGTTCAGAGTAGTTGAAACCAGTGTGGCCCATGGGGCCCCGCCCATGCTTGCGGGCCACATTGATCAGAAACACACATTGTAACCCTCAGCCTGAGCCCAGTCCTCAGGTAAGGCCTCTCAGTGGCTGGATGGAGAGACAGCATATTGGCCTTGCCATGCCCCTAGGCCCCAATTATTAACCGTAGTTCGGGTTGTCCCTTCACTCTTCCCCAGGGCTCTGCTTTGGAATTCCTCTTTTGGTGGGACACCTGAGGTAACAAACCTGAAAGGAGTCCTCCCATCCCACAGATTGACGAAAAGCAATTGGGATCGGGCAAATCCACAGAGAGCAAGATTTGTCCATGGCCCAAGAGGCCTCCCCAACTTTCCACGGCCATCGCTGATACAAAATCCAAAGACAAAAGCCTGAGCATGCTCCTCACTCGCTCATTCTTCATATCCTGAAGATTTCTTGAGATAAGAACCTATACGGCACTCGAATGCACCCAAAATATATAGTCTAACCTGGGCACTAATGCACACTCTGACAACGTGAGCCCGGACCTCGTGACTAACACACAGACAGCTGATCGCACACTGAGCTCATCAGATCCGACATGGCCTTAGGTCATCATCTCTTCCCTACCTCAGTTTTCAGGCTTCAGAACCTAGACCTTATCTCCAATGACTGTCCAGGGGTGACTTTGATGCAGAAATCAGAACTCTTCCTTACCATTGGCAAGAAACCTTGTGGTTGGCATGTTGTCCAACGTTCAGTGTAGGAGAAACCAGCATTCACCCTGAGGCCCCGCCCATTCTTGTGTGCGACGAGGGCATAAACACGCATTGTGACCCTCAGCGTGAGTCCTGTCCTCTAGTACGTCCTCTCAGTGGCTGGACCATTAGATGTCATAATGGGCTTTACCTGTCCCTAGGCCTCAATTTTTAACCAGATATCTGGTTGTCCAGTCGCCCCTCCCCAGGGCTCTACTCTGGAATCCCTCATTTGGTGGGACACCTGAGGATGAAAAACAAAAAAAAACAAATAAACAACAACAGAACAACGGACTTGTTCCATTCCACAGAAGGACCCCAAAACTCTTTGGACGGGGCCAAACCCCCAGAGAGTAAGACTCGTCCATTTCCCATGAAGTCACCTGGAAATTTCACGACCATGAATGTTATGATATCCAGAGACAAAAACTTGAGCAAGAGCCTCACACTCGCCCTTTTTTCATATCTTGAAGAGTTCCCTCATGGTCTGTAGATCAGTCCTGCCATACCTATGACCCGAAACATAAGCCGAGTTTGTGTTTTCAGACAACGGTCCAAACAGCCCTGGCCTACAACCCCTACAGGCTCAGGCCCCTGGAGCCAAACCTGAGGACTGTGCTTGCCCTCTCCAAGGGAATTGTATGTGCCCATTCCAATGGCCACAATCCTACTAATAGGATAATCCTCCAAAGTCCCTGCAGCCATCCAAATATTTGTGGCATCCCCGGACAAACAGGGGCAATCTGGGCCCATCTGAGCACCTACCGGCACTCAGACCCGGAGACTGATGTCCCCAGAGGTAAAAAGGAACGAACAGGCCCCTAGACACCTATCGGATCCATTGCTTTGGATTCCAGGCATCTCTCCTCAGAGGCCTGGATTTCAATAACAGCATATGGCTCTTTCTTGACTCACCCATCAGAACATATCTCATCTACACATGGGAAACTTGCACGATGGAGCTGTGTGAAAGCCTCTCTTTAGGAGAACCCTTCAGGGCCCCAGTGCCACCGCTTCATTTGAAGGTCTCCATAGACAGAAAATCATATTAGGACACATCCACGGGAGAGTCCTTTTCAACTGAGCCTCCTCGGTTGCTCTTCCAGATCCGGCAGATCTTACCTGTCTTGTTGCGTGGAGACAATTGGAATGCGAGGTGGCCTACCCAGCCATCCATCCTTAGAACCCTGCTCGGAATCGTTGTCCTGGATCCAAACAACAGGTCTCAATTGTCCTGCAGAAGAATCTTTGCAGTTATGATCTTCGCAGAACTCCCATCTTGGGAAAAACTCCATGGCCTCGTGATCCACCCCCCCTTCAAGAAGGGGCCATCAGTGACAGAATGTCCTACCTGAGCGATCGTCTATCCTCGCCCTGATTTCCGATGCACGAGATCTCGTTTCAGGTCTGTAGATTGTGCCTGCCATATCCTCACCCAAAACCTAGGCCTAGCATGGGTTCTCAGACTTCCGTCCTCAGACTACTGGTCCACAAGCCCTCCAGTTTGGCAGTCCAGAACTACAATGCAGCACTCTGCCTGTCCTCCGGAAGGAAAAACAATGCCCTCTCGGGCTACAAAGAAAACCCCAAATGAGGATCAACCTGCACACCATTCTGCTGTACCCCAAATATATAGGCTGACCTGGGCACTAATGCCCTTTCTGACACAGCCTGAGCCTGGACCTCCTGGCCCCACCCAGACTGCTGGCCTCACAATGAGCACATCGGACCCTCCTTGGCCTTATGTCGTCATCACTTCTCAACCTCGGTTTTCAGGCTTCAGAACCTAGACCTTATCTCCAATCACGGCCCGGGTTTGAAAATGATGCAGAAATCAGAACTCTTCCCCGTGGCAAGAAACCTTGTGATTGGCATGTTGTCCAAGGTTCAGTGTAGTTGAAACCAGTGCGGCCCATGAGGCCCCCCCATGCTTGTGGGCCACATTGGTCACAAACACACACATGTGACCTTCAGCCTGAGCCCAGTCCTCAGGGTAAGGCCTCTCAGTGCCTGGATGTAGAGACAGCATATTGGGCTTGCCATGCCCCTAGGCCCCAATTTTTAACCATAGTTTGGGTTTTCCCTTCACTCTTCCCCTGGGCTATGCTTTGGAATTCCTCTTTTGGTGGGACACCTGAGGTAACAAACTTGAAAGAAGTCCTCCCATCCCAAAGATTGAAGAAAAGCAATTGGGATCGGGCCAAATCCACAGAGAGCATGATTCGTCCATGGCCCATGAGGCCTCCCCAACATTTCACGGCCATCGCTGATACAAAATCCAGAGACAAAAGCCTGAGCATGTGCCTCAGACTCGCTCATTCTTCATATCCTGAAGAGTTCTTCAGATAAGAACCTACACGGCACTCGAATGCACCCCAAAAAATATAGTCTAACCTGGGCACTAATGCACTGTCTGACAACCTGAGCCCGGACCTCGTGACCAGCACCCAGACAGCTGACTGCACACTGAGCTCATGAGACCCGACATGGCCTTAGGTCATCATCTCTTCCCTACCTCAGTTTTCAGGATTCAGAACCTAGACCTTATGTCCAATCACAGCCCAGGGGTGACTGTGATGCAGAAATCAGAACTCTTCCTTACCCATGGCAAGAAACCTTGTGGTTGGCATGTTGTCCAACATTCAGTGTAGGAGAAACCAGCATTCACACTGAGGCCCCGCCCATTCTTGAGTGCGACGAGGGCATAAACACGCATTGTGACTCTCAGCGTGAGTCCTGTCCAGTAGTACTTTGCCTTATGGAGCTACCTAGAAATCCGAATGAGGATCAAATGAACGCCACTCGACTGCACCCCAAATATACAGTCTACCGTGTCTAATGCCCTGTGTGACACAGCATGAGCCCACACCTCCAGACCTACGCTCAACAGCTAGCCACACACTGAGTTCATTGTACCCATCAGGTCCTTAGGTCTTCATCTCTTCCCAACCTCGGTTTTCGGGTTTCAGAACCTAGACCTAAACTCCAATCACTGTCCAGGGGTGAACGTGATGCAGAAATCACAACTCTTCCTTTGCCATGGCCGGAAACCTTGCGGTTGGCATATTCTCCAACGTTCAGTGTAGGAGAATCCAGCGTGGCCCATGAGGTCCTTCCCATGCTTGAGGGCCTTGTTGGGCACAAATAGGCATTGTGACCCTCAGCATGAGCCCTGTCCTCAAGGAAGACCTCTCAGTGTCTGAATCAAGAGCCCACATATTGGACTTGCCATGCACCTAGGCCCCCAATCTTAAACAGAGGTGGGGTTATCCAGTTGTCCCTCCCAAGGACTCTGCTCTGGAATCCCTCTTTTATTGACACACATGAGGTACATAAAATAAAATAAAAAAACAGAAAGGACACCTTCCATCCCACAGAATGTACCCAAACTCTTGGGATTGGGTCAAATCCTCAGAGAAGGAAAGCCGTCCACAACCCATGAGGCCACGCCAGCATTCGACCCACATTGTTGACACAAATCCAGAGACAAAACCTGAGCAAGCACCTCAAACTCACCCTTTTTCATATCCCGAAGTGTTATCACGGTCTGTAGATTGGGCGTGCCAAACCTATGTCCCCAATCCTAAGCGGAGTTTGTGTTTTCAGACTTTTGTCCAAATATCCCTGGACCCCACACGCTCCACACTTGGGTCCCTGGAGCCACACCTCAGGACTGTGCTTCCCTTTCAAGAGAATTCTTCCCATTCCATTGGCCACAACCTTGCAAATTAGGAAAAACCTCCAAAGTTCTCGAGGCCATCCCATAAGTGTAGGCCGCCCAGGACAAACAGGTGTGATCTCAAACCAGCTGAACAACTACCTCCACTCAGACAAAAGATGTCCCCAGAGAAGAATATTGAACCGGACAGGCCCCTGGGCCCTAATCAGATCCATTGCTTTGGTTTCCAGGCATCTCTCCTCAGAGGCCTCATTTCCAATACCAGCAAATGGTGGTTTCCTGAGGCACCAATAAGAACAAATCACGTCTCCGCATGGAAAACTTGCTCATTGGAGCTTTGTTATAACCTCTGGTTAGGAGAATCCTTCAGGGCCCTGGTGCCACTGCCCCATACCAAGGTCTCAATGGACTCAAACCAACATTAAGAACATCCTTAGGAAAGTCCATTCCAACTCAGCCCCCACTGATGCTACCCCAAGCCAGCAGAACAAACGTTTCTTGTTGCTAGGAGACAATTGGAATTGAGGCTGTCTGCCCAGGCATCCATACGTAGAACCCTGTTCGGGAAAAATACCTTATGAGACGTCCTGGAGCCATCCAACAAATCTTCATTGTCCCACAGAAGGAATCCTTGCGGTTTGGAGCATCTCACAACTCTAATAGTGGGAAAACCCCCATGGCCTCATAATGCCCCCCCCCTTTATGAAGGGGCCAACATGGACAGAAACTCCAACCAGAGCCAAAGTCTGATCCTCGACCTGACTTCAGACACATGAGTTCTCAATTCAGCTCTGCAGAGTGTGCCTGCCATTTCCATTCCCCGAAACCTAAGCCTAGCTTGTGTTCTCAGACTACCGTCCTCACACCCCTGGCCCAAAAGCCCTACAGTTTGGCAATACTGGGGCCACAATGCAGCACTCTGCCTGCCCTCCAGAAGATAAACGTTGCCTTATGGAGCTACCTAGAAACCCGAATGAGGATCAAATGAACGCCACTCGACTGCACCCCAAATATACATTCTACACTGTCTAATGCCCTGTCTGACACAGCATGAGCCCACAGCTCCAGACCTACGCTCAACAGCTAGCCACACACTGAGTTCATTGTACCCATCAGGTCCTTAGGTCTTCATCTCTTCCCAACCTCGGTTTTCGGGTTTCAGAACCTAGACCTAAACTCCAATCACTGTCCAGGGGTGAACGTGATGCAGAAATCACAACTCTTCCTTCGCCATGGCCGGATACCTTGTGGTTGGCATATTCTCCAACGTTCAGTGTAGGAGAATCCAGCGTGGCCCATGAGGCCCTTCCCATGCTTGAGGGCCTTGTTGGGCACAAATAGGCATTGTGACCCTCAGCATGAGCCCTGTCCTCAAGGAAGACCTCTCAGTGTCTGAATCAAGAGCCCACATATTGGACTTGCCATGCCCCTAGGCCCCCAAAACTTAAACAGAGGTGGGGTTATCCAGTTGTCCCTCCCAAGGACTCTGCTCTGGAATCCCTCTTTTATTGACACACATGAGGTACATAAAAAATAAAATAAAAAAACAGAAAGGACACCTCCCATCCCACAGAATGTACCCAAACTCTTGGGATTGGGTCAAATCCTCAGAGAAGGAAAGCCGTCCACAACCCATGAGGCCACGCCAGCATTCGACCCACATTGTTGACACAAATCCAGAGACAAAACCTGAGCAAGCACCTCAAACTCACCCTTTTTCATATCCCGAAGTGTTATCACGGTCTGTAGATTGGGCGTGCCAAACCTATGTCCCCAATCCTAAGCGGAGTTTGTGTTTTCAGACTTTTGTCCAAATATCCCTGGACCCCACACGCTCCACAATTGGGTCCCTTGAGCCACACCTCAGGACTGTGCTTCCCTTTCAAGAGAATTCTTCCCATTCCATTCGCCACAACCTTGCAAATTAGGAAAAACCTCCAAAGTTCCCGAGGCCATCCCATAAGTGTAGGCCGCCCAGGACAAACAGGTGTGATCTCAAACCAGCTGAACAACTACCTCCACTCAGACAAAAGATGTCCCCAGAGAAGAATATTGAACCGGACAGGCCCCTGGGCCCTAATCAGATCCATTGCTTTGGTTTCCAGGCATCTCTCCTCAGAGGCCTCATTTCCAATACCAGCAAATGGTGGTTTGCTGAGGCACCAATAAGAACAAATCACGTCTCCCCATGGAAAACTTGCTCATTGGCGCCTTGTTATAAACCTCTGGTTAGGAGAATCCTTCAGGGCCCTTGTGCCACTTCCCCATACCAAGATCTCAATGGACTCAAACCAACATTAAGAACATCCTCAGGAAAGTCCATTCCAACTCAGCCCCCACTGATGCTACCCCAAGCCAGCAGATCAAACGTTTCTTGTTGCTAGGAGACAATTGGAATTGAGGCTGTCTGCCCAGGCATCCATACGTAGAACCCTGTTCGGGAAAAATACCTTATGAGACGTCCTGGAGCCATCCAACAAATCTTCATTGTCCCACAGAAGGTATCCTTGCGGTTTGGAGCATCTCACAACTCTAATAGTGGGAAAACCCCCATGGCCTCATAATGCCCCCCCCCTTCATGAAGGGGCCAACATGGACAGAAACTCCAACCAGAGCCAAAGTCTGATCCTCGACCTGACTTCAGACTCATGAGTTCTCAATTCAGCTCTGCAGAGTGTGCCTGCCATTTCCATTCCCCGAAACCTAAGACTAGCTTGTGTTCTCAGACTTCCGTCCTCACTCTCCTGGCCCACAAGCCCTCCAGTTTGGGAATTCCGAAGCCACAATGCAGCACTATGCCTGCCCTCCTGAAGAAAAACTTTGCCCTATGCTGCTAATAAGAAACCCCAAATGATTATCTAATGCATGCCACTCGACTGTAAAGCAATTATACAGCCTACCCTGAATACGAATGCCCTGTCTGGCACAGCCTGAGACAAGACATCCCAAACGACACCTAGACAGCTGCCTCCAACCTGGACACAAGGGACCTGCTATGGCTGTAGTTCGTCATCTCTTCCCAACCTCGGTTTTCAGGCTTCAGAACCTAGACCTTATCTCCAATCACTGCCCAGGGGTGAACGTGATGCAGAAATTAGAATTCCTCCTTCCCCATGGCCAGAAACCTTGTGGTTTGCATGTTGTCCAACGTTCAATGTGGGAAAACCTGCATTGTCGGAAAGGCCCTGCCAGTGCTTGAGGGCCGCCTAGGGCACAGACATGCATTGTGACCTGTAGCTGAGTCCCGTATTAAAGTAACGCCTCTCAGTGGCTGGACCAAGATCCTGAATATGGGGCTTGTCATATCGATAGGCCCCCAGGCTTAACCAGAGAGCGAGTATTCCAGTTGTCAGTACCCACTGCTATGCTCCAGAATCCCTCTACTGGGGGGACACATGAAGCAGAAAACAGGACTCTTCCCTTCCCACAGAATGACCCCAAACTCTTGGGGGCTGGACAAACTACCAGAGAGGGAGACTTCTACGACCCATGAGGCAACTCCTACATTAAACGGCCATTGTGGACAAAATATCCAGAGACAAAAGACTGAGCGACTGCCTCCCTCTCACCCTTCTTTCATATCCAGAGGAGCTCCCCTCACGGACTGTAGATCAGGCCTGCCATAACCTCGGCCCCAAACCTGAGCTGAGTTTGGGTTTTTGGATGTCTGTCTGCACAGCCGTGGCCCACACCGCCTCCAGGCTGGGGTCTCTGGAGCCACACCACAGAACTGTGCCTGCTCTCTCCTAAGAAACTGCCTGTTCCATTGGCCACAACTCGACAAAATATTAGAAACCTCAAGGTCCCCAAGGACATCCCACTACCGCAAGCCGCACTGGACAAACAGGGGCATTATGACACCAGCTGAGCAACTACTACCTCCATGCAGACACACAGACTGATATCCGCAGAGACAGAAGATTGAACCAGACAGGCCCCTAGGCCCTATTATGAAGTCTGGCTTTGGTGTCCAGGTATCACTCCTCAGAGGTCTGGGTTCAAAGACCAGCATATGGGGCTATCATGAGGCACCAGACAGAACACCTCTCATCTCCACATAGAAAGCTTCCTTGTGGGAGTTGTGTCAAACCCTTCGGGTTGGAGAATCCTGCAGAGTCCCTTAGCTACTGCCACATTCCAAGGTCTCCATGGCCACCAACCCACATTATGACTCATCCTCAGGAAAGTCCATTTAAACTCAGCCTTCTGGGTAGCTCACCCAAGAGCCCGCAGATTGACCGTGCCTTGTCTTGACCAGGCAATGGGAAGGTGAGTTGGCGTTTCTCGGCATCCATGCTTAGGCCCCTGCTCTTGAGTCTTTCTGTATGGGGCATCCTGGAACCATCCAATAGTACTCGACTGTCCTGAAGAAGGAAACTTTGAAGTTTGGAGCAGCTCACAACTCCCAGCGTAGGGAAACCTCCCTGGCCTCATGACGCCCCCACCCCCTTCAGGAAGGGGCCGTCACGGACACAAACTCCAGCTTGAGGCAACATCTGATATTCGCCCTGACATCAGATGCAGAAGATCTCGATTCAGCCTCTGCACAGTGGGCCCAAACCTCGTGCTACCTTGTGTTTTCAGACTTCCTTCCTCACAGTCCTGGCAAACATGTCCTCAAGACTTGGAATTCTGGAACCAAAATGCAGCCCTATGGTGGCCCTCCAGAAGAAATACGTTGCTCTATGGGGTCTCCATAAACCCCAAATGAGGATCAACCTGCTCGGTTCTCGACCTCACCCCAATTGGATTGTTCGTTTTTGTCCATTCATCCCTCCCCAGAGCTCTGCTTTGGAATTCCTCTTTTGGTGGGACACCTGAGGTAACAAAACTAAAAGGACTCTTCCAATCCTTCAGATTGACCCCAAACAATTGGGATTGGACCAAATTCACAGAGAGGATGTCTCGTCCATGGCCCATGAGGCCTCCCCGAGATTCCACAGCCATCGTTGACAACAAATCCAGAGACAAAGGTCTGAGCAAGCACCTCACACTCGCTCTTTTGTCATATCCCGAAGAGTTCTCCTCACGGTCTGTAGATCGGGCCTGCCATACCTACTTCACAAACCTAAGCCGAGTTTGTGTGTTTTCAGACTTCTCTCCCCACATTCCTGGCCCACAGACCCTTCTTGCTGGGGCCCCTGGAGACACACATCAGGACTGTGCCTGTCCATACCACGGGAATTCTGCCCATTCCATTGTCCACAATCGTACTAATTAGGAAAAAAACCTCCAGAGTCCCCAAGGACACCCCAATAATGTAGGCCGCCCAGGACAAACAAGGTTCATCTGAAACCAGCTGAGCATCTACCTCTACTCAGCGTTGATGGATGTCCCCAGAGAAGAAGATTGAATCAGACAGGCCCCTAGGCCTGAATCAGATTCATTGCTTTCGGTTACAGGTATCTCTCCTGAGGCCTGGTTTCCAATATTAGTATATGGGGATTTCATGAGGCAGCAATCAGAAAAAATCTCTTCTCCACATGGGAAAATTATCCTTTGAAGATGTCTCAAAAACCTCCAGTTAGGAGAATCCTTCAGGGCCCTGTGTGCCACTGCCCCATTACAAGGTCTCCATGGACAGAAATCCACATTAGAACCCATCCACAGGAAATTCCATTTCAACTCAGCTCCCTTGGTTGCTCCCCCAGAGCGAGCAGACTGAACCTGTCTTGACTAGGAGACAATTGGAGTGCGAGGCGGGCTGCCCAACCATCCATCCTTAGAGCTCTGCTCTGGTGTCGTTCCGTATGGGATGTCCTGGACCCATCCAACAGGTCTCAAATATCCAGCAGAAGGAATCCTTGAGTTTTGGAGCATCTCACAACTCCCAACCTGGGAAAATCTAGATGGCTTTGTGATCCCCCCCCCATTTATGAAGGGGAAATCATGGACAGGAACTTCAAACTAAGACAACGTCTGATCTTCACCCTGAATTCAGATGCACGAGATCTCGATGCAACTCTGCAGAGTGTGCTTTCCTTGCCCTCGCCCTGAAACCTATGACTAGCTTGTGTTCTCAGACTTCCGTCCTCACACTCCTTGCCCCAAAGCCCTCACATTTGGAAATTCGGGACACAAAATGAAGCATTCTGCCTGCCTTCCAGAACAAAAATTTTGACCTATGGAGTTTCTCTCACATAAACCCAAATGAGGATAGACATACATGGCACTTGAATGTACCCAAATTAGATAATCTAACCTGGCCACTAATACACTGTCTGATAGGAATGAGCCCGGACCTCCTGACCAAAACCGAGACAGCTGACCGCACACTGAGGACATCACACCCGCCATGGTCTTAGCTCGTTATCTCTTCACAACCTAACTTTTCAGGCTTCAGAACTTAGACTGTAACACCAAGCCCTGACAAAAGGGTTGAATGTGATGCAGAAATCAGAACTTCTCCTTACCCAAGGCAAGAAGCCTTGTGGTTGGAAAGTTGTCCAACGATCAGTGTAGGAGAAACCAGCATTCACCCTTAGGCCCCGCCCATTCTTGAGTGCGACGAGGGCATAAACACGCATTGTGACCCTCAGCGTGAGTCCTGTCCTCTAGTAAGTCCTCTCAGTGCCTGGACCATTAGATGTCATAATGGGCTTGACATGTCCCTAGGCCCCATTTTTAACCAGATTTCTGGTTGTCCAATCGCCCTTCCCCAGGGCTTTACTCTGGAATTCCTCATTTGGTGGGACACCTAATGTTAAAAAACAAAACAAAACAAAACAACAACAACAACAACAACAAAAACGGACTTCTTCCATCCCACAGAATGACCTCACCTCTTTGGACAAGGCCAAACCCAAGAGAATAAGACTCATCCATTTCCCATGAAGTCTCCCGGAAATTTCACGACCATGAGTGACACGATATCCAGAGACAAAACTTGAGCAAGAGCCTCACACTCGCCCTTTTTTCATATCCTGAAGAGTTCTCCTCAAGGTCTGTAGATCAGTCCTGCCATACCTATGACCTGAAACATAAGCCGAGTTTCTGTTTTCAGACAACAATCCAAACAGCCCTGGCCTAAACACCCTATAGGTTCAGGCCCCTGGAGCCAACCTGAGGACTGTACTTGCCCTCTCCAAGGGAATTCTGTGTGCCCATTCCAATGGCCACAACCCTACTAATAGGATAAACCTACAAAGTCCCTGAGGCCATCCCAATAGTGGTGGCTTCCCAGGACAAACAGGAGTAATCTGAGCCCATCCGAGAACCTACCTGCACTAAGACCCGAAGACTGATGTTCCTAGAGGTAAAAAGGAACGAACAGGCCCCTACGCACTAATCGGACCAATTGCTTTGGTTTCCAGGCATCTCTCCTCAGAGGCCTGGATTTCAATACCAGCATATGGCTGTTTCTTGACTCACACATCAGTACAAATCTCATCTACACATGGAAAACTTGCACGTGGGAGCTTTGTGAAAGCCTCTCTTTAGGAGAACCCTTCAGGGCCCCATTGCCACCGCTTCATTCCAAGGTCTCCATAGACACAAAAACACATTAGGACCCATCCAAAGGAGAGTCCATTTCGAATGAGCGTATTCGGTTGCTCTACGAGATCCAGCAGATCTAACTTGTCTTGTTGCTAGGAGACAATTGGAATGCGAGGTGGGCTACCAAGCCACCCATCCTTAAAACCTTGCTCAGAATCGTTGGCCTGGAGCGAACCTACATGTCTCATTTGTCCTGCAGAGGAATCTTTGCAGTTGGGAGCTTCTCACAACTCCCATCGTGAGAGAACCCCCATGGCCTCGTGATCCCCCCCCCCTTCATAAAGGGGCCATCAGGGACATAAGGTCCTAACTGAGTGATCGTCTGATCCTCACCCTGACTTCAGATGCACGAGATTTCGGTTTCAGGTCTGCAGTTTGTGCCTGCCATGTCCTCACACAGAAACCTAAGCCTAGCTTGTGTCCACAGGATTCTGTCCACAGACATCTGGCTCACAACCCTCCAGTTTGGCAATCCAGAACTACAATGCAGCACTCTACCTGCCCTGCAGAAGAAATGCATTGCCCTCTGGGGCTACCTAGAAACCCCAAATGAAGATCAACCTGCACGACACTTGGCTATACCCAAAATATACAGGATGACCTGGGCAATAATGCCCTTTCTGACACAGCCTGGGCCTGGACCGCCTAGGCCCGCCCAGACAGCTGGCTACAAACTGAGAACATCAGACCCCCCCCCATGGCCTTAGGTCGTTATCCCTTCCCAACCTCAGTTTTCAGGTTTCAGAACCTAGACCTTATCTCCAATCACTGCCCAGGTTTGAAAATGATGCAGAAATCAGAACTCCTTCCCGATGGCACGAAAACTTGTGGTTGGCTTGTTGTCCAACGTTCAGTGTAGTGGAAACCAGTGTGTCCCTTGAGGCCCCGCCATTGCTAGAGGGCCAGATAGGTAGCAAACACACATTGTGACCCTCAGCCTTAGCCCAGTCCTCAGGTAAGGCCTCTCAGTGGCTGGATGAAGAGACAGCATATTGGGCTTGCCATGCCCCTAGGCCCCAATTTTTTTTTTAAATTTTTTATTTTTTATAAACATATATTTTTATCCCCAGGGGTACAGGTCTGTGAATCACCAGGTTTTACACACTTCACAGCACTCACCAAATCAAATACCCTCCCCAATGTCCATAATCCCACCCCCTTCTCCCAAACCCCCCTCCTCCCCCGGCAACCCTCAGTTTGTTTTTGAGATTAAGAGTCACTTATGGTTTGTCTCCCTCCCAATCCCATCTTGTTTCATTTATTCTTCTTCTACCCACTTAAGCCTCCATGTTGCATCACCACTTCCTCATATCAGGGAGATCATATGATAGTTGTCTTTCTCTGCTTGACTTATTTCGCTAAGCATGATATGCTCTAGTTCCATCCATGTTGTTGCAAATGGCAAGATTTCATTTCTTTTGATGGCTGCATAGTATTCCATTGTGTATATATACCACATCTTCTTGATCCATTCATCTGTTGATGGACATCTAGGTTCTTTCCATAGTTTGGCTTGAATGACCTGTCCATTTCAGTGAGGGGAGTGTTAAAGTCCCCTACTATTATTGTATTATTGTTGATGTGTTTCTTTGATTTTGTTATTAATTGGTTTATATAGTTGGCTGCTCCCATATTGGGGGCATAGATATTTAAAATTGTTAAATCTTCTTGTTGGACAGACCCTTTGAGTATGATATAGTGTCCTTCCTCATCTCTTATTATAGTCTTTGGCTTAAAATCTAATTTATATCTGATATAAGGATTGCCACTCCTGCTTTCTTCTGATGTCCATTAGCATGGTAAATTCTTTTCCACCCCCTCACTTTAAATCTGGAGGTGTCTTCGGGCTTAAAATGTGTTTCTTGGAGGCAACATATAGATGGGTTTTTGTTTTTTTTATCCATTCTGATACCCTGCGTCTTTTGACAGGGGCATTTAGCCCATTCACATTCAGGGTAACTATTGAGAGATATGAATTTAGTGCCATTGTATTGCCTGTAAGGTGACTGTTACTGTATATGGTCTCTGTTCCTTTCTGATCTACCACTTGTAGACTCTCTCTTTGCTTAGAGGACCCCTTTTCAATATTTCCTGTAGAGCTGGTTTGGTATTTGCAAATTCTTTCAGTTGTTGTTGTTTGTCCTGGAAGCTTTCAATCTCTCCTTCTATTTTCAATGATAGCCTAGCTGGATATAGTATTCTTGGCTGCATGTTTTTTCTCGTTTAGTGCTCTGAAAATATCATGCCAGCTCTTTCTGGCCTGCCAGGTCTCTGTGGATAAGTCAGCTGCCAATCTAATATTTTTACCATTGTATGTTACAGACTTCTTTTCCCGGGCTGCTTTCAGGATTTTCTCTTTGTCATTGAGACTTGTAAATTTTACTATTAGGTGACGGGGTGTGGGCCTATTCTTATTGATTTTGAGGGGCATTCTCTGAACCTCCTGAATTTTGATGCTCGTTCCCTTTGCCATATTGGGGAAATTCTCCCCAATAATTCTCTCCAGTATACCTTCTGCTCCCCTCTCACTTTCTTCTTCTTCTGGAATCCCAATTATTCTAATGTGTTTCGTCTTATGGTGTCACTTATCTCTCGAATTCTCCTCTCGTTGTCCAGTAGCTGTTTGTCCCTCTTTTGCTCAGCTTCTTTATTCTCTGTCATTTGGTCTTCTATATCACTAATTCTTTCTTCTGCCTCATTTATCCGAGCAGTTAGAGCCTCCATTTTTGATTGCACCTCATTAATAGCTTTTTTGATTTCACCTTGGTTAGATTTTAGTTCTTTTATTTCTCCAGAAAGGGCTTTTATATCTCTCGAGAGGGTTTCTCTAATATCTTCCATGCCTTTTTCGAGCCCGGCTAGAACCTTGAGAATTGTCATTCTGAACTCTAGATCTGACATATTACCGATGTCTGTATTGATTAGGTCCCTAGCCTTCGGTACTGCCTCTTGTTCTTTTTTTTGTGTTGAATTTTTACGTCTTGTCATTTTGTCCAGATAAGAGTAAATTAAGGGGCAAGTAAAATACTAAAAGGGTGGCAACAACCCCAGGAAAATATGCTTTAACCAAATTAGAAGAGATCCAAAATCGTGAGTGGGGAGAAAGGGGATAAAAAGAGGTTCAAAAAGGAAGAAAGAAAAAAAAAAAACAAAAAGAAAAGAAAAAGAAAAAAAAAAAAAAGAAAAGAAAAGAATTTTTTAAAAAAAGAAAACACCTAAGAAAAATGTAAAAATATATATATATATATATATATATATATTAGATAAACTAGTAAAAAATCGTTAAAAAAGAAAAAGGTAACAGTTAAAAAAAAATTTTACCCGAAGGCGAGAAAAAAAAAATGAAAAAGAAAAAATTAACTGCAAGACTAAAAAAAATCACAGGAAAAAAGCCATGAGTTCCGTGCTTGTATTTCTCCTCCTCTGGAATTCTGCTGCTCTCCTTGGTATTGAAACCGCACTCCTTGGTAGGTGAACTTGGTCTCGACTGGATTTCTTGTTGATCTTCTGGGGGAGGGGCCTGTTGTAGTGATTCTCAAGTGTCTTTGCCCCAGGCGGAATTGCACCGCACCGCCCTTACCCGGGGCCGGGGTGAGTAATCCCTCGGGTTTGCTTTCAGGAGCTTTTGTTCCCTGAGCGCTTTCCGTAGAGTTCCAGAGGACGGGAATACAAATGGCGGCCTCCTGGTCTCCGGCCCGGAGGAGCCAAGAGCCCAGGGCCCCACTCAGTGCGCCCTCAGAGAACAGCGCCCAGTTACTCCCCGTCTGCCCGACCTCCGGCCGCGCTCCGAGCTCACCGAGCCTGCGACCGGTTCAAGGTAACACGGAGCTGCGAGCTTACTGTCAGCTCTGTCTCTGTAGCCGGCTTTCCCGTTCCAATACCCGCAAGCTCTGCGACACTCAGACACCCCCGATCCTTCTGTGACCCTGCGGGACCTGCGGCCACGCTGACCCCGCGTGGGCTTCGCCCCGGTTTAGCCTCTGGAGCGATGTCCCTCAGCGGAACAGACTTTTAAAAGTCCTGATTTTGTGCGCGCGGTTGCTCCGCCGCTTGCCGGGAGCCGGCCCCTCCCCCCGGGGTCTATCTTCCCGTCGCTTTGGATTCACTTCTCCGCCGGTCCTACCTTTCAGAAAGTGGTTGTTTTTCTGTTTCCAGAATTGCTGTTCTTCTTCTCTTCGATCTGCCGATGGATTTTCAGGTGTTTGCAATCTTTAGATAAGCTATCTAGCTGATCTCCGGCTAGCTGAAGCAGTCTCAGCTTGCTACTTCTCCCGCCATCTTGACCGAATCTCTAGGACCCAATTTTTAACCATAGTTCGTGTTGTCCCTTCACTCTTCCCCAGGGCTCTGCTTGGAATTCCTCTTTTGGTGGGACACCTGATGTAACAACCCTGAAAGGAGTCCTCCATCCAACAGATTGACAAAAAACAATTGGGATCGGGCCAAATCCACAGAGAGCAAGATTCGTCCATGGCCCATGAGGCCTCCTCGACATTCCACGGCCATCGCTGATACAAAATCCAGAGACAAAAGCCTAAGCAAGCGCCTCAGACTCGCACTATCTTCATATCCTGAAGATGTCTTCTCATGGTTTGTAGATCGGGCCTGCCATACCTACGTCCCCAAACATAAACTGAGTTTGTGTTTTCAGACTTCTGTCCTCAAAGTCCTGGGCCACACACCATCCAGGCTGGGGACCCTGGAGCCACACATTAGGACTGTGCCTACCCAATCCATGGGAATTCTGCCCATTCTCTTGTCTAAAATCGTACAAATTAGGAGAACACTCCAAAGTCCCTGAGGCCATCAAAATAGTTAGGTCACCCGGGACAAAAAAGGGCAGTCTGACACAAGCTGAGCATCTAACTCCACTCATACCCTAGATGGATGTCCCCAGAGAAGAATATTGAACCAGACAGGATCCTAGGCCAAAATCGGATCCATTGCTTTGGTTTACAGGCATGTGTCCTCAAAACCCTGGGTTCCAAAACCAGCATTGGGGTTTTCCAGAGGCACCCATCAGAACAAACCTCGTCTCCACAAGGAAACTTGTGCATGGGAGCTATGTCAAAAGCTTAGGAGAATACCTCAGGGTCCCAGTGCCACCACCCCATTCCAAGGCCCTCATGGACACAAACACACATTAGACCAATCCTCAGGAAAGTCCATTTCAACTCAGCCACCCCGGTTGCTCCCGCAGAGCCATCAGATCTAAACTGTCTTGTCGCTAGGAGACAATTGGAATGCGAGGCGGGCTTCCCAGGCATCCATCCTCGAACGTTGGTCTGGAATCATCCATATGGGATGTCCTGGAGCTGTCCAACAGGTCTCAATTGTCCCGCAGAAGGAATCCTAGGAGGGGGCATCCCAACACTCCCAACGTGGGAAAACCCTCCACGGCCTCGAGATTCGGCTCCCTTTATGAAGGGGCCGTCATGAACAGAAAATCCAAGCTGAGCCAACGTCTGATCCTCGCTCTGACTTCAGATGCATGAGATATTGCTTCAGATCTTCAGGGGGTACATTCCGTGCCCTCGCCATGAAACCCAAGTCTAGCTGTCCCTAGGCCCCAATTTTAACCAGATTTCTGATTGTCCAATCGCCCCTACCCAGGGCTCTTCTCTGGAATCCCTCATTTGGTGGGACCCCTGAGTTTGAAAAACAAAACAAAACAAAACAACAACAACAAAAAAAAAAACTTATTCCATCCGACAGAATGACCCCAAACTCTTTGGACTGGGCCTACCCCCCAGGGAGTAAGACTCGTCCATTTCCCATGAAGTCACCCGGAAATTTCACGACCATGAGTGACACGATATCCAAAGACAAAAACTTGAGCAGAGCTTCACACTCGCCCTTTTTTCATATCCCGAAGGGTTCTCCTCATGGTCTGTAGATCACCCTGCCATACCTATGACCCGAAACATAAGCCGAGTTTCTGTATTCAGACAACTGTCCAAACAGCCCTGGCCTACACAGCCTACAGGCTTAGGACCCTGGAGCCAAGCTGAGGACTGTACTTGCCCTCTCCAAGGGAATTCTGTGTGCCCATTCCAATGGCCAAAACGCTACTAATAAGATAAACCTCCAAAGTCCCTGAGGCCATCCCAATAGTGGTGGCTACCCAGGACAAACAGGAGCAATCTGAGCCCATCTGAGGACCTACCTGCACTCAAACTTGTAGACGGATATCCCCAGTGGTAAAAGGAACGAACAGGCCCCTAGGCCCTAATCGGATCCATTGCTTTGGTTTCAAGGCATCTCTCCTCAGAGGCCTGGATTTCAGTACCAGCATATGACTGTTTCTTGACTGACCCATCAGAACAAATCTCATCTACACATGGGAAACTTGCAAGTGGGAGCGATGTCAAAGCCTCTGTTTAGTAGAATCCTTCATGGCCCCAGTGCCACCGCGTCATTCCAATGTATCCATAGACACAAAAAAACATTAGGACCCATCCACAGGAGAGTCCATTTCAACTCAGTGTATTCGGTTTCTCCACGAGATCCAGCAGATCTAACTTGTCTTGTTGCTAGGAGACAATTGGAATGTGAGGTGGCCTACCCCGCCATCCATCCTTAGAACCCTGCCCGGAATCGTTGGACTGGAGCCAACCAACAGGTCTCAATTGTCCTGCAGAAGAATCTTTACAGTTGGGAGCTTCTCACAACTCCCATCATGAGAAAACACCCCATGGCCTCGTGATCCCCCCCCCCCTCATGAAGGGGCCCAAAGGGACATAAGGCCTAAACTGAGTGATTGTCTGATCCTCACCCTGACTTCAGATGCACGAGATCTCGGTTCAGGTCTGTAGATTGTGCCTGCGATGTCCTCAACAGAAACCTAAGCCTAGTTTGTGTCTTCAGACTTCCATCCTCAGACTAATGGCCCACAAGCCCTCCAGATTATAATGCAGCACTCTCCATGCCCTCCAGAAGAAAAACATTGCATTCTGGGGCTACCCAGAAACCCCAAATGAAGATCAACTTGCACGCCACTTGGTTGTACCCAAAATATATAGGCTGACCTGGGCAATAATGCCCTTTCTGACAGAGGCTGAGCCTGGACCTCCAGGCTTATCCAAACAGCTGGCCGCTCACTGAGCACATCGGACCAGCCATTGCCTTAGGTCATTATCTCTTCCCAGCCGCGGTTTTCAGGATTTAGAATCTAGACCATATCTCCAATCACTGCCCATGTTTTGAAATGATGCAGAAATCAGAACTCCTTCCCGATGGCAAGAAACCTTGTGTTAGGCTTGTTGTATAATGTTCAGTGTAGTGGATACCTGTGTGTCCGATGAGACCCCACCATTGCTCGCGGGGGCCACATAGGTGGCAAACACACATTGTGACCCGCAGCCTTAGCCCAGTCCTCAGGTAAGGCCTCTCAGTGGCTGGATGAAGAGACAGCATATTGGGCTTGCGATGCCCATAGGCCCCAATTTTTAACCATAGTTCGGGTTGTCCCTTCAATCTTCCCCAGGGCTCTGCATTGGAATTCCGCTTTTGGTCGGACACCTGAGGTATCAACCCTGAAAGGAGTACTCCATCCAGCAGATTGACGAAAAAACAATTGGGATCGGGCCAAATCCACGGAGAGCAAGATTCGTCCATGCCCCATGAGGCCTCCTCGACATTCCACGACCATCGCTGATACAAAATCCAGAAACAAAAGCCTGAGCAAACGCCTCAGACTCGCACTATCTTCATATCCTGAAGATGTCTTCTCATGGTTTGTAGATCGGGCCTGCCATACCTACGTCCCCAAACATATGCTGAGTTTGTGTTTTCAGACTTCTGTCCTCAAAGTCCTGGGCCACACACCATCCAGGCTGGGGACCCTGGAGCCACACATTAGGACTGTGCCTACCCAATCCACGGGAATTCTGCCCATTCCATTGTCCAAAATCGTACACATTAGGAGAACCCTCAAGTCCCTGAGGCCATCCCAATAGTATAGGTCACCCGGGAAAAAAAGTTCAGTCTATCACCAGCTGAGCATCTACCTCCACTCATACCCTAGATGGATGTCCTCAGAGAAGAAGATTGAACCAGACAGGACCCTAGGCCAAAATCTGATCAATTGCTTTGGTTTACAGGCATGTCTCCTCAAAACCCTGGGTTCCAATACCATAATTTGGGTTTTCCTGAGGCACTCATCAGAACAAACCTCGTCTCCACAAGGAAACATGTGCATGGGAGCTATGTCAAAAACTTAGGAGAATACTTCAGGGTCCCAGTGCCACCGCCCCATTCCAAGGCCCTCATGGACACAAACACACATTAGACCCATCCTCAGGAAAGTCCATTTCAACTCAGCCACCCCGGTTGCTCCCGCAGAGTCATCAGATCTAAACTGTCTTGTCGCTAGGAGACAATTGGAAAGCGAGGCTGGCTTCCCAGGCATTCATCCTCGAACGTTGGTCTGGACTCATCCATATGGGATGCCCTAGAGCTGTCCAACAGGTCTCAATTGTCCCGCAGAAGGAATCCTAGGAGGGGGCCTTCCACCACTCCAAACGTGGGAAAACCTCCACAGCCTCGAGATTCGGCTCCCTTCATGAAGGGGCCGTCATGAACAGAAAATCCAAGCTGATCCAACGTCTGATCCTCGCTCTGAATTCAGATGCATGAGATATTGCTTCAGATCTTCAGGAGGTACATGCCGTACCCTAGTCCCTGAATCCCAAGTCTAGCTTGTTTTCTCAGAATTCCGTACTCACACTCCTGGCCCCAAAGCCCACAAGTTTGGCAATACCGGTCCATCATTGCAGCACCCTGCCTGCCCTCTAGAAACAAAATATTGCCTAATGAGCTACCCGGGAACATTAAATGAGAATAAATCTACACGGCACTCGAATGTACCCATATTATATATTCTAACCTGGGCAGTAATGCACTGTCTGACACAACCTGAGCCTGGACATCCTGAGCAACACCCAGACACTGACGGCACCCTGAGACCATAAGACCCGCAGTGGCCTTAGGTCATCATTTCTTCCCTACCTAAGTATTCAGGCTTCAGAACCTAGACCTTATCTCCAATCACTGTCCAGGGGTGAGTGTGATGCAGAAATCAGAACTCCTCTTTATCCACGACAAGAAACCTTGTGGTTGCCATGTTGTCCAAGGTTCAGTGTAGGAGAAACAAGCATTCACCCTGAGGTCCCGCCCATTCTTGAGTGCGACGAGGGCATAAACACGCATTGTGACCCTCAGCATGAGTCCTGTCCTCTAGTAAGTCCTTTTAGTGTCTAGAACATTAGATGCCATAATGGTTTGACATGCCCCTAAGCCGCAAATTTAAACCAGATTTCTTTTGTCCAATCGCCCCTCCCCAGGGCTCTACTCTGGAATCCCTCATTTGGTTAGACAACTGAGTTTGAAAAACAAAAAACAAAACAAAGCAACAACAACAAAAAAACGGCCTTCTTACATCCCACATAATGACCCCAAACTCTTTGGACGGGGCCAAACCTCCAGAGAGTAAGACTCGTCCATTTCCCATGAAGTCACCCGGATATTTCATGACCATGAATGGCACGATATCCAGAGATAAAAACTTGAGCAAGAGCCTCACACTCGCCCTTTTTTCATATCCCGAAGAGTTCTCCTCATGGTCTGTAGATCAGTCCTGCCATACCTATGAGCAGAAACATAATCTGAGTTTGTGTTTTCAGACAACTGTCCAAACAGCCCAGGCCTACACACCCTGCAGGCTCAGGCCCCTGGAGCCAACTTGAGGACTGTACTTGCCCTCTCCAAGGGAATTCTGTGTGACCATTGCAATGGCCACAACCCTACTAATAGGATAAACCTCCAAAATCCCTGAGGCCATCCCAATAGTGGTGGCTTCCCAGGACAAAAAAGAGCAATCTGAGCCCATCTGAGAACCTACCTGCCGTCAGACTCGTAGACTGATATCCCCCCAGAGTTAAAAAGGAATGAACAGGCCCCTAGGCCCTAATCGGATCCATTGCTTTGGGTTCCAGGCATCTTCCTCAGAGGCCTGGATATCAGTACCAGCATATGGCTGTTTCTTGACTGACCCATCAGAACAAATCTCATCTACACATGGGAAAAATGCACGTGGGAGATGTGTCATGCCTCTTTTTAGGAGAAACCTTCAGGGCCCCAGTGCCACCGCTTCATGCCAAGGTCTCCATAGACACAAAAACACATTAAGAACCATCCACAGGAGAGTCCATTTCAACTCAGCATATTCGGTTGCTCCGCGAGACCCAGCAGATCTAAATTGTCTTGTTCCTAGGAGACAATTGGAATGCGAGGTGGCCTACCCCGCCATCCATCCTTAGAACCCTGCTCGGAGTCGTTGGCCTGGAGCCATCCAACAGGTCTCAATTGTCCTGCAGAAGAATCTTTGTAGTTGGGAGCTTCTCACAACTCACATCGTGAGAAACCCCCATGGCCTCATGATCCCCCCCCCTTCATGAAGGGGCCATCAGGGACATAAAGTCCAACCTGAGAAATAGTCTGATCCTCACCCTGACTTCAGATGCACAAGATCTCCATTCAGGTCTGTATATTGTGCATGCCATGTCCTCACCCAGAAACCTAAGCCAAGCTTGTGTCCTCAGACTTCCGTCCTCAGACTAAGGGCACACAAGCCCTCCAGTTTGGCAATCCAGAATTACAATGCAGCACTCTGCTTGCACTCTAAAAGAAAAACATTGCCCTCTGGCGCTACCCAGAAACCCCAAATGAAGATCAACCTGCACGCCACTTGGCTGTACCCAAAATATATAGGCTGACCTGGGCAATAATGCCCTTTATGACAGAGCCTGAGCCTGGACCTCCCTGGCCCCACACAGACAGCTTACCGCTCACTGAGCACATAGGACCAGCAATTGCCTTAGGTCGTTATCTCTTGCCAATCTCAGTTTTCAGGATTCAGATCCTAGAACTTATCTCAAATCACTGCCCAGGTTTGAATAAGATGAAGAAATCAGAACTCCCGCTCAATGGCAAGAACCTTGTGGTTGATTTGTTGTCCAACGTAGAGTGTAGTGGAAACATGTTTTGTCGGATGAGGCCCCGCCATTGCTTGCGGGCCACATAGGTGGCAAACTCACATTGTGACCCTCAGCCTTAGCCCAGTCCTCAGGTAAGGCCCCTCGGTGGCTGGATGAAGAAACAGCATATTGGGCTTGCCATGCCCATAAGTCCCAATTTTTAACCATAGTTCGGGTTGTGTCTTCCCCAGGGCACTGCTTTGGAATTCCGCTTTTGGTGGGACACCTGAGGTAACAACCCTGAAAGGAGTCCTCCCATCCCACAGATTGACGAAAAACAATTGGGATCGGGCCAAATCCACAGAGAGCAAGATTCGTCCATGGCCCATGAGGACTCTCCAACATTCCACACCATCTCTGATACAAAATCCAGAGACAAAAGCCTGAGCACGTGCCTCAGACTCGCTCATTCTTCATATCCTGAAGAGTTCTTCAGATAAGAAACTACAAGGCACTCAAAGGCACCCAAAATTTATAGTCTAACCTGGGCACTAATGCACTGTCTGACGACCTGAGCCCGGACCTCGTGACCAACACCCCAGACAGCTGACCGCCCACTGAGCACATCAGACCCGCCATGGCCTAAGGTCATCATCTCTTCCCTATCTCAGTTTTCAGGCTTCAGAACCTAGACCTTATCTCCAATCACTGCCCAGGGGTGACTGTGATGCAGAAATCAGAACTCTCCCTAACCCATGGCAAGAAACCTTCTGGTTGGCATGTTGTCCAACGTTCAGTGTAGGAGAAACCAGCATTCACACCTGAGGCCCCGCCCATTCTTGAGTGCGACGAGGGCGTAAAGACGCATTGTGACCCGCAGCCTGAGTCCTGTCCTCTAGTTAGTCCTCTCAGTGGCTGGACCATTAGATGTCATAATGGGCTTGACATGTCCCTAGGCCCCAATTTTTAACCAGATTTCTGGTTGTCCTGTCGCCCCTCCCCAAGGCTCTACTCTGGAACGCTCATTTGGTGGGACACCTGAGGTTGAAAAACAAAACAAAACAAATCAACAACAACAGAACAACGGACTTCTTCCATCCCACAGAATGACCGCAAACTCTTTGGACGGGGCCAAACCCCCAGAGAGTAAGACTCGTCCATTTCCCATGAAGTCACCCGGAAATTTCACGACCATGAGTGACACGATATCCAGAGACAAATACTTGTGCAAGAGCCTCACACTCGCCCTTTTTTCAAATCCCGAGTTTTCTCCTCATGGTCTGTAGATCAGTACTACCATACCTATGACCCGAAACATAAGCCGAGTTTGTGTTTTCAGTCAACTGTCCAAACAGCCCTGACCTACACACCCTAAAGGCTCAGGCCCCTGGAGCCAAACCTGACGACTGTGCTTGCCCTCTACAAGGGAATTGTGTGTGCCCATTCCAATGGCCACAAATTTACTAATAGGATAAATATCCAAAGTCCCTGAGGCCATCCCAATATTTGTGGCTTCCCAGGACAAACAGGGGAAATCTGGGCCCATCTGAGCACCTACCGGCACTCAGACCCGTAGACTGATGTCCCCAGAGGTAAAAAGGAACGAACAGGCCCCTAGGTACCTATCGGATCCATTGCTTTGGTTTCCAGGCATCTCTCCTCAGGGGCCTGGGTTTCAATAGGAGCATATGGCTGTTTCTTGACTCACCAATCAGAACAATCTCATCTACACATGGGAAACTTGCACGATGGAGCCGTGTGAAAGCCTCTCTTTAGAGGAACCCTTCAGGGCCCCGTTCGACCGCTTCATTCCAAGGTCTCCATAGACACAAAATCATATTAGGACACATCCACGGGAGAGTCCATTTCAACTCAGCCTCCTCGGTTGCTCCCCCAGATCAGGCAGATCTAACATGTCTTGTTTGCTTGGAGACAATTGGAATGCGAGCTGGGCTACCCAGCCATCCATCCTTAGAACCCTGCTAGGAATCGTTGTCCTGGAGCCAACCAACAGGTCTCAATTGTCCTGCAGAAGAATCATTGCAGTTGGGAGCTTCTCACAACTCCCATCGTGGGAAAACCCCCCATGGCCTCGAGATCCACACCCCCCTTCAGGAAGGGGCCATCAGGGACAGAATGTCCAAACTGAGCGATCGTCTGATCCTCGCCCTGACTTCAGATGCACGAGATCTCGATTAAGGTCTGTAGATTATGCCTCCCATATCCTCACCCAGAAACCTAGGCCTAGCTTAGGTTCTCAGACTTCGGTTCTCAGACTACTGGCCCACAAGCCCTCCAGTTTGGCAATCCAGAACTACAATGCAGCACTCTGCCTCCCCTCCAGAAGAAAAACATTGCCCTCTGGGGCTAGCCAGAAACCCCAAAAATAGGATCAACGGGGCACACCATTCGGCTGTACCCCAAATATATAGGCTGACCTGGGCACTAATGCCCTTTCTGACACAGCCTGATCCTGGCACAACTGGCCCCACCCAGACAGCTGGCCGCACACTGAGCACATCTGACCTGCCATGGCCTTAGGTCGTCATCTCTTCTCAACCTCGGTTTTCAGGCTCCAGAACCTAGACCTTATCTCCAATCACGGCCCGGGATTTGAAAATGATGCAGATATCAGAACTCTTTCCCCATTGCAAGATACCTTGTGGTTACAATGTTGTCCAAGATTTAGTGTAGGTGAAACCAGTGTGGCCCATGAGGCCCCGCCCATGCTTGCGGGCCACATTGGTCACAGACACACATTGTGACCCTCAGCCTGAGCCCAGTCCTCAGGTAAGGCCTCTCAGCGGCTGGATGGAGAGACAGCATATTGGGATTGCCATGCCCCTAGGCCCCAATGTTTAACCATAGTTCGTTTTGTCCCTTCACTCTTCCCCCAGGGCTCTGCTTTGGAATTCCTCTTTTGGTGGGACACCTGAGGTAACAAACCTGAAAGGAGTCCTCCCCCATCCCACATATTGACGAAAAACAATTGGGATCGGGCCAAGTCCACATAGAGCAAGATTCGTCCACGGCCCATGAGGCCTCCCCAAAATTCCACGGCCATCGCTGATACGAAATCCAAGGACAAAAGGCTGAGCGTGCGCCTCAGATTCGCTCATTTCTTCATATCCTGAGGAGTTCTTCAGATAAGATAAGAACCTACACGACACTCGATGCACCCAAAAATATATAGTCTAACCTGGGCACTAATGCACTGTCTGACAACCTGAGCCCGGACCTCGTGATCAACACCCAGACAGCTGACCGCACACTGTGCACATCAGACCCGCCATGGCCTTAGGTCATCATCTCTTCCCTACCTCAGTTTCCAGGCTTCAGAACCTAGACCTTATCTCCAATCACTGCCCAGCGGAGACTGTGATGCAGATATCAGAACTCTTCCTTACCCATGGCAAGAAACCTTGTGGTTGGCATGCTGTCCAACGTTCAGGGTAGGAGAAACCAGCATTCACCCTGAGGCCCCGCCCATTCTTGAGTGCGACGAGGGCATAAACACGCATTGTGACCCTCAGCATGAGTCCTGTCCTCTAGTAAGTCCTTTTAGTGTCTAGAACATTAGATGCCATAATGGTTTGACATGCCCCTAAGCCGCAAATTTAAACCAGATTTCTTTTGTCCAATCGCCCCTCCCCAGGGCTCTACTCTGGAATCCCTCATTTGGTTAGACAACTGAGTTTGAAAAACAAAAACAAACAAAGCAACAACAACAAAAAAACGGCCTTCTTACATCCCACATAATGACCACAAACTCTTTGGACGGGGCCAAACCTCCAGAGAGTAAGACTCGTCCATTTCCCATGAAGTCACCCGGATATTTCATGACCATGAATGGCACGATATCCAGAGATAAAAACTTGAGCAAGAGCCTCACACTCGCCCTTTTTTCATATCCCGAAGAGTTCTCCTCATGGTCTGTAGATCAGTCCTGCCATACCTATGAGCAGAAACATAATCTGAGTTTGTGTTTTCAGACAACTGTCCAAACAGCCCAGGCCTACACACCCTGCAGGCTCAGGCCCCTGGAGCCAACTTGAGGACTGTACTTGCCCTCTCCAAGGGAATTCTGTGTGACCATTGCAATGGCCACAACCCTACTAATAGGATAAACCTCCAAAATCCCTGAGGCCATCCCAATAGTGGTGGCTTCCCAGGACAAAAAAGAGCAATCTGAGCCCATCTGAGAACCTACCTGCCGTCAGACTCGTAGACTGATATCCCCAGAGTTAAAAAGGAATGAACAGGCCCCCTAGGCCCTAATCGGATCCATTGCTTTGGGTTCCAGGCATCTTCCTCAGAGGCCTGGATATCAGTACCAGCATATGGCTGTTTCTTGACTGACCCATCAGAACAAATCTCATCTACACATGGGAAAAATGCACGTGGGAGATGTGTCATGCCTCTTTTTAGGAGAAACCTTCAGGGCCCCAGTGCCACCGCTTCATGCCAAGGTCTCCATAGACACAAAAACACATTAAGAACCATCCTCAGGAGAGTCCATTTCAACTCAGCATATTCGGTTGCTCCGCGAGACCCAGCAGATCTAAATTGTCTTGTTCCTAGGAGACAATTGGAATGCGAGGTGGCCTACCCCGCCATCCATCCTTAGAACCCTGCTCGGAGTCGTTGGCCTGGAGCCATCCAACAGGTCTCAATTGTCCTGCAGAAGAATCTTTGTAGTTGGGAGCTTCTCACAACTCACATCGTGAGAAACCCCCATGGCCTCATGATCCCCCCCCCCTTCATGAAGGGGCCATCAGGGACATAAAGTCCAACCTGAGAAATAGTCTGATCCTCACCCTGACTTCAGATGCACAAGATCTCCATTCAGGTCTGTATATTGTGCATGCCATGTCCTCACCCAGAAACCTAAGCCAAGCTTGTGTCCTCAGACTTCCGTCCTCAGACTAAGGGCACACAAGCCCTCCAGTTTGGCAATCCAGAATTACAATGCAGCACTCTGCTTGCACTCTAAAAGAAAAACATTGCCCTCTGGCGCTACCCAGAAACCCCAAATGAAGATCAACCTGCACGCCACTTGGCTGTACCCAAAATATATAGGCTGACCTGGGCAATAATGCCCTTTATGACAGAGCCTGAGCCTGGACCTCCTGGCCCCACACAGACAGCTTACCGCTCACTGAGCACATAGGACCAGCAATTGCCTTAGGTCGTTATCTCTTGCCAATCTCAGTTTTTCAGGATTCAGATCCTAGAACTTATCTCAAATCACTGCCCAGGTTTGAATAAGATGAAGAAATCAGAACTCCCGCTCAATGGCAAGAACCTTGTGGTTGATTTGTTGTACAACGTAGAGTGTAGTGGAAACATGTTTGTCGGATGAGGCCCCGCCATTGCTTGCGGGCCACATAGGTGGCAAACTCACATTGTGACCCTCAGCCTTAGCCCAGTCCTCAGGTAAGGCCCCTCGGTGGCTGGATGAAGAAACAGCATATTGGGCTTGCCATGCCCATAAGTCCCAATTTTTAACCATAGTTCGGGTTTGTGTCTTCCCCAGGGCACTGCTTTGGAATTCCGCTTTTGGTGGGACACCTGAGGTAACAACCCTGAAAGGATTCCCTCCTCCCATCCCACAGATTGACGAAAAAACAATTGGGATCGGGCCAAATCCACAGAGAGCAAGATTCGTCCATGGCCCATGAGGACTCTCCAACATTCCACACCATCTCTGATACAAAATCCAGAGACAAAAGCCTGAGCACGTGCCTCAGACTCGCTCATTCTTCATATCCTGAAGAGTTCTTCAGATAAGAAACTACAAGGCACTCAAAGGCACCCAAAATTTATAGTCTAACCTGGGCACTAATGCACTGTCTGACGACCTGAGCCCGGACCTCGTGACCAACACCCAGACAGCTGACCGCCCACTGAGCACATCAGACCCGCCATGGCCTAAGGTCATCATCTCTTCCCTATCTCAGTTTTCAGGCTTCAGAACCTAGACCTTATCTCCAATCACTGCCCAGGGGTGACTGTGATGCAGAAATCAGAACTCTCCCTAACCCATGGCAAGAAACCTTCTGGTTGGCATGTTGTCCAACGTTCAGTGTAGGAGAAACCAGCATTCACCCTGAGGCCCCCGCCCATTCTTGAGTGCGACGAGGGCGTAAAGACGCATTGTGACCCGCAGCCTGAGTCCTGTCCTCTAGTTAGTCCTCTCAGTGGCTGGACCATTAGATGTCATAATGGGCTTGACATGTCCCTAGGCCCCAATTTTTAACCAGATTTCTGGTTGTCCTGTCGCCCCTCCCCAAGGCTCTACTCTGGAACGCTCATTTGGTGGGACACCTGAGGTTGAAAAACAAAACAAAACAAATCAACAACAACAGAACAACGGACTTCTTCCATCCCACAGAATGACCGCAAACTCTTTGGACGGGGCCAAACCCCCAGAGAGTAAGACTCGTCCATTTCCCATGAAGTCACCCGGAAATTTCACGACCATGAGTGACACGATATCCAGAGACAAATACTTGTGCAAGAGCCTCACACTCGCCCTTTTTTCAAATCCCGAGTTTTCTCCTCATGGTCTGTAGATCAGTACTACCATACCTATGACCCGAAACATAAGCCGAGTTGTGTTTTCAGTCAACTGTCCAAACAGCCCTGACCTACACACCCTAAAGGCTCAGGCCCCTGGAGCCAAACCTGACGACTGTGCTTGCCCTCTACAAGGGAATTGTGTGTGCCCATTCCAATGGCCACAAATTTACTAATAGGATAAATATCCAAAGTCCCTGAGGCCATCCCAATATTTGTGGCTTCCCAGGACAAACAGGGGAAATCTGGGCCCATCTGAGCACCTACCGGCACTCAGACCCGTAGACTGATGTCCCCAGAGGTAAAAAGGAACGAACAGGCCCCTAGGTACCTATCGGATCCATTGCTTTGGTTTCCAGGCATCTCTCCTCAGGGGCCTGGGTTTCAATAGGAGCATATGGCTGTTTCTTGACTCACCAATCAGAACAATCTCATCTACACATGGGAAACTTGCACGATGGAGCCGTGTGAAAGCCTCTCTTTAGAGGAACCCTTCAGGGCCCCGTTCGACCGCTTCATTCCAAGGTCTCCATAGACACAAAATCATATTAGGACACATCCACGGGAGAGTCCATTTCAACTCAGCCTCCTCGGTTGCTTCCCCAGATCAGGCAGATCTAACATGTCTTGTTGCTTGGAGACAATTGGAATGCGAGCTGGGCTACCCAGCCATCCATCCTTAGAACCCTGCTAGGAATCGTTGTCCTGGAGCCAACCAACAGGTCTCAATTGTCCTGCAGAAGAATCATTGCAGTTGGGAGCTTCTCACAACTCCCATCGTGGGAAAACCCCCATGGCCTCGAGATCCACACCCCCCTTCAGGAAGGGGCCATCAGGGACAGAATGTCCAAACTGAGCGATCGTCTGATCCTCGCCCTGACTTCAGATGCACGAGATCTCGATTAAGGTCTGTAGATTATGCCTCCCATATCCTCACCCAGAAACCTAGGCCTAGCTTAGGTTCTCAGACTTCGGTTCTCAGACTACTGGCCCACAAGCCCTCCAGTTTGGCAATCCAGAACTACAATGCAGCACTCTGCCTCCCCTCCAGAAGAAAAACATTGCCCTCTGGGGCTAGCCAGAAACCCCAAAATAGGATCAACGGGGCACACCATTCGGCTGTACCCCAAATATATAGGCTGACCTGGGCACTAATGCCCTTTCTGACACAGCCTGATCCTGGCACAACTGGCCCCACCCAGACAGCTGGCCGCACACTGAGCACATCTGACCTGCCATGGCCTTAGGTCGTCATCTCTTCTCAACCTCGGTTTTCAGGCTCCAGAACCTAGACCTTATCTCCAATCACGGCCCGGGATTGAAAATGATGCAGATATCAGAACTCTTTCCCCATTGCAAGATACCTTGTGGTTACAATGTTGTCCAAGATTTAGTGTAGATGAAACCAGTGTGGCCCATGAGGCCCCGCCCATGCTTGCGGGCCACATTGGTCACAGACACACATTGTGACCCTCAGCCTGAGCCCAGTCCTCAGGTAAGGCCTCTCAGCGGCTGGATGGAGAGACAGCATATTGGGATTGCCATGCCCCTAGGCCCCCAATGTTTAACCATAGTTCGTTTTGTCCCTTCACTCTTCCCCAGGGCTCTGCTTTGGAATTCCTCTTTTGGTGGGACACCTGAGGTAACAAACCTGAAAGGAGTCCTCCCATCCCACATATTGACGAAAAAACAATTGGGATCGGGCCAAGTCCACATAGAGCAAGATTCGTCCACGGCCCATGAGGCCTCCCCAAAATTCCACGGCCATCGCTGATACGAAATCCAAGGACAAAAGGCTGAGCGTGCGCCTCAGATTCGCTCATTCTTCATATCCTGAGGAGTTCTTCAGATAAGAACCTACACGACACTCGATGCACCCAAAATATATAGTCTAACCTGGGCACTAATGCACTGTCTGACAACCTGAGCCCGGACCTCGTGATCAACACCCAGACAGCTGACCGCACACTGTGCACATCAGACCCGCCATGGCCTTAGGTCATCATCTCTTCCCTACCTCAGTTTCCAGGCTTCAGAACCTAGACCTTATCTCCAATCACTGCCCAGCGGAGACTGTGATGCAGATATCAGAACTCTTCCTTACCCATGGCAAGAAACCTTGTGGTTGGCATGCTGTCCAACGTTCAGGGTAGGAGAAACCAGCATTCACCCTGAGGCCCCGCCCATTCTTGAGTGCGACGAGGGCATAAACACGCATTGTGACCCTCAGCGTGAGTCCTGTCCTCTAGTACGTCCTCTCAGTGGCTGGACCATTAGATGTCATAATGGGCTTGACATGTCCCTAGGCCCCAATTTTTAACCAGATTTCTGGTTGTCCAGTCGCCCCTCCCCAGGGCTCTACTCTGGAATCCCTCATTTGGTGGGACACCTGAGGTTGAAAAACAAAACAAAACAAATCAACAACAACACAGCAAAGGACTTCGTCCATCACACAGAATGACCCCAAACTCTTTGGACGGGGCCAACCCCCAGAGAGTAAGAATCAACCATTTCCCATGAAGTCACCCGGAAAAATCACGACCATGATTGACACGATATCCAGAGACAAAAGTTGAGCAGTGCCTCACACTCGCCCTTTTTTCATATCCCGAAGAGTTCTCCTCATGATCTGTAGATCAGTTCTGCCATATTGTGACCCAAAACATAAGACGAGTTTGTGTTTTCAGACAACTGTCCAACAGCCCTGGCCTACACACCCTACAGTCTCAGACCCCTGGAGCCAAACCTGACGAATGTGATTGCCCTCTCCAAGGGAATTGTATCTGCCCATTCCAATGGCCACAACCCACCTAAGAGTATAAACCTCCAAAGTCCCTGAGGCCATCCCAATATTTGTGGCTTCCCAGGACAAATGGGGTAATCTGGGCTCATCTGAGCACATACCGGCACTGAGACCCGTAGCCTGATGTCCCCAGAGGTAAAAAGGAACGAACAGGCCCCTAGGCACCTATCGGTTCCATTGCTTTGGTTTCCAGGCATCTCTCCTCAGAGGCCTGGATTTCAATAAAAGCTTATGGCTGTTTCTTGTCTCACCCATCAGAGTGTCCATTTCAACTCAGCCTCCTCGGTTGCTCCCACAGATCCAGCAGATCTAACCTGACTTGTTGCTTGGAGACAATTGAATGCGAGGTGGGCTACCCAGCCATCCATCCTTAAACCCTGCTCGGATTCGTTGTCCTGGAGCCAATCAACAGGTCTCAATTGTCCTGAAGAACCATCTTTGCAGTTGGAAGCTTCTCACAACTCCCATCGTGGGAAAACACCCATGGCCCTCGTGATCCACCCTCCCTTCAAGAAGGGGCCATCAGCGACAGAATTTCAAACCTGAGCGATCGTCTGATCCTCGCCCTGACTGCAGATGCACGATATCTCGATCAGGTCTGTAGACTGTGCCTGCCATATCCTCACCCAGAAACGTAGGCCTAGCTTGGGTTCTCGGACTTCCGTCTTCAGACGTCTGGCCCACAAGCCCTCCAGTTTGGCAATCCAGAACTACAATGCAGCACTCTGCCTGCCTTCCTGAAGAAAAACATTGCCCTCTGGGGCTACCCAGAAACCCCAAATGAGGATCAACCTGCACGCCATTCGGCTGTACCCCAAAATATATAGGCTGACCTGGGAACTAATGCTCTTTCTGACACAGCCTGAGCCTGTACCTCCTGGCCCCACCCAGGCAGCTGGCCGCACAATGAGCACATCGGACCCACCATGGCCTTAGGTGGTCATCTCTTCTCAACCTCGATTTTCAGGCTTCAGAACTTAGACCTTATCTACAATCACGGCCCGGGTTTGAAAATGTAGCAGAAATCAGAACTCTTTCCCCATGGAAAGAAACCTTGTGGTTGGCATGTTGTCCAAGGTTCAGTGTACTTGAAACCAGTGTGGCCCAAGAGGCCCCGCCCATGCTTGCGGGCCACATTGGTCACAAACACACATTGTGACCCTCAGCCTGAGCCCAGTCCTCAGGTAAGGCCTCTCAGTGGCTGGATGGAGAGACAGCATATTGAGCTTGCCATGCCCCTAGGCCCCAATTTTTAACCATAGTTCGGGTTTTCCCTTCACTCTTCCCCAGGGCTCTGCTTTGGAATTCCTCTTTTGGTGGGACACCTGAGGTAACAAACCTGAAAGGAGTCCTCCCATCCCACATATTGAGGAAAAACAATTGAGATCGGGCCAAGTCCACAGAGAGCAAGATTCGTCCACGGCCCATGACGCCTCCCCAACATTCCACGGCCATCGCTGATACGAAATCCAAGGACAAAAGGCTGAGCACGCGCCTCAGACTGGCTCATTTTTAATATCCTGAGGAGTTCTTCAGATAAGAACCTACACGGCACTTGAATGCACCCGAAATATATAGTCTAACCTGGGCACTAATGCACTGTCTGACAACCTGAGCCCGGACCTCGTGACCAACACCCAGACAGCTGACCGCACACTGAGCACATCAGACCCGCCATGGCTTAATATCATCATCTCTTCCCTTACCTCAGTTTTCAGGCTTCAGAACCTAGACCTTATCTCCAATCACTGCCCAGGGGTGACTGTGATGCAGAAATCAGAACTCTTCCTTACTCATGGCAAGAAAAACCTTGTGGTCGGCATGTTGTCCAACGTTCAGTGTAGGAGAAACCAGCATTCACCCTGAGGCCCCGCCCATTCTTGAGTGCGACGAGGGCATAAACACGCATTGTGACCCTCAGCGTGAGTCCTGTCCTCTAGTACGTCCTCTCAGTGGCTCGACCATTAGATGTCATAATGGGCTTGACATGTCCCTAGGCCCCAATTTTTAACCAGATTTCTGGTTGTCCAGTCGCCCCTACCCAGGGCTCTACGCAGGAATCACTCATTTGGTGGGAAACCTGAGGTTGAAAAACAAAACAAAACAAATCATCAAACAACAGAACAACGGACTTCTTCCATCCCACAGAATGACCCCAAACTCTTTGGACGGGGCCAAACCCCTAGAGAGTAAGACTCGTCCATTTCCCATGAAGTCACCCGGAAATTTCACGACCATGAGTGACACGATATCCAGAGACAGAATGTTGAGCAAGAGCCTCACACTCGCCCTTTTTTCATATCCCGAAGAGTTCTCCTCATGGTCTGTAGATCAGTCCTGCCATACCTATGACCCGAAACATAAGCCGAGCTTGTGTTTTCAGACAACTGTCCAAACAGCCCTGGCCTACACACCCCACAGGCTCAGGCCCCTGGAGCCAAACCTGACGACTGTGCTTGCCCTCTCCAAGGGAATTTTGTGTGTGCCCATTCCAATGGCCACAACCCTATTAATAGGATAAACCTCCAAATTCCCTGAAGCCATCCCAATATTTGTGGCTTCCCAGGACAAACAGGGGCAATTTGGGCCCATCTGAGCACATACCGGCACTCAGACCCGAAGACTGATGTCCCCAGATGTAAAAACGAACGAACAGGCCCCTAGGCACTTATCGGATCCATTGCTTTGGTTTCCAGGCATCTCTCCTCAGAGGCCTGGATTTCAATAACAGCATATGGCTGTTCTTCACTCACCCATCAGAACAAATCTCATCTACACATGGGAATCTTGCACGATGGAGCTGTGTGTAAGCCTCTCTTTAGGAGAACCCTTCAGGGCCCCAGTGCCACCGCTTCATTCCAAGGTCTCCATAGACACAAAATCATATTAGGACACATCCACGGGAGAGTCCATTTCAATTCAGCCTCCTCGGTTGCTCCCTCAGATCCAGCAGATCTAACCTGTCTTGTTTCTTGGAGACATTGGAATGCGAGGTGGGCTACCCAGCCATCCATCCTGAGAACCCTGCTCAGAATCGTTGTCCTGGAGCAACCAAAGGGTATCAATTGTCCTGCAGAAGAATCTTTGCAGTTGGGAGCTTCTCACAACTCCCATCGTGGGAAAACACCCTAGGCCTCGTGATCCACCCCCCCTCCAAAAAGGGCCATCATGGGAGTTCTGATTTCTACAACACAGTCACCCCTGGGCAGTGATTGGAGATAAGGTCTAGGTTCTGAAGCCTGAAAACTGAGGTAGGGAAGAGATGATGACCTAAGGCCATGGCGGGTCTGATATGCTCAGTGTGCGGTCAGCTGTCTGGGTGTTGGTCTCCAGGTCCGGGCTCAGGTTGTCAGACAGTGCATTAGTGCCCAGGTTATAGTATATATTTTGGGTGCATTCGAGTGCCTTGTAGGTTCTTATCTGAAGAACTCTTCAGGATATGAAGAATGAGCGAGTCTGAGGCGCGTGCTCAGGCTTTTGTCTCTGGATATTGTATCAGCGATGGCCGTGGAATGTTCTTGAATGGGGGGGGGGTGGAACACGAGGCCATGGGGCTTCTCCCAATGGGAGTTATGAGAAGCTCCCAACTGCAAAGATTCTTCTGCAGGACAATTGAGACCTGTTGGTTGGCTCCAGGACAACGATTCCGAGCAGGGTTCTAAGGATGGATGGCTGGGTAGCCCACCTCACATTCCAATTGTCTCCAAGCAACATGACAGGTTAGATCTGCTGCATCTGGGGGAGCAACCGAGGAGGATGAGTTGAAATGGACTCTCCCGTGGATGTGTTCTAATATGATTTTGTGTCTATGGATACCTTGGAATGAAGCGGTGGCACTGGGGCCCTGACGGGTTCTACTAAAAGAGAGGCTTTCACACAGCTCCATTGTGCAAGTTTCCCATGTGTAGATGAGATTTGTTCTGATGGGTGAGTCAAGAAACAGACATATGCTGTTATTGAAATCCAGGCCTCTGAGGAGAGATGCCTGGAAATCAAAGCAATGGATCCGATAGATGCCTAGGGGCCTATTCGTTCCTTTTTACCTCTGGGGACATCAGTCTAAGGGTCTGAGTGCCGGTAGGTGCTCAGATGGGCCCAGATTGCCCCTGTTTGTACTGGGAAGCCACAAATATTGATATGGCCTCAGGGACATTGGAGGTTTATCCTAATAATAGGGTTGTGGCCATTGGAATGGGCACACACAATTCCCTTGGAGAGGGCAAGCACAGTCGTCAGGTTTGGCTCCAGGGGACTGAGCCTGTAGGTTTGTAGGCCAGGGCTGTTTGGACAGTTGTCTGAAAACACAAACTCGTCTTATGTTTCGAGTCATATGTATGGCAGGACTGATCTACAGACATGAGGAGAACACTTAGCGATTTGAAAAAAGGGCGAGTGTGAGGCTCTTGATCAAGTTTTCGTCTCTAGATATCGTGTCACTCATGATCGTGAAATTTCCGGGTGACTTAATGGGAAATGGACGAGTCTTACACTCTGGGGTTTTGGCCCCGTCCAAAGATTTTGGGGTCATCTGTGGGATGGAAGAAGTCCATTGTTCTGTTGTTCTTGATTTGTTTTGTTTTGTTTTTCAATCTCAGGTGTCCCACCAAATGAGGGATTCCGGAGTAGAGCCCTGGGTAGGGGCGACTGGACAACCCGAAATCTGGTTAAAAATTGGGGCCTAGGGACATGTCTGGCCCATTATGAAATCTAATGGTCCAGCCACTGAGAGGACGTACTAGAGGACAGGACTCACGCTGAGGGTCACAATACGTGTTTATGCTCTCGTCGCACTCAAGAATGGTCGGGGCCTCAGGGTGAATGCTGGTTTCTCCTACACTGAACGTTGGATAACATGCCAACCACAAGGTTTCTTGCCATGGGTAAGGAAGAGTTCTGATTTCTGCATCACAGTCACCCCTGGGCAACGATTGGAGATAAGGTCTAGGTTCTGAAGCCTGGAAACTGAGGTAGGGAAGAGATGATGACCTAAGGCCTTGTCGGGTCTGTTGTGCTCAGTGTGCGGTCAGCTGTCTGGGTGTTGGTCACGAGGTCCGGGCTCAGGTTGTCAGATATTGCATTAGTGCCCAGGTTAGACTATATATTTTGGGTGCATTCGAGTGCCGTGTAGGTTCTTATCTGAAGAACTCTTCAGGATATGAAGAATGAGCGAGTATGAGGCGTGTGCTCAGGCTTTTATCTCTGGATTTTGTAACTGCGATGGCCGTTGAATGTTGGGGAAGCCTGAAAGCCTGATGGGCCATGGACGAATCTTGGTCTCTGTGGACTTGGCCTGATCCCAATTGTTTTTCGTCAATCTTGGGATGCGACGACTCCTTTCAGGTTTATTACCTCAGGTGTCCCACTAAAAGAGGAATTCCAAAGCAGAGCCCTGGGTAAGAGTGAAGGGACAAAATGAACTATGGTTAAAAATTGGGGCCTGGGGGCATGGCAAGCCCAATATGCTGTCTCTCCATCCAGCCACTGAGAGGCCTTACCTGAGGACTGGGCTCAGGCTGAGGGTCACAATGTGTGTCTGTGACCAATGTGGCCCGCAAGCATGGGCGGGGCCTCATGGGCCACACTGGTTTCAACTACACTGAACCTTGGACAACATGCCAACCACAAGGTTTCTTGCCATGGGGAAAGAGTTCTGATTTCTGCATCATTTTCAAACCCGGGCCTTAATTGGAGATAAGGTCTAGGTTCTGAAGCCTGAAAACCGAGGTTGAGAAGAGATGACAACCTAAGGCCATGTCGGGTCCTGTGGAGAGCCATCCAGCAGATGCAAGGAGTCACATAGACGGGAGTGCCTGAAGATTGAGGAACTGAGAATGATTGGTTTAGGAGGATGTGGGTGCGCTCGTGGCTGACGCACACAGCACCAGGAGCCAAGAGATAAACGCATGATCACTGCTAGAGAACAATAGAGTCCTGTATGGTTACATAAGGGTCCACAAGGACACTGCGTGCACGGCGTTATGATTGGCCAAATAGGGAGGCGAGAACGGGTGAACTTCGTGAATAAATACTGCTGTAAGTGCTTGGTGCGGCGCGGCCGCCATTACTCATAAAAGAAGCTTGCCACTCACCTCGTCTGCGGGTCGTTTTTGCGGGCCGAGTGCGACAACTGATGCCGAAACCCGGCATCCCTATCTCCAGACGCAGAACGAGGATCGAGATAAGAGCAATGATAAGGTAAAGAGTGCACCTATTTCTGTCTATTGACAGGGAAGTTCCCTGAAGACGATCGGACGTAAGGGTGTTTATGAAGTTCTTCAGGGACGATAAGAAGTTCCCCGTAGACGATAAGACGTTAGGGTGTGTTTGTGAAGTTGTACGGGGACGATAAGGTAAAGTTTCCTCGGAATGGGGAACGATCTTTCTCGCTTGGAGGACTCCTTATAAGATGTCCTCAAGACGAACGGTACCCCTTTAAAGGCAAAAACAGCGAGGGCCTTTTTGAAAGAAGTAGAAGAGATTGCCCCCTGGTTTATTGAAGAAGGGCTCCTAAATGTGCCACAATGGGAAAACCTGGGTGAGGACTTAAAAACGCTGCCCCTCTACATCCCCGGGGACTCTAGCTGTGTGGTCCTTGGTGAAGGTATGTTTGCAATCCCCCCGAGGGCCCTTGCAGCGAGCTGTACGACAGGGGGGCAAAGTCCTTGAGCAAATGAAGGAAGAGTCCCGTAAGGGCTCCTCCCGAGATTCTGAATCCGAAAGCAAAAGCTCAGAAGGGATGTCCGAACGCGAGTTACAGGAGCTAGGAAAGATAGAGGCAAATAACAAGAAAAGGGAATCTCCCGGTCTCCAGACAGACTTGGAGACCGTGAGGCAGCAACTTGAGGAAAAGAAGAAGGCGGAATTGCAAAAGGCATTAGGAGAATTAAGAGTGCAGGGAGAAGTAATGGCGCAGCTGAAAACAGGGGCGGAAGCCGCAGTTGTGGCGCAGTCGAAATTAAAAACGGAAGTTACACCGCTTCTGCATTCTAGCCCCATGGCGCCACCCCATGAGTGGCCCCCCGCCTTATAGGCCCAGCTGCGCCAAGACGTGCTATTGTTCGGGCTGTACCGCGGAAAATTGGAGAGAGGTCCTTGGCCCAGGGAAAAGGCTTTTTTCCAGTGTTAGAAGATCAGAATCAGCAGAGGTGCCACCAGCCACTAGATTTCAAGTTGGTAAAGCAGCATAAGGGAGGCAGTCAGCGCCTATGGACCCCAGGCAGCTTTCACTGTCTCCCTTGTGGAGTCGCTGGGAACACTTTACCTCGCTCCTGAGGATTGGGCTAACTTGACCAGAGCGGTATTAAGTGGAGGGCAATATCTAGAATGGAAAATCCAAAATCAGGACAATTGTCAGGACACAGCTCAGAGAAATGCGGCCCGCAGGTAACCCACAATGGAGTTTGGAAATGCTGATGGGCACGCGGCCATACCTTGGGGCCCATGTGCAGAGTACATACCCCCCTGCGGTGTATCAACAGGTAGCTACGGCATCCCTCAAGGCTTGGAAGACTTTGAGAGGGGCAAGAGACTTGCAAGGCCAATTATCCAAAGTATTGCAAGGGCCTAACGAGCCCTATGCTGATTTTGTGGACAGGTTGATACAGACCGCAGGTAGAATGTTCGGGGATGTTGATACAGCAATGCCACTTATCAAGCAGTTAGCCTATGAGAATGCCAATAAATGGTGTAGAGAGGCTATCAGACCCTGGAGATCAAAGGACTTATCAGCCTACATCAAAGTCTGTAGAGATATAACGGGGCCTATAATTCAAGGACAGGTTATGGCAGCGGCTTTCGCACAAGCCATGTACGGCCAGGAAGGAGTCCGCCCCAAAGGATGCTTTCAATGTGGCCAGGAAGGACACGTTAAGAGGAATTGCCCGCAGCGTGGAACCCAGACTGGAAAAGCGCACCCAAAAGTACCGCCAGAAGGCTTAAGGCCTTGGCGTTGCCCGCGATGTAGGAAGGGAAATCACTGGGCACATGAATGTCGCTCCATGGAGGACACTGAGGGGAACCCGTTGCCTCCTAACAACTGGGGGAATTCAAAAAACGGGAGGCAGGGCCCCACCCCCCCGGGGCCCGAATCAAATGCACGGGGTGGCAATGTCCCTACCTACCAAGCCGCGATGGGTTTTTTCCCACCCTCCGATCAGGGGAGTCAATCCACGCAGGGCCCAGGAGAGCCCCAACAGGTTCCGACGGACTTGACGTCTGTGCCACCACCCGAATGGTCCTAACGCCTGAAATGGGAGTGCAGGCCGTGCCATCTGACCTGCATGGAGGGCCTCCAAAAGGAACGGTGGGGCTCCTCCTTGGTAGGAGCTCCTCCACTATGCGGGGACTTCAGGTCCACCTGGGAGTCATTGATCCCGATTTCGAAGGGGAGGTTAAAATTCTGATTTCATCTCCGAGGGGTATTAACATTATAAATCCAGGGGATAGGGTCGCACAGCTCTTAATTTTGCCCAGCGATCACGAAAAATATCCATCCACAGGCCAGGCGAGGAAAGGTGGCCTAGGATCCACAGGATCTTCCCTCGCGTGCCTTACCATGGGCATGAAAGAGAGGCCCATGCTTAAATTAAGGATCAGAGGAAGACCATTCTGGGGGCTCCTAGATACAGGAGCAGACAAAAGTATTATAAATCATCTAGATTGGCCAAAGGCCTGGGCTCTGATTAAGGCTAATCAAAACCTCCGAGGATTAGGGGTAGCTACCAGCCCAGATATTAGTGCCGCATCCTTAGATTGGGAAGATGAGGAGGGTCATAAAGGCATTTTCCAACCGTATGTTTGTGCCACCCCCGATTCTCTGTGGGGACGCGATGTGCTGGAGCAGATGGATATTAGACTTACTACTGAAAAACTGTATAGTGGGGCCTCCCAAAACCATAATGAGGAACATGGGATATAAGCCTGGCCAGGGCCTTGGAGCCAAGGGCCAGGGAGATCCCGATCCCCCTTCCATGGGAGGTCAGGGTTTTTCCTAGCGGCCACTGAGGCAATTCGAATAACTTGGAAACAACAGGAGCCGCGCTGGGTGCCTCAGTGGCCTTTAACAAAAGACAAGGTACGAGCGGCAAGAGAATTAGTCCAAGAGCAACTCAAAGCAGGACACATTCAAGAATCCATGTCCCCGTGGAATCCTCCCATATTTGTGATAAAAAAGAAATCAGGGCAAATGGCGATTGTTACATGACCTCCGACAAATTAATGGTCAAATGCAGGTCATGGGACCCCTTCAGTTGGGGCGCCCAGTCATGACAGCGTTACCCAAAAATTTGGCCCTCTATCATAATAGATACCAAAGACTGTTTCTTCTCCATTCCTTTACACCCTGTGGATTGGAGCGCTTTGCCTTTACTCTGCCATCCATTAATCATGCTGAGCCAGATCAAAGATATGAATGGAGAGTACTCCCTCAAGGGATGGCTAATAGCCCCACCTTATGTCAGTTGTATGTGAGTCGAGCATTGGAACCTTTTCGAAAAGCATTTCCAAACCTACTTTGTTATCACTATATGGATGACATCCTGATCTGTGGGCCAGATGAGAGGTCTCTGCCCTCGGCTCTAACCTTCCTACAGAAGCAATTGGCAGAGTGGGGACTAACTATATCCCCTGAAAAGATCCACGCAGGTAACCTACAGAAATACCTTGGTATGCAGCTCTCTAACGCAACAGTAAAACCTCAATTGGTCCAGATCCGTAGGGATCACCTGCACACATTGAATGACTTCCAGAAACTTCTAGGAGACATTAATTGGATCCGACCATATATAAAAATCACTACAGCACAATTGAAACCCTTATTTGATATCCTGCCTGGAGATTCTAAATTAGACTCCCCAAGAACTCTTACCCCAGCTGCCATTAGATCATTACAGTTGGTTGAAAGCAGACTAGCCTTAACTGCAGCAGATAGATGTGACCTGGAAAAGCCTATAAATGCCGTAGTTATCCCATCCCCTGGATCACCCACAGGAGCACTATGGCAGGGAGGACCCCTGTTATGGATTTACCTGCCCCATAATCTTAGCCGTGTCATCACCCCCCCGTATGCTACAGCTGTAGCTATGATAGCAAGCAAAATATTCAAAGCTAGCATACAGGTCCTCGGGAGACTGCCCGATGCGTGTATAGTCCCTTATGACAAAACCCAAGTGAACATTCTAACACATGAAAATGATGATTGGGCCATTTTGACGATCGCTTATCCTGTCACATTTGATAATCATTATCCCTCACACCCCCTAATTGGATTTTACAAAAATACACCCCTCATATGGGCCTAAATCCTGCCGATTAGAGCCATTGGTTGATGCCCTCATGGTGTTTACAGATGGTAGCAAATCTGGAACTGGTGCCTACGTGGTGGAAGGAGAGGTAATTCCGGTTGTTGTGCCATCAACCTCAGCTCAAAGAACTGAATTGTTGGTAATTATGTGTGTTTTTACAAAGGTTTCAAAATCAGCCTATCAATATTATTTCAGACAGTAAATATGCAGTTGTAGCTACCAGATCTGTTGAGACTGCCATTATCTCAGCCAGTCAATCAGAAATTTCCTCCCTGCTGATTGAATTGCAAGACCTCATTCTCTCTCGTCGTGCCCCTTTTTATATCGGACATCTCAGAGCACACTCAGACCTCCCAGGGCCTATGGCTAAGAGAAACCGAATAGCTGACACGGCCGCACGCTTTCATGTCTGTAGCGCCTTGGAAGACGCGAGAACCTATCATAAAAGGTGGCATGTCAATGCCCAAACTTTAAAGATGCGTTTTAAACATCTCAAGAGCTGATGCACGAGACATCGTGAAGTCTTGTGGTAATTGTGTAACACATTTGCCTATGCCCTCCCTAGGGGTAAATCCCAAAGGGCTCTTACCTAACCACCTATGGCAAATGGATGTAACACATGTTCCTTCCTTCGGACAACAAAGATACGTCCATTTAAGTGTAGACACTTGCTCGGGGATTGTTAGCGCGACCCCCTTGCGAGGGAAAAATGTCAAAAATGTGATGTCCCATTGCCGGTGCAGCTTTGCCTGCTGGGGAGTGCCAAAGCACTTGAAAACAGACAATGCCCCTGCTTACACTTCTGCAGGCTTTCGCAGCTTCATGGCCTGCTACAATATCCAGCATGTTACAGGCATACCATATAATCCTCGAGGCCAGGGCATTGTGGAACGCGCGCACCTGACCTTTAAAACTACCTTGCAAAAAATACTAAAAGGGGGAATTGGAGAGGAGTATCATACACCCAATGACCTCACCAATCTGGTCACCTTTATTTTAAATTTTCTCACGGTTGACAAGGACGGCACTTCGGCCGCGGAACGTCATTGGGGCCAACAGAAAATGCAGCAGTCAATGGTGAAATGGAAAGATGTCCTTACTGGCTGATGGAAGGGACCTGACCCGGTGCTTCGGTGGCACCGAGGTTCCCTTTGTGTTTTCCCCACAGGATGCGCCTGCTCCACTCTGGGTGCCGGAACGCCTCACCAGGCTGGTGGCCGTGGAACCTGTGGAGGATGCAGGTGATGATGATGATAGCGACGACGACTGTCCTGCAGCCTGTTCCCATGAAGGCGGAGCCAGTTCAACTGTGGCCGAGACAAGAGACTGCCCAGCTTCAGGCCCTTCTTCAAATGGCTCAGCATAGAGTGCATTCTTCTCACCCAAACTCATGTTTGCTACTGACGCTTATTTTTATGCAACAGGTGTTGGCCCAGGGCTCATTATATTGGGCATACATCCCCGATCCACCCCTGTTACAGCCCGTGGGTTGGGATGTGAGTTCTATTCCTGTATATGTTAATGATACTGTCTTGCTAGGCCCTCCCTTTTCTGTTCATCTCCGGCCACAGCAGGCTGCCATAACTTACAAGGGCTATTCTGATGTATATCCCATATGCTTTGCGATGAAGCGCACAATACCACGCTGTTTAAGTGTTTCCCCGCGATCTGGTTATAGTGGTGTGAGTATAGCTGGCCTTGACACTACCTATAGCACCATAGTGACTTCTGGTATAGCCCCACGGGATATTCCACTTTGTGCAGCTAACTTAAGTATAGCTAAGGGGATTGGAGTACCCTGGAGGCTCTGCCTAGGACAAAAAGCTACTAAGTACTCACTAGAGGATAGATTTGAGCTTTGGGATTGGGGGCCTATAATATCTTCCGGATGTCCTGAATGCCGTCCGAAAATACCCCCCAATTCTCTCTCCTCAACGTGGCTATCCGGTGCAAACTGAGATTTGGAAACTTATTGCCGCCTTTGGAGGCGCCACACTCCTTGTCCCGCAAACCAGTAACGCTAAGACCATATTTGGATATGAGAATATTGGACAGATACTCAGATACCCCCAAGCCTGCGTGCCCCATCCATTCATGCTAGTTGTAGGAAACCTTACAGTAAAAAAGGAAAATGCCACTTATCATTTCTCTTGTTATGACTGTACCCTAATCAATTGTATTCAAGGAGTGCTGCCAGGCGATGGATTATTAGTGGTAAAAAAACAGCCCCCATTTGTTATGATCCCAGTTAATATCTCCAAAAACCATGGTATTCTAACCCCGGCTTAGAGTTGTGGGAGCATGTACAGGCTGCCCTAAGCCGACCACGACGAGAGCTAGGATTGTTGTTACTCGGGATAGTCTCCTTAATCACCCTAATTGCAACAGCTACCACAGCGTCTGTGTCCCTTGCTCAGGCTGTGCATACTGCTGATACTGTGGATCAGCTCGCAAATAACACTTCTGCCGTGCTGGGAATTCAGAAAGATATAGATAAAAGGGTTGAAACCCGGTTAAATGCACTATATGATACTGTTAGATTTCTAGGGGAGGAAATTCAGAGCTTAAAATTGCGCACCAGGATCCGGTGTCATAGCGATTATCACTGGATTTGCGTAACCTCTAAAAAATATAATGCCTCTGAGACTTCGTGGGACCGAGTACAACGCAATCTCGTGGGGGTATGGTCTAACTCTAATCTATCCCTTGATCTGTTGCAATTACATCAAGAAATATTAGATATTGAAGAAGCTCCTCATGCCAAGTTAACTGTTGCTCAGCTTGCTGAAAACTTTGTAAGCTCCTTGATTTCTCACTTTCCTTCCCTGACGCATGCATGGTATGTTGTAGGAACAATTATAGGAGTGCTAGTGGTAATTGTTCTTTTCATGTGCCTCTTGCCTTGTGCGGTTAAAATTATACTAGCAGAAGTTTGTAAGTTAAGATCCATCATACGTAACCATCAACTAATCAACCGCTGTGGGCTCAGAATGTCACCTTGAACGCCACCCAGGTATTTCTTGGCTCCGTCAGCGATTTGGTTAGTATGTTATAACAATCAGTCTCATTCCTCAAAAACTGGGCAGGCATAGGAGCCCTGATTATGATGATGATTCTGGCTCAAGTGCTCCTTCTACAATGCATCGCGCGACAACAACGGCTACAGCAACGGGCTTTGGTCTAAGCCATGATGGCTCTGGAGGCTGGCACCTACCCCCCCAAATATGTCTTAGTATGCTGGGTCGGTAGCCAAAGACGGGTAAGACTGATCCCTCACCATAGCAACTTAAGACAGGGGCTCCTCGGCCAGGGGGAGTACCCGATGACGGGTAAGCATGTGTGCTGAGGATTGGCAACCTAAGACAGGCACAATCCCTGCCTTATAAACAATAAAAAAGGGGGAGCTGTGGAGATCCATCCAGCAGATGCAAGGAGTCACACAGACAGAAGTGCCTGAAGATTGAGGAACTGAGAATGATTGGTTTAGGAGGATGTGGGTGCGCTCGTGGCTGACGCACACAGCACCAGGAGCCAAGAGATAAACGCATGATCACCGCTAGAGAACAATAGAGTCCTGTATGGTTACATAAGGGTCCACAAGGACACTGCGTGCACGGCGTTATGATTGGCCAAATAGGGAGGCGAGAACGGGTGAACTTCGTGAATAAATACTGCTGTAAGTGCTTGGTGCGGCGCAGCCGCCATTACTCATAAAAGAAGCTTGCCACTCACCTCGTCTGCGGGTCGTTTTTGCGGGCCGAGAGCGACAGGGTCTGATGTGCTCAGTGTGCGGCCAGCTGTCTGGGTGGGGCCAGGAGGTGGAGGCACAGGCTGTGTCAGAAAGGGCATGAGTGCCCAGGTCAGCATATATATATTTGGGGTACAGCCGAATATCGTGCAGGTTGATCCTCATTTGGGGTTTCTGGATAGCCCCAGAGGGCAATGTTTTTCTTCTGGAGGGCAGGCCGAGTGCTGCATTGTAGTTCTGGATTGCCAAACTAGAGGGATTTTGGGCCAGTAGTCTGAGGACGGAAGTCTGAGAACCCAAGCTAGGCCTAGGTTTCTGGGTGAGGATATGGCAGGCACAATCTACAGACCTGAATGGAGATCTCGTGCATCTGAAGTCAGGGCGACGATCAGATGATCGCTCAGGTTGGACAGTCTGTCCCTGATGGACCCTTCTTGAAGGGGGGGTGGATCACGAGGCCATGGTGGTTTTTCCCACGATGGGAGTTGTGAGAAGCTCCTTACTGCAAAGATTCTTCTACAGGACAATTGAGACCTGTTTGTTGGCTCCAGGTCAACGATTCCGAGCAGGGTTCTAAGGATGGATGAGGGTAGCCCACCTCGCATTCCAATTGTCTCCAAGCAACAAGACAGGTTAGATCTGCTGGATCTGGGGGGGAGCAACCGAAGAGGCTGAGTTGAAATGGACTCTCCCGTGGATGTGTCCTAATATGATGTTGAGTCTATGGAGACCATGGAATGAAGCGGTGGCACTGGGGCCCTGAAGGGTTCTCCTAAAGAGAGACTTTCACACAGCTCCATCGTGCAAATTTCCCATGTGTAAATGAGATTTGTTCTGATGGGTGAGTCAAGAAAAACAACCATATGCTGTTATTGAAATCCAGGCCTCTGAGGAGAGATGCCAGGAAAACAAAGCAATGGATCCGATAGGTGCCTAGGGTCCTGTTCGTTCCTTTTTACCTCTGGGGACATCAGTCTACGAGGCTGAGTGCAGGTAGGTGCTCAGATGGGCCCAGATTGCCCCTGTTTGTCCTGGGAAGCCAAAAATATTGGGATGGCCTCAGGGACTTTGGAGGTTTTATCCTATTAGTAGGGTTGTGGCCATTGGAATGGGCACATACAATTCCCTTGGAGAGGGCAAGCACAGTCGTCAGGTTTGGCTCCAGGGGCCTGAGCCTGTAGGGTGTGTAGGCCAGGGCTGTTTGGACAGTTGTCTGAAAACACAAACTCGGATTATGGTCGGGTCATAGGTATTGCAGGACGGATCTACAGACCATGAAGAGAACTCTTCAGGATATGAAAAAAGGGCGAGTGAGAGGATCTTAATCAAGTTTTTGTCTCTGGATATCGTGTCACTCATGGTCGTGAAATTTCTGGGTCACTTCATGGGAAATGGACGAGTCTTACTCTCTGAGGGTTTAGCCGCGTCCAAAGAGTTAGGGGTCATTCTGTGGGATGGAAGAAGTCCGTTGCTCTGTTGTTGTTGGTTTGTTCGTTTTGTTTTTTTTCAACCTCAGGTGTCCCACCACCAATGAGGGATTCCAGAGTAGAGCCCTGGGGAGGGGCGACTGGACAACCAGAAATCTGGTTAAAAAATTGGGGCCTAGGGACATGTCAAGCCCATTAGGACATCTAATGGTCCAGCCACTGAGAGGACATACTAGAGGACAGGACTCCGCTGAGGGTCACAATGCGTGTTTATGCCCTCGTCGCACTCAAGAATGGGCGGGGCCTCAGGGTGAATGCTGGTTTCTCCTACACTGAACTTTGGACAACATGCCAACCACAAGGTTCTTGCCATGGGTAAGGAAGTGTTCTGATTTCTGCTTCACAGTGCCCCATGGGCAGTGATTGAAGATAAGGCCTCGGTTCTGAAGCCTGAAAACTGAGGTAGGGAAGAGATGATGACCTAAGGCCATGGCGGGTCTGATGTGCTCTGTGTGGCGGTCATCTGTCTGGGTGTTGGTCACGAGGTCCGGGCTCAGGTTGACAGACAGTGCATTAGTGCCCCAGGTTAGATTATATATTTTGGGTGCATTCGAGTGCCGTATAAATTCTTATCTGAAGAACTCTTCAGGATATGAAGAATGAGCGATTCTGAGGCGCGTGCTCAGGCTTTTTGTCTCTGGATTTTGTATCAGCGATGGCTGTGGGAATATTGGGGAGGCCTCATGGGCCATGGACGAATCTTGGTCTCTGTGGACTTGGCCCGATCCCATTGTTTTTCGTCAATCTGTGGGATGGAAGGACTCCTTTCAGGTTTGTTACCTCAGGTGTCCCACCAAAAGAGGAATTCCAAAGCAGAGCCCTGGGGAAGAGCGAAGGGACAACCCGAACTATGTTTAAAAATTGGGGCCTAGGGGCATGGCAAGCCCAGTATGCTGTCTCTCCACCCAGACACTGAGAGGCCTTACCTGAGGACTGGGCTCAGGCTGAGGGTCCACAATGTGTGTTTGTGACCAATGTGGGCCCGCAAGCATGGGCGGAGTCACATGTGCCACACTGGTTTCAACTACTCCTTAACCTAACTGCAATGTAGTCCGGATGCAAACTGGAGGGCTGTGTGTGCCATTAGTCTGAGGACCGAAAGTCTGAGAACCAAAGCTAGTCCTCGGTTTTTCTAGGTGAGGATATGGCAGGGCACCAATCTTCAGACATGAATCGAGATCTCGTGTCATCTGATGTCAGTGGCGAGGATCAGTCAGACGATCACTCAGGCTGGACCTTCTTCCCCTGATGGCCCTTCTTGAAGGGGGGGTGGATCACGAGGCCATGGGGTTTTTCCAACGATGGGAGTTGTGAGAACCTCCCAATTGAAAAGTTTCTTCTGCAGGACAATTGACCTGTTTGGGTTGGCTCCAGGAAACCATGATTCCGAGCAGGGTTCTAAGGAATGGATGGCTGGAATAGCCGGACCTCGCCATTCCAATTGACTCCACGTAACAAGAACAGGTTAGATCGTCTGGATGCTGGGGAGCAAACCGAGGATGTTACAGTTCACATTTTTTTTCAACCAAGATCCCGTGGATGTGTCCTAGATATGATTTTGCGCGTATTGAGACCTTGGAATGAAAGCGGTGGCAACTGGGGCCCTGAAGGGTTCTCCTAACAGAGAGGCTTTCACACAGCTCCATCGTGCAAGTTTCCCATGTTGTAGATGAGATTTGTTCTGAGGGGTGATCAAGAAACAGCCATATGCTGTTATGAAATCCAGGCCTCTCGAGGAGAGATGGCCTGGAAACCCAACAAATGGATCCGATAGGGTGCCGTAGGTGCCTGTTTGATTCCTCTTTTACCTCTGGGGACATCATTCTATGGGTATGAGTGCAGGTAGGTGCTCAGAGGGGGCCAAGATGGTGCCTGTTTGTCCTGATTGAAGCCACAAATATTGGGATGGCTTCAGGGACTATGGAGGTTTATCATCTTAGTATCAACCTGCATTGTGGCCACATATCGGTAATTCCCTTGGAGATTTCCACTAGGTGCTTTCACCTGGGCACTAATACCAATTCCTGGCAAGGGGCAAGGCTGAGTCGTGGGAGGTGTGGCGCCAGGGGCCTGAGCCTGTTAGGGTGTGTAGGCCAGGTGTGTTGCACAGTTGTTGAAATCCACCGAAAAAAATTTAGGTTTCGGGTCAGAGTATGGCAGGACTGATCTACTAGGACATGACTAGGAGAAACTCTTCGACATTATATGAAAAAAAGGCGAGTGTTGATGAGGCTCCTGTTCAAGTTTTGTCTCTGTGAGAACGTGTCACTTATCCCCTTGGTCGTGAAAATTTCCGGGCTGACTTCATGGGCAAGGTTCCGTGTTACTTGAAACTGGGAATTGAGGCCCCGTCCAAAATTTTGGGGCCATTCATTGGGATGGAACAACATTGTGACCCTCAGCCTCGTTGCCCAGTTCTGTGGTATAGGCCTTTCAGTGTGGATTTGTTTTTCCAGCAGTAGGGTCCTGGGGCATGCCATGCCACTAGACCCCAATTTTTAACCATTCAGGGTAGATCCTTCAGTTCTTCCTATCCTAGGGCTCTGTCTTGGAATTCCTTTTTGGTGGGACACCTGAGGTAACCAAACCTGAAAGGCAAAGCAATCCCACAGATTTACGACAAAAAACAATTGGGATGGGGCCAAATCCCACAGAGAGCAAGATTCGTCCATGGCCCATGACGCCTCCACAACATTCCACGGCCATCGCTGATACAAAATCCAGAGACAAAAGCCTTAGCACGCGCCTCAGACTCGGTCATTCTTCATATCCTGAAGAGTTTCTTCAGATAAGAACCTACACGGCACTCGAATGCACCCAAACATATAGTCTAACCTGGGCACTAATGCAGTGTCTGACAACCTGAGCCCGGACCTCCTCGTGACCAACACCCCCAGACAGCTGACCGCACACTGAGCATATCAGAACCGCCATGGCCTTAGGTCATCATCTTTTCCCTATCTCAATTTATCATCAGGGTTCAGAACAAAATTTATCTCCAAATTTACAGCCCAGGGGTGACTGTGATGCAGAAATCAGAACTCTTCCTTACCCATGGCAAGAAACCTTGTGGTTGGTATGTTGTCCAAAGTTCAGGTGAAGGAGAAAACCAAGCATTCACTCTGAGGCCCCCGCCCATTCTTGAGTGCGGACGAGGGCATAAACACGCATTGTGACCCCCAGCGTGAGTCCTGTCCTTCTAGTACGTCCTCTCAGTGGCTGGACCATTAGATGTCATAATGGGCTTGACATGTCCCTAGCCCCCAATTTTTAACCAGATTTCTGGTTGTCCAGTCGCCCCTCCCCAGGGCTCTACTCTGGAATCCCTCATTTTGTGGGACACCTGAGGTTGAAAAAAAAAAAACAAATCAAATCAACAGCAACAGAAACGGACTTCATCCATCCCACAGAATGACCCAAACTCTTTGGACGGGGCCACACCCCCCAGAGAGTAAGAATCGTCCATTTCCCATGAAGTCACACCCGGAAATTTCACAACCACCATGAGTGACACGATATCCAGAGATAAAAACTTGAGCAAGAGCCTCACACTCGCCCTTTTTTCATATCCCGAAGAGTTCTCCTCATGGTCTGTAGATCAGTCCTGCCATACCTATGACCCGAAAACATAAGCCATGTTTGTGTTTTCAGACAACTGTCCCAAAACAGCCCTGGGCCTACACACCCTATAGGCTCAGGCCCCTGGAGCCAAAAGGGACGACTGTGCTAGCCCTCTCCAAGGGAATTGTATGTGCCCATTCCAATGGCCACAACCCTACTCATAGGATAAACCTCCAAATCCCTGAGGCTATACCAATATTTGTGACTTCCCAGGACAAACAGGGGCAATCAGGGCCAATTGGAGCACCTACCGGCACTCAGAACCGTAGACTGATGTACCAGAGGTTAAAAAGGAACGAACAGGCCCCTTGGCACCTATCGGTTCCATTGGTTTGGATTCCAGGCATCTCTCCTCAGAGGCCTGGATTTCAATAACAGCATATGGCTGTTTCTAGTCTCACCCATCAGAGCAAATCTCATCTACACATGGGAAACTTGCACGATGGAGCTGGTGTGTGTGAAAGCCTCTCTTTAGGAGAAACCCTTCAGGGCCCCCAGTGCCACCCGCCAGCTTCATTCCATGGTCTCCATAGACACAAAATCATATTAGGACAAAATCCACGGGAGAGTCCATTTCAACTCAGCCTCCTCGGTTGCTCCCACAGATCCAGCAGATCTAACCTGTCTTGTTGCTTGGAGACAATTGGAATGCCAGGTGGGCTACTACCCAGCCATCCATCCTTAGAACCCTGCTCGGAAACGTTGTCCTGGAGCCAACCACAAGGACTCAACTGTCCCTGCAGAAGAATCTTTGCAGTAGGGCCATCAGGGACAGAATCCAACCTGAGCGATCGTCTGATCCTCGCCCTGACTTCAGATGCTCGAGATCTCGATTCAGGTCTATAGATTGTGCCTGCCGTATCCTCACCCAGAAACCTAGGCCAAGCTTGGGTTCTCAGACTAACGTCCTCAGACTACTGGCCCACAAGCTCTCCAGTTTGGCAATCCAGAACTACAATGCAGCACTCGCCTGGCCCTCTAGAAAGAAAAACATTGCCTTCTGGTGCTACCCTGAAACCCCCAATGAGGATCAAACTGCACGCCATTCGGCTGTACACACCAAATATTTAGGCTGACCTGGGCACGAATGCCCTTTCTGACACAGCCTGAGCCTGGACCTCCTGGCCCCATCCAGACTGCTGGCCGCACACTGATCACATCGGACCCGCCATGGCCTTAGGTCGTCATCTCTTCTCAACCTCGATTTTCAGGCTTCAGAACCTAGACCTTATCTCCAATCACGGCCCGGGTTTGAAAATGATGCAGAAATCAGAACTCCTTCCCCATGGCAAGAAACCTTGTGGTTGGCATGTTTTCCAAGGTTCAGTGTCATTGAAACCAGTGAGGCCCATGAGGCCCCGCCCATGCTTGCAGACCACATTGGTCACAAACACACATTGTGACCCTCAGCCTGAGCCCAGTCCTCAGGTAAGGCCTCTCAGTGGCTGGATGGAGAGACAGCGTATTGGGCTTGCCATGCCCCTAGGCCCCAGTTTTTAACTGTAGTTCGGGTTGTGTCTTCACTATTCCCCAGGGCTCTGCTTTGCAATTCCTCTTTTGGTGGGACACCTGAGGTAACAAACCTGAAAGGAGTCCTCCAATCCCACAGATTGACGAAAAACAATTGGGATCGGGCCAAATCCACAGAGAGCAAGATTCGTCCATGGCCCATGAGGCCTCCCCAAAATTCCACGGCCATCGCTGATACAAAATCCAGAGACAAAAGCCTGAGCACGCGCCTCATACCCGCTCATTCTTCATATCCTGAAGAGTTCTTCAGATTAGAACCTACACGGCACTCGAATGCACCCAAAATATATAGTCTAACCTGGGTACTAATGCACTGTCTGACAACCTGAGCCCGGACCTCGTGACCAACACCCAGACAGCTGACCGCACACTGAGCACATCAGACCCGCCATGGCCTTAGATCATCATCTCTTTCCCTACCTCAGTTTTTCAGGCTTCAGAACCTAGACCTTATCTCCAATCAATGCCCAGGGGTGACTGTGATGCAGAAATCAGAACTCTTCCTTACCCATGGCAAGAAACCTTGTGGTTGGCATGTTGTCCAATGTTCAGTGTAGGAGAAACCAGCATTCACCCTGAGGCCCCGCCCATTCTTAAGTGCGATGAGGGCATAAACACGCATTGTGACCCTCAGCGTGAATCCTGTCCTCTCGTACGTCCTCTCTCAGTGGCTGGACCATTAGATGTCCTAATGGGCTTGACATGTCCCTAGGCCCCAATTTTTAACCAGATTTCTGGTTGTCCAGTCGCCCCTCCCCAGTGCTCTACTCTGGAATCCCTCATTTGGTGGGACACCTGAGTTTGAAAAACAAAACAAAACAAAATCAACAGCAAGAACAACGGACTTCTTCCCTCCCACAGAATGACACCAAACTCTTAGGACGGGGCAAGACCCCCAGAGAGTAACACTCGCCCATTTCCCATGGAGCCACCCGGAAATTTCACGACCATGAGTGACACGATATCCAGAGATAAAAACTTGAGCAAGAGCCTTACACTCGCCCCTTTTTTCATATCCCGAAGAGTTCTCCTCATGGTCTGTAGATCAGTCCTGACATACCTATGACCCGAAACATAAGCCGAGTTTGTGTTTTCAGACAACTGTCCAAACAGCCCTGGCCTACACACACCTACAGGCTCAGGCCCCTGGAGCCATACGTGACGATTGTGCTTGCCCTCTCCCAAAAGAATTGTGTTTGCCCATTGCAATGGCCACAACCCTACTAAGAGGATAAACCTCCCAATCTCTGAGGCCATCCCAATATTTGTGGCTTCCCAGGACAAACAGGTGCAATCTGGGCCCATCTGAGCACCTACCGGCACTCAGAACCGTAGACTGATATCCCCAGAGTTAAAAAGGAACGAACAGGCCCCTGGGCACCTATCGGATCCATTGCTTTTGTTTCCAGGCATCTCTCCTCAGAGGCCTGGATTTCAATAACAGCATATGGCTGTTTCTAGACTCACCCATCAGAACAAATCTCATCTACAAATGGGTAACTTGCACGATGGAGCTGTGTGAAAGCCTCACTTTAGGAGAACCCTTCAGGGCCCCAGTGCCACCCGCTTCATTCCAAGGTCTCCATAGACAGAAAATCATATTAGGACACATCCACGGGAGAGTCCATTTCAACTCAGCCTCCTCGGTTGGTCCCCCAGATCCAGCAGATCTAACCTGTCTTCATTCTTGGAGACAATTGGAATGCGAGGTGGGCTACCCAGCCATCCATCCTTAGAACCCTGCTCGGAATCGTTGTACTGGAGCCAACCAACAGGTCTCAATTGTCCTGCAGAAGAATCTTTGCAGTTGGGAGCTTCTCACAACTCCCATCGTGGGAAAACCACAATGGCCTCGTATTCCATCCTCCCCCCCTTCAGGAAGGGGCGATCAGGGGCAGAATGTCCAAGCTGAGCGATCGTCTGATCCTTGCCCTGACTTCAGATGCACGAGATCTCGAATCAGGTCTCACCCAGAAAACTAGGCCTAGCTTGGGTTCTCAGACTTCCGTCCTCAGACTGCTGGCCCACAAGCCCTCCAGTTTGGCAATCCAGAACTACAATGCAGCACTCTGCCTGCCATCCAGAAGAAAAACTTTGCCCTCTGGGGCTACCCAGAAACCCCCAATGAGGATCATCCTGCACGCCATTCGGCTGTACCCCAAATATATAGGCTGACCTGGGCACTAATGCCCTTTCTGACACAGCCTGAAGCTGGACCTCCTGGCCCCACCAAGACAGCTGGCCGCACACTGAGCACATCGGACCCGCCATGGCCTTAGGTTGTCATCTCTTCTCAATCTCGGTTTTCAGGCTTCTGAACCTAGTCCTTATCTCCATTCACGGCCCGGGTTTGAAAATGATGCAGAAATCAGAACTCTTTCCCCATGGCAAGAAACCTTGTGGTTGGCATGTTGTGCAAGGTTCAGTGTACTTGAAACCAATGTGATATGAGGCCCCCCGCCCATGCTTGTGGGCCACATTGGTCACAAACACACATTGTGACCCTCAGCCTGAGCCCAGTCCTCAGGTAAGGCCTCTCAGTGGCTGGATGGAGACAGCATATTGGGCTTGCCATGCCACTAGACCCCAATTTTTAACCATAGTTCGGGATATCCCTTCAGTCTTCCCTAGGGCTCTGCTTTGGAATTCCTCTTTTGGTGGGACACGTGAGGTAACAAACCTGAAAGGAGTCCTCCAATCCCACAGATTTACGAAAAACAATTGGGATCGGGCCAAATCCACAGAGAGCAAGATTCGTCCATGGCCCATGACGCCTCCCCAACATTCCACGGCCATCGCTGATACAAAATCCAGAGACAAAAGCCTTAGCACGCGCCTCAGACTCGGTCATTCTTCATATCCTGAAGAGTTCTTCAGATAAGAACCTACACGGCACTCGAATGCACCCAAAACATATAGTCTAACCTGGGCACTAATGCACTGTCTGACAACCTGAGACCGGACCTCGTGACCAACACCCAGACAGCTGACCGCACACTGAGCATATCAGAACCGCCATGGCCTTAGGTCATCATCTTTTCCCTATCTCAGTTTTCAGGCTTCAGAAACAAAATTTATCTCCAATTACAGCCCAGGGGTGACTGTGATGCAGAAATCAGAACTCTTCCCTTACCCATGGCAAGAAACCTTGTGGTTGGTATGTTGTCCAACGTTCAGTGAAGGAGAAACCAGCATTCACTCTGAGGCCCCCCCGCCCATTCTTGAGTGCGACGAGGGCATAAACACGCATTGTGACCCCCAGCGTGAGTCCTGTCCTCTAGTACGTCCTCTCAGTGGCTGGACCATTAGATGTCATAATGGGCTTGACATGTCCCTAGGCCCCAATTTTTTAACCAGATTTCTGGTTGTCCAGTCGCCCCTCCCCAGGGCTCTACTCTGGAATCCCTCATTTTGTGGGACACCTGAGTTTGAAAAAAAAAAAACAAATCAAATCAACAGCAACAGAAAACGGACTTCATCCATCCCACAGAATGACCCCAAACTCTTTGGACGGGGCCACAACCCCAGAGAGTAAGAATCGTCCATTTCCCATGAAGTCACCCGGAAATTTCACGACCATGAGTGACACGATATCCAGAGATAAAAACTTGAGCAAGAGCCTCACACTCGCCCTTTTTTCATATCCCGAAGAGTTCTCCTCATGGTCTGTAGATCAGTCCTGCCATACCTATGACCCGAAACATAAGCCATGTTTGTGTTTTCAGACAACTGTCCAAAACAGCCCTGGCCTACACACCCTATAGGCTCAGGCCCCTGGAGCCAAACCTGACGACTGTGCTAGCCCTCTCCAAGGGAATTGTATGTGCCCATTCCAATGGCCACAACCCTACTCATAGGATAAACCTCCAAATCCCTGAGGCTATCCCAATATTTGTGACTTCCCAGGACAAACAGGGGCAATCAGGGCCAATTGGAGCACCTACCGGCACTCAGAACCGTAGACTGATGTCCCCAGAGGTAAAAAAGGAACGAACAGGCCCCTTGGCACCTATCGGTTCCATTGGTTTGGATTCCAGGCATCTCTCCTCAGAGGCCTGGATTTCAATAACAGCATATGGCTGTTTCTAGACTCACCCATCAGAGCAAATCTCATCTACACATGGGAAACTTGCACGATGGAGCTGTGTGAAAGCCTCTCTTTAGGAGAACCCTTCAGGGCCCCAGTGTCACCGCTTCATTCCAAGGTCTCCATAGACACAAAATCATATTAGGACAAATCCCACGGGAGAGTCCATTTCAACTCAGCCTCCTCGGTTGCTCCCACAGATCCAGCAGATCTAACCTGTCTTGTTGCTTGGAGACAATTGGAATGCGAGGTGGGCTACCCAGCCATCCATCCTTAGAACCCTGCTCGGAAACGTTGTCCTGGAGCCAACCACAAGGACTCAACTGTCCTGCAGAAGAATCTTTGCAGTAGGGCCATCAGGGACAGAATCCAACCTGAGCGATCGTCTGATCCTCGCCCTGACTTCAGATGCTCGAGATCTCGATTCAGGTCTATAGATTGTGCCTGCCGTATCCCTCACCCAGAAACCTAGGCCAAGTTTGGGTTCTCAGACTAACGTCCTCAGACTACTGGCCCACAAGCTCTCCAGTTTGGCAATCCAGAACTACAATGCAGCACTTGCCCGGCCCTCTAGAAGAAAAAACATTGCCTTCTGGTGCTACCCTGAAACCCCCAATGAGGATCAAACTGCACGCCATTCGGCTGTACACCAAATATTTAGGCTGACCTGGGCACGAATGCCCTTTTCTGACACAGCCTGAGCCTGGACCTCCTGGCCCCATCCAGACTGCTGGCCGCACACTGATCACATCGGACCCCGCCATGGCCTTAGGTCGTCATCTCTTCTCAACCTCGATTTTCAGGCTTCAGAACCTAGACCTTATCTCCAATCACGGCCCGGGTTTGAAAATGATGCAGAAATCAGAACTCCTTCCCCATGGCAAGAAACCTTGTGGTTGGCATGTTTTCCAAGGTTCAGTGTCATTGAAACCAGTGAGGCCCATGAGGCCCCCGCCCATGCTTGCAGACCACATTGGTCACAAACACACATTGTGACCCTCAGCCTGAGCCCAGTCCTCAGGTAAGGCCTCTCAGTGGCTGGATGGAGAGACAGCGTATTGGGCTTGCCATGCCCCTAGGCCCCAGTTTTTAACTGTAGTTCGGGTTGTGTCTTCACTATTCCCCAGGGCTCTGCTTTGCAATTCCTCTTTTGGTGGGACACCTGAGGTAACAAACCTGAAAGGAGTTCTCCCATCCCACAGATTGACGAAAAACAATAGGGATCCACAGAGAGCAATATTCGTCCATGGCCCATGATGCCTCGCCAACATTCCACGGCCATCGCTGATACAATATCCAGAGACAAAAGCCTGAGCACGCGCCTCATACCCGCTCATTCTTCATATCCTGAAGAGTTCTTCAGATTAGAACCTACACGGCACTCGAATGCACCCAAAATATATAGTCTAACCTGGGTACTAATGCACTGTCTGACAACCTGAGCCCGGACCTCGTGACCAACACCCAGACAGCTGACCGCACACTGAGCACATCAGAACCGCCATGGCCTTAGGTCATCATCTCTTCCCTACCTCAGTTTTCAGGCTTCAGAACCTAGACCTTATCTCCAATCAATGCCCAGGGGTGACTGTGATGCAGAAATCAGAACTCTTCCTTACCCATGGCAAGAAACCATATGGTTGGCATGTTGTCCAAAGTTCAGTGTAGGGGAAACCAGCATTCACCCTGAGGCCCCGCCCATTCTTGAGTGCGACGAGGGCATAAACACACATTGTGACCCTCAGCGTGAGTCCTGTCCTCTAGTACGTCATCTCAGTGGCTAGAACAATAGATGCCATAATGGCTTGACATGTCCCTAAGCCCCAAATTTAAACCAGATTTCTGGTTGTCCAATCGCCCCTCCCCAGTTCTCTACTCTGTAATCCCTCATTTGGTGGGGTATGAAAAACAAATCAAAACAACAACAACAACAACAACAAAAAAAAAAAACGGATTTCTTCCATCCCACAGAATGACCACAAACGCTTTGGATTGGGCCAAACCCCCAGAGAGTAGGACTCGTCCATTTCCCATGAAGTCACACGGATATTTCATGACCATGAATGGCACGATATCCAGAGATAAAAACTTGAGCAAGAGCCTCACACTCGCCCATTTTTCATATCCCGAAGAGTTATCCTCATGGTCTGTCGATCAGTCCTGCCATACCTATGACCCGAAACAGAATCCGAGTTTGTGTTTTAGGACAACTGTCCAAACAGCCCAGGCCTACACACCCTACAGGCTCAGGCCCCTGGACCCAACCTGAGGACTGTACTTGCCCTCTCCAAGGGACTTCTGTGTGCCCATTCCAATGGCCACAACTCTACTAATAGGATAAACCTCCAAAGTCCCTGAGGCCATCCCAATAGTGGTGGCTTCCCAGGACAAACAGGAGCAATCTTAGCCCATATGAGAAGCTACCTGCACTCAGACTTGTAGACTGATATCCCCAGAGGACAAAGGAATGAACAGGCCCCTAGGCCCTAATCGGATCCATTGCTTTGGTTTCCAGGCATCTTCCTCAGAGGCCTGGATTTTAGTACCAGCATATGGCTGTTTCTTGACTCACCCATCAGAACAAATCTCATCTACACATGGGAAACTTGCTACGTGTGAGGTGTGTCAAAGCCTCTTTTTCGGAGAACCCTTCAGGGCCCAGTGCCACCGCTTCATTCCAAGGTCTCCATAGACACAAAATCATATTAGGCACATGCACGGGAGAAACCAATTCAACTCAGCATATTCGGTTGCTCCGCGAGATCCAGCATATCTAACTTGTCTTGATGCCATGAGACAATTGGAATGCGAAGTGGCCTACCCCGCCATCCATCCTTAGAACCCTGCTCAGAATCATGGGCCTGGAGCCAACCAACAGGTCTCAATTGTCCTGCAGAAGAATCTTTGCAGTTTGGAGCTTCTCACAACTCCCATCGTGGGAAAACCCCCATGGCCTCGTGATCCACCCCCCCTTCAAGTAGGGGCCATCAGGGACAGAATGTCCAACCTGAGCGATCGTCTGATCCTCGCCCTGACTTCAGATGCACGAGATCTCGATTCAGGTCTGTAGATTGTGCCTGCCATATCCTCACCCAGAAACCTAGGCCTAGCTTGGGTTCTCAGACTTCCGTCCTCAGACTACTGGCCCACAAGCCCTCCAGTTTGGCAATCCAGAACTACAATGCAGCACTCTGCCTGCCCTCCAGAAGAAAACCATTGCCCTCTGGGGCTACCCAGAAACCCCAAATGAGGATCAACCTGCACGCCATTCGGCTGTACCCCAAATATATAGGCTGACCTGGGCACTAATGCCCTTTCTGACACAGCCTGAGCCTGGACCTCCTGGCCCCACCCAGAGAGCTGGCCGCACACTAAGCACATCGGACCCGCCATGGCCTTAGGTCGTCATCTCTTCTCAACCTCGGTTTTCATGCTTCCGAACCTAGACCTTATGTCCAATCACGGCCCGGTTTGAAAATGATGCAAACATCAGAACTCTTTCCCCATGGCAAGAAACCTTGTGTTTGGCATGTTGTCCAAGGTTCATTGTACTTGAAACCAGTGTGGGCCATGAGGCCCCGCCCATGCTTGCGGGCCACATTGGTCACAAACACACATTGTGACCCTCAGCCTGAGCCCAGTCCTCAGGTAAGGCCTCTCAGTGCCTGGATGGGGAGACAGCATATTGGGCTTGCCATGCCCCTAGGCTCCAATTTTTAACCGTAGTTCGGGTTGTCCCTTCACTCTTCCCCGGGGTCTGCTTTGGATTTCCTCTTTTGGTGGGACACCTGAGGCAACAAACCTGAATGGAGTCCTCCCATCCCACAGATTGAGGAAAAAACAATTTGGATCGTGCCAAATCCACAGAGAGCAAGATTCGTCCATGGCCCAGGAGGCCTCCCCAACATTCCAGGGCCATCGCTGATACAAAATCCAGTTACAAAAGACTGAGCACGCGCCTCAGACTCGCTCATTCTTCATATCCTGAAGAGTTCTTCAGATAAGAACCTACACGGCACTCGAAGGCACCCAACATATATAGTCTAACCTGGGCACTAATGCACTGTCTGAAAACCTGAGCCCGGACCTCGTGACCAACACCCAGACAGCTGACCGCACACTGAGCACATAGACCCGCCATGGCCTTAGGTCATCATCTCTTCCCTACCTCAGTTTTCAGTCTTCAGAACCTAGACCTTATCTCCAATCACTGCCCAGGGGTGACTGTGATGCAGAAATCAGAACTCTTCCTTACCCATGGCAAGAAACCTTATGGTTGGCATGTTGTCCAAAGTTCAGTGTAGGGGAAACCAGCATTCACCCTGAGGCCCCGCCCATTCTTGAGTGCAACGAGGGCATAAACACGCATTGTGACCCTCAGCGTGAGTCCTGTCCTCTAGTACGTCATCTCAGTGGCTAGAACAATAGATGCCATAATGGCTTGACATGTCCCTAAGCCCCAAATTTAAACCAGATTTCTGGTTGTCCAATCGCCCCTCCCCAGTTCTCTACTCTGTAATCCCTCATTTGGTGGGGTTTGAAAAACAAAACAAAACAACAACAACAACAACAAAAAAAAAAAAAACGGATTTCTTCCATCCCACAGAATGACCACAAACGCTTTGGATTGGGCCAAACCCCCAGAGAGTAGGACTCGTCCATTTCCCATGAAGTCACCCGGATATTTCATGACCATGAATGGCACGATATCCAGAGATAAAAACTTGAGCAAGAGCCTCACACTCGCCCATTTTTCATATCCCGAAGAGTTCTCCTCATGGTCTGTCGATCAGTCCTGCCATACCTATGACCCGAAACAGAATCCGAGTTTGTGTTTTAGGACAACTGTCCAAACAGCCCAGGCCTACACACCCTACAGGCTCAGGCCCCTGGACCCAACCTGAGGACTGTACTTGCCCTCTCCAAGGGAATTCTGTGTGCCCATTCCAATGGCCACAACTCTACTAATAGAATAAACCTCCAAAGTCCCTGAGGCCATCCCAATAGTGGTGGCTTCCCAGGACAAACAGGAGCAATCTTAGCCCATCTGAGAAGCTACCTGCACTCAGACTTGTAGACTGATATCCCCAGAGGACAAAGGAATGAACAGGCCCCTAGGCCCTAATCGGATCCATTGCTTTGGTTTCCAGGCATCTTCCTCAGAGGCCTGGATTTTAGTACCAGCATATGGCTGTTTCTTGACTCACCCGTCAGAACAATTCTCATCTACACATGGGAAACTTGCTACGTGGGAGGTGTGTCAAAGCCTCTTTTTCGGAGAACCCTTCAGGGCCCCAGTGCCACCGCTTCATTCCAAGGTCTCCATAGACACAAAATCATATTAGGCACATGCACGGGAGAAACCAATTCAACTCAGCATATTCGGTTGCTCCGCGAGATCCAGCATATCTAACTTGTCTTGTTGCCAGGAGACAATTGGAATGCGAGGTGGCCTACCCCGCCATCCATCCTTAGAACCCTGCTCAGAATCATGGGCCTGGAGCCAACCAACAGGTCTCAATTGTCCTGCAGAAGAATCTTTGCAGTTTGGAGCTTCTCACAACTCCCATCGTGGGAAAACCCCCATGGCCTCGTGATCCACCCCCCCTTCAAGTAGGGGCCATCAGGGACAGAATGTCCAACCTGAGCGATCGTCTGATCCTCGCCCTGACTTCAGATGCACGAGATCTCGATTCAGGTCTGTAGATTGTGCCTGCCATATCCTCACCCAGAAACCTAGGCCTAGCTTGGGTTCTCAGACTTCCGTCCTCAGACTACTGCCCACAAGCCCTCCAGTTTGGCAATCCAGAACTACAATGCAGCACTCTGCTGCCCTCCAGAAGAAAAACATTGCCCTCTGGGGCTACCCAGAAACCCCAAATGAGGATCAACCTGCACGCCATTCGGCTGTACCCCAAATATATAGGCTGACCTGGGCACTAATGCCCTTTCTGACACAGACTGAGCCTGGTCCTCCTGGCCCCACCCAGAGAGCTGGCCGCACACTGAGCACATCGGACCCGCCATGGCCTTAGGTCGTCATCTCTTCTCAACCTCGGTTTTCATGCTTCAGAACCTAGACCTTATCTCCATTCACGGCCCGGGTTTGAAAATGATGCAGACATCAGAACTCTTTCCCCATGGCAAGAAACCTTGTGTTTGGCATGTTGTCCAAGGTTCATTGTACTTGAAACCAGTGTGGCCCATGAGGCCCCGCCCATGCTTGCGGGCCACATTGGTCACAAACACACATTGTGACCCTCAGCCTGAGCCCAGTCCTCAGGTAAGGCCTCTCAGTGGCTGGATGGGGAGACAGCATATTGGGCTTGCCATGCCCCTAGGCTCCAATTTTTAACCGTAGTTCGGGTTGTCCCTTCACTCTTCCCCGGGGTCTGCTTTGGATTTCCTCTTTTGGTGGGACACCTGATGTAACAACCCTGAAAGGAGTCCTCCATCCAACAGATTGACGAAAAAAACATTGGGATCAGGCCAAATCCACAGAGAGGAAGATTCGTCCATGGCCCATGAGGCCCCCTCGACATTCCACGGCCATCGCTCAAACAAAATCCAGGGACAAAAGTCTGAGCAAGCGCCTCAGACTCGCACTATCTTCATATCCTGAAGATGTCTTCTCATGGTTTGTAGAACGGGCCTGCCATACCTACGTCCCCAAAATAAGCTGAGTTTGTGTTTTCAGACTTCTGTCCTCAAAGTCCTGGGCCACACACCATACAGGCTGGGGACCCTGGAGCCACACATTAGGACTGTGCCTACCCAATCCATGGGAATTCTGCCCCTTCCATTGTCCAAAATCGTACAAATTAGGAGAACCCTCCAAAGTCCCTGAGGCCATCCCAATAGTATAGGTCGCCCGGGACAAAAAAGGTCAGTCTGACACCAGGTGAGCATCTACCTCCACTCATACCCTAGATGGATGTCCCCAGAGAAGAAGATTGAACCAGACAGGACCCTAGGCCAAAATCGGATCCATTGCTTTGGTTTACAGGCATGTTTCCTCAAAACCCTGGTTTCCAATACCAGCATTGGGGTTTTCCTGAGGCACCCATCAGAACCAAACTCATCTCCACAAGGAAACTTGTGCATGGGAGCTATGTCAAAAGCTTAGGAGAATACATCAGGGTCCGGTGCCACCGCCCCATTCCAAGGCCCTCATGGACACAAACACACATTAGACCCATCCACAGGAAAGTCCATTTCAACTCAGCCACCCTGGTTGCTCCCGCAGAGCCATCAGATCTAAACTGTCTTGTCGCTAGTGGACAATTGGAATGCGAGGCGGGCTTCCCAGGCATCCATCCTCGAACGTTGGTCTGGACTCATCCATATGGGATGTCCTGGAGCTGTACAACAGGTCTCAATTGTCCCGCAGAAGGAATCCTTGGAGGGGCCATCCCACCACTCCCAACGTGGGAAAGCCTCCACGGCCTCGAGATTCGGCTCCCTTTATGAAGGGGCCATCATGAACAGAAAATCCAAGCTGAGCCAACGTCTGATCCTCGCTCTGACTTCAGATGCATGAGATATTGCTTCAGATCTTCCGGAGGTACATGCCTTGCCCTCGCCCTGAAACCCAAGTCTAGCTGTCCCTAGGACCCAATTTTAACCAGATTTCTGGTTGTCTAATTGCCGCTCCCAAGGGCTGTACTCTGGAATCCCTCATTTGGTGGGACCCCTGAGGTTGAAAAACAAAACAAAACAAAACAACAACAACAAAAAAAACGACTTCTTCCGTCCCACAGAATGACCCCAAACTATTTGGATTGGGCCAAACCCCCAGGGAGTAAGACTCGTCCATTTCCCATGAAGTCACCCGGAAATTTCACGACCATGACTGACACGATATCCAGATATAAAAACTTGAACAAGAGCCTCACACTCGCCCTTTTTTCATATCCCGAAGAGTTCTCCTCATGGTCTGTAGATCAGTCCTGCCATACCTATGACCCGAAACATAAGCCGAGTTTCTGTTTTCAGACAACTGTCCAAACAGCCCTGGCCTACACAGCCTACAGGCTTAGGCCCCTGGAGCCAAGCTGAGGACTGTAATTGCCCTCTCCAAGGGAATTCTGTGTGCCCATTCCAATGGCCACAACGCTACTAATAGGATAAACCTCCAAAGTCCCTGAGGCCATCCCAATAGTGGTGGATTCCCAGGACAAAAAGGAGCAATCTGAGCCCATCGGAGAACCTACCTGCACTCAGACTTGTAGACTGATATCCCCAGAGGTAAGAAGGAACGAACAGGCCCCTAGGCCCTAATCGGATACATTGCTGGTTTCCAGGCATCTCTCCTCAGAGGCTTGGATTTCAGTACCAGCATATGGCTGTTTCTTGACTCACCCACCAGAACAAATCTCATCTACACATGGGAAACTTGCACGTGGGAGTGATGTCAAAGCCTCTCTTTAGGAGAACCCTTCATGGCCCCAGTGCCACCGCATCATTCCAAGGTCTCCAAAGACACAAATCACATTAGGACCCATCCACAGGAGAGTCCATTTCAACTCAGCCTCCTCGGTTGCTCCCCCAGATCCAGCAGATCTAACTTGTCTTTTTGCTAGGAGACAATTGGAATGCGAGGTGGGCTACCCAGCCATCCATCCTTAGAACCCTGCTCGGAATCGTTGTCCTGGAGCCAACCAACAGGTCTCAATTGTCCTGCAGAAGAATCTTTGCAGTTGGGAGCTTCTCAGAACTCCCATCGTGAGAAAACCCCCCATGGCCTCGTGATCCCCCCCCCCCCTTCATGAAGTGGCCCTCAGGGACATAAGGTCCAACCTGAGCGATCGTCTCATCCTCACCCTGACTTCAGATGCACGAGATCTCGGTTCAGATCTGTAGATTGTGCCTGCCATGTCCTCACCCAGAAACCTAAGCCTAGCTTGTGTCCTCAGACTTCCATCCTCAGACTAATTGCCCACAAGCCCTCCAGTTTGGCAATCCAGAATTATAATGCAGCACTCTGCCTGCCCTCCAGAAGAAAAACATTGCCTTCTGGGGCTACCCAGAAACCCCAAATGAAGATCAACCTGCACGCCACTTGGCTGTACCCCAAATATATAGGCTGACCTGGGCAATAATGCCCTTTCTGACAGAGGCTGAGCCTGGACCCTCCTGGCCCCACCCATACAGCTGGCCGCTCACTGAGCACATCGGACCAACCATTGCCTTAGATCATTATCTCTTCCCAGCCTCGGTTTTCAGGATTTAGAACATAGACATTATCTCCAATCACTGCCCATGTTTGAAAATGATGTAGATCAGAACTCTTTCCCGATGGCAAGAAATCTTGTGGTAGGCTTGTTGTATAATTTTCAGTGTAGTGGATACCAGTGTGTCCAATGAGGCCCCGCCATTGCAAGCGGGCCACATAGGTGGCAAACACACATTGTGACCCTCAGCCTTAGCCCAGTCCTCAGGTAAGGCCTCTCAGTGGCTGAATGAAGAGACAGCATATTGGGCTTGCCATGCCCATAGGCCCCAATTTTTAACAATAGTTCGGGTTGTCCATTCACTCTTCCCCAGGGCTCTGCTTTGGATCTCCTCTATTGGTGGGACACCTGATGTAACAACGGTGAAAGGAGTCCTCCATCCAACAGATTGACGAAAAACAACTGGGATCGGGCCAAATCCACAGAGAGCAAGATTCGTCCATGGCCCATGAGGCCACCTCGACATTCCACGGCCATCGCTGATACAAAATCCAGAGACAAAAGCCTAAGCAAGCGCCTCAGACCCGCCCTATCTTCATATCCTGAAGATGTCTTCTCATGGTTTGTAGATCGGGCCTGCCATACCTACGTCCCCAAACATAAGCTGAGTTTGTGTTTTCAGACTTCTGTCCTCAAAGTCCTGGGCCACATACCCTCCAGGCTGGGGACCCTGGAGCCACACATTAGGACTGTGCCTACCCAATCCATGGGAATTCAGCCCATTCCATTGTCCAAAATCGTACAAATTAGGAGAACCCTCCAAAGTCCCTGAGGCCATCCCAATAGTATAGGTCGCCCGGGACAAAAAAGGGCAGTCTTACACCAGCAGAGCATCTAACTCCACTCAAACCCTAGAAGGATGTCCCCAGAGAAGAAGATTGAACCAGACAGGACCCTAGGCCAAAATCGGATCCATTGCTTTGGTTTACAGGCATGTTTCCTCAAAACCCTGGATTCCAATACCAGCATTGGGGTTTTCCTGAGGCACCCATCAGTACAAACCTCGTCTCCACAAGGAAACTTGTGCATGGGAGCTATGTCAAAAGCTTAGGAGAATACATCAGGGTCCCGGTGCCACCGCCCCCCATCCAAGGCCCTCATGGACACAAACACACACATTAGACCCATCCTCAGGAAAGTCCATTTCAACTCAGCCACCCTGGTTGCTCCCGCAGAGCCATCAGATCTAAACTCTCTTGTCGCTAGGAGACAATTGGAATGCGAGGCGGGCTTCCCAGGCATCCATCCTCGAACGTTGTTCTGGACTCATCCATATGGGATGTCCTGGAGCTGTACAACAGGTCTCAATTGTCCCGCAGAAGGAATCCTTGGAGGGGGCATCCCACCACTCCCAACGTGGGAAAAACTCCACGGCCTCGAGATTTGGCTCCCTGTATGAAGGGGCCGTCATGAACAGAAAATCCAAGCTGAGCCAACGTCTGATCCTCGCTCTTACTTCAGATGCATGAGTTATTGCTTCAGATCTTCAGGGGGTACATGCCGTGCCCTCGCCATGAAACCCAAGTCTAGCTGTCCCTAGGACCCAATTTTAAACCAGATTTCTTTTTGTCTAATCGCCGCTCCCCCCCAGGGCTCTACTCTGGAATCCCTCATTTGGTGGGACCCCTGAGGTTGAAAAACAAAAACAAAACAAAACAAAACAACAACAACAACAAAAACGGACTTCTTCTGTCCCACAGAATGACCCCAAACTCTTTGGATGGGGCCAAACCCCCAGGGAGTAAGACTCGTACATTTCCCATGAAGTCACCCGGAAATTTCACGACCATGACTGACACGATATCCAGATATAAAAACTTGAGCAAGAGTCTCACACTCGCCCTTTTTTCATATCCCGAAGAGTTCTCCTCATGGTCTGTAGATCAGTCCTGCCATACCTATGACCCGAAACATAAGCCGAGTTTCTGTTTTCAGACAACTGTCCAAACAACCCTGGCCTACACAGCCTACAGGCTTAGTCCCCTGGAGCCAAGCTGAGGACTGTACTTGCCCTCTCCAAGGGAATTCTGTGTGCCCATTCCAATGGCCACAACGCTACTAATAGGATAAAGCTCCAAAGTCCCTGAGGCCATCCCAATAGTGGTGGCTTCCCAGGACAAACAGGAGCAATCTGAGCCCATCTGAGAACCTACCTGCACTCAGACTTGTAGACTGATATCCCCAGAGGTAAAAAGGAACGAACAGGCCCCTAGGCCCTAATCGGATCCATTGCTTTGGTTTCCAGGCATCTCTCCTCAGAGGCCTGGATTTCAGTACCAGCATATGGCTATTTCTTGACTCACCCACGAGAACAAATCTCATCTACACATGGGAAACTTGACACGTGGGAGTGATGTCAAAGCCTCTGTTTAGGAGAACCCTTCATGGCCCCAGTGCCACCGCGTCATTCCAAGGTCTCCAAAGACACAAAAACACATTAGGTCCCATCCACAGGAGAGTCCATTTCAACTGAGCCTCCTCGGTTGCTCCCCCATATCCAGCAGATCTAACTTGTCTTTTTGCTAGGAGACAATTGGAATGCGAGGTGGGCTACCCAGCCATCCATCCTTAGAACCCTGCTCGGAATCGTTGTCCTGGAGCCAACCAACAGGTCTCAATTGTCCTGCAGAAGAATCTTTGCAGTTGGGAGCTTCTCAGAACTCCCATCGTGAGAAAACCCCCATGGCCTCGTGATCCCCCCCCCTTCATGAAGTGACCCTCAGGGACTTAAGGTCCAACCTGAGCGATCGTATGATCCTCACCCTGACTTCAGATGCACGAGATCTCGGTTCAGATCTGTAGATTGTGCCTGCCATGTCCTCACCCAGAAACCTAAGCCTAGCTTGTGTCCTCAGACTTCCATCCTCAGACTAATTGCCCACAAGCCCTCCAGTTTGGCAATCCAGAATTATAATGCAGCACTCTGCCTGCCCTCCAGAAGAAAAACATTGCCTTCTGGGGCTACCCAGAAACACCAAATGAAGATCAACCTGCACGCCACTTGGCTGTACCCAAAATATATAGGCTGACCTGGGCAATAATGCCCTTTCTGACAGAGGCTGAGCCTGGACCTCCTGGCCCCACCCAGACAGCTTGCCGCTCACTGAGCACATAGGACCAGCCATTGCCTTAGGTCGTTATCTCTTCCCAACCTCGGTTTTCAGGATTCAGATCCTAGACCTTATCTCCAAACACTGCCCATGTTTGAAAATGGTGCAGAAATCAGAACTCGTTCCCAATGGCAAGAACCTTGTGGTTGGCTTGTTGTCCAACGTTCAGTGTAGTGGAAACCTGTTTGTCCGATGAGGCCCCGTCACTGCTCGCGGGCCACATAGGTGGCAAACTCACATGTGACCCTCAACCTTAGCCCAGTCCTCAGGTAAGGCCTCTCAGTGTCTGGATGAAGAGACAGCATATTGGGCTTTCATGCCCATAGGCCCCAATTTTTAACCATAGTTCGGGTTGTGCCTTCACTCGTCCCCAGGGCTCTGCTTTGGAATTCCTCTTTTGGTGGGACACCTGATGTAACAACCCTGAAAGGAGTCCTGCATCCAACAGATTGACGAAAAACAATTGGGATCGGGCCAAATCCACAGAGAGCAAGATTCGTCCATGGCCCGTGGGGCCTCCTCGACATTCCACTGCCATCGCTGAAACAAAATCCAGAGACAAAAGTTTGAACAAGCGCCTCAGACTCGCACTTTCTTCATATCCTGAAGATGTCTTCTCATGGTTTTTAGATCGGGCCTGCCATACCTACGTCCCCAATCATAAGCTGAGTTTGTGTTTTCAGACTTCTGTCCTCAAAGTCCTGGGCCACACACCATCCAGGCTGGGGACCCTGGAGCCACACATTAGGACTGTGCATATCCAATCCATGGGAATTCTGCCCATTCCATTGTCAAAATCGTACAAATTAGGAGAACCCTCCAAACTCCCTGAGGCCATCCCAATAGTATAGGTCGCCCGGGACAAAAAAGGTCAGTCTGACACCAGCTGAGCATCTACCTCCACTCATACCCTAGATGGATGTCCCCAGAGAAGAAGATTGAACCAGACAGGACCCTAGGCCAAAATCGGATCCATTGCTTTGGTTTACAGGCATGTCTCCTCAAAACCCTGGTTTCCAATACCAGCATTGGGGTTTTCCTGAGGCACCCATCAGAACCAAACTCGTCTCCACAAGGAAACTTGTGCATGGGAGCTATGTCAAAAGCTGAGGAGAATACTTCATGATCCCGGTGCCACTGCCCCATTTAAAGGCCCTCATGGACATAAACACACAATAGACCCATCCTCAGGAAAGTCCATTTCAACTCAGCCACCCTGGTTGCTCCCGCAGAGCCATCAGATCTAAACTCTCTTGTCGCTAGGACACAATTGGAATGCGAGGTGGGCTTCCCAGGCATCCATCCTCGAACGTCGGTCTGGACTCATCCATATGGGATGTCCTGGAGCTGTCCAACTGGTCTCAATTGTCCCGCAGAAGGAATCCTTGGAGGGGTATCCCACCACTCCCAACTTGGGAAAAACTCCACGCTCTCGAGAATCCTCTCCCTTCATGAAGGGGCCGTCATGAACAGAAAATCGAGGCTGAGCCAACGTCTGATCCTCACTCTGACTTCAGAAGCATGAGATATTGCTTCAGATCTTCAGGGGTTACCTGCCGTGCCCTCACCCTGAAACCCAAGTCTATCTTGTGTTCTCAGACTTCCATCCTCACACTCCTGGCCCCCCCGAAGCCTACAAGTTTGTCAATTACCGACCATCATTGCAGCACTCTGCCTGCCCTCTAGAAAATATATATTGCCTAATGAGCTGCCCGGGCACATTAAATGAGAATAAACCTACACGGCACTCGAATGTACCTAAATTATATAGTCTAACCTGGGCAGTAGTGCACTGTGTGACACAACCTGAGCCGGGACCTCCTGAGCAACACCCAGACAGCTGTCTGCACACTGAGCACATCAGAAACCGCCATGGCCTTATGTCATCATCTCTGCCCTACCTCAGTTTTCAGGCTTCAGGCCCTAGACCTTATCTCCAATCTCTGCCCAGGGATGACTGTGATGCAGAAATCAGAACTCCTGCTTACCCATGGCAAGAAACCTTGTGGTTGCCATGTTGTCCTACGCTCAGTGTAGGATAAACCAGCATTCACCCTGAGGTCATGCCAATTCTTGAGCGCGACGAGGGCATAAACATGCATTGTGACCCTCAGCGTGATTCCTGACCTCTAGTAAATCCTCTCAGTGGCTGGACCATTAGATGTCATAATAGGCTTGACATGTCCCTAGGCCCCAATTTTTAACCAGATTTCTGGTTGTTCAGTCACAACTACCCAGGGCTCTACTCTGGAATCCCTCATTTGGTGGGACACCTGAGGTTGAAAAACAAAAAAAAACAAATCAACAACAACAAAAAAAAACCGACTTCTTCCATCCCACATAGTGACCCCAAACTCCTTAGATGGGGCCAAACCCCCAGAGAGTAAGACTCGTCCATTTCGTATGAAGTCACCTGGAAATTTCACGACCATGAGTGACACAATATATCTAGAGACAAAAACGTGAGCAAGAGCCTCACACTCGCCCTTTTTTCATATCCCAAAGTGTTCTCCTCATGGTCTGTAGATCAGTCCTGCCATACCTATGACCTGAAACATAAGCCGAGTTTGTGTTTTCAGACAACTGTCCCAACAGCTCTGGCCTACACACCCTACAGGCTCAGGACCCTGAGGCCAAACCTGAAGACTGTGCTTGCCGTTTCCAAGGGAATTGTATGTGCCCATTCCAATGGCCACAACCCTACTAAGAGGATAAACCTCCAAAATTCCTGAGGCCATCCCAATAGTTGTGGCTTCCCAGGACAAACAGGGGCAATCTGAGCCCATCTGAGCACCTACCTGCACTCAGACCCGTAGACTGATGTCCCCAGAGGTAATAAGGTACGAACTGGCCCCTAGGCATCTATCGAATCCATTAGTTTGGCTTCCAGGCATCCCTCCTCAGAGGCCTGGATTTCAATAACAGCATATGGCTGTTTCTTGACTCACCCATGAGAACAATTCTCATCTACACATGGGAAACTTGCACGATGGAGCTGTGTGAAAGCCTCTCTTTAGGAGACACTTCAGGGCCGCAGTGCCACCGCTTCATTCCAAGGTCCTCATAGACACAAAATCATATTAGGACACATCCACGGGAGAGTCCATTTCAACTCAGCCTCCTCAGTTGCTCCCCCAGATCCCGCAGATCTAACCTGTCTTGTTGCTTGGAGACAATTGGAATGCGTGGTGGGCTCCCCAGCCATCCATCCTTAGAACCCTGCTCGGAATCGTTGTCCTGGAGCCAAGCACCAGGTCTCAATTGTCCTGCAGAAGAATCTTTGCAGTTGGGAGCTTCTCACAACTCCGATCGTGGGAAAAAACCCCATGGCCTCGTGTCCCACACCCCCTTCAAGAATTGGCCATCAGGGACAGAATGTCCAACCTGAGCGATCGTCTGATCCTCGCCCTTTCTTCAGATGCACGAGAACTCGATTCAGGTCTATAGATTGTGCCTGCTATATCCTCACCCAGAAACCTAGGCCTAGCTTGGGTTCTCAGACTTCCGTCCTCAGACTGCTAGCCCACAAGCCCTCCAGTTTGTCAACCAGAACTACAATGCAACACTCTGCCTGCCCTCCAGAAGATAAACATTGCCCTCTGGGGCTACCCAGAAACCCCAATGAGGATCAACCTGCACGCCATTCGGCCGTACCCCAAATATATAGGCTGACCTGGGCACTATTGCCCTTTCTGACACAGACTGAGGCTGGACCTCCTGGCCCCACCCACACAGCTGGCCGCACACTGAGCACATGGACCCGCCATGGCCTTAGGTTGTAATCTCTTCTCAACCTCGATTTTCATGCTTCAGAACCTAGACCTTATCTCCAATCACGGCCCGGGATTGAAAACGATGCAGAAATGAGAACTCTTTCCCCATGGCAAGAAAACTTGTGGTTGGCATGTTGTCCAAGTTTCAGTGTAGTTGAAACCAGTGTGGCCCATGAGGCCCTGCCCATGCTTGCAGGCCACATTGGTCAAAAACACACATTGTGACCCATCAGGCTGAGCCCAGTCCTCAGGTAAGGCCTCTCAGTGGCTGGATGGAGAGACAGCATATTGGGCTTGCCATGCCCCTAGGCCTCAAGTTTAAAACATAATTCGGGTTGTCCCTTCACTATTCCCCAGGCTCTGCTTTGGAATTCCACTTTTGTTGGGACACCTGAGGTAAAAAACCTGAAAGGAGTCCTCCCATCCCACAGATTGACGAAAAAAAACAATTGGGATCGGGACAAATCCACAGAGAGTAGGATTCGTCCATGGCCCATGAGGCCTCCCCAACATTACACGGCCATCGCTGGTACAAAATCCAGAGACATAAGCCTGAGGACGCGCCTCAGACTCGCTCATTCTTCATATCCTGAAGAGTTCTTTAGAAAAGAACCTACACGGCACTCAAAGGCACCCAAAATATATAGTCTAACCTGGGCACTAATGCACTGTCTGATAACCTGAGCCAGGACCTCGAGACCAACACCCAGGCAGCTGACCGCACACTGAGCTCATCACACTCGCCATCGCCTTAGATGATCATCTCTTCCCTACCTCAGTTTTCAGGCTTCAGAACCTAGACCATATTTCCAGTCACTACCCAGGGGTGACTGTGATGCAGAAATCAGAACTCTTCCTTACCCATGGCAAGAAACCTTGTGGTTGGCATGTTGTCCAACGTTCAGTGTAGGAGAAACCAGCATTCACCCTGAGGCCCCGCCCATTCTTGAGTGCGACGAGGGCATAAACACGCATTGTGACCCTCAGCGTGAGTCCTGTCCTCTAGTACGTCATCTCAGTGGCTGAACCATTAGATATCATAATGGGCTTGACATGTCCCTAGGCCCCAATTTTTAACAGGATTTCTGGTTGTCCAGTCGCCCTTCCCCAGGGCTCTACACTGGAATCCCTCATTTGGTGGGACACCTGAGGTTGAAAAACAGAACAAAAAACAAATCAACAGCAACAGAACAACGGACTTCTTCCATCCCACAGAATGACCCCAAACTCTTTGAACGGGGCCAAACCCCCAGAGAGTAAGACTCGTACATTTCCCATGAAGTCACCCGGAAATTTCACAACGATGAGTGACACGATATCCAGAGACAAAAACTTGACCAAGAGCCTCACACTCGCCCTTTTTTCATATCCCGAAGAGTTCTCCTCATGGTCTGTAGATCAGTCCTGCCATACCTATGACCCGAAACATAAGCCGAGATTGTGTTTTTAGACAACTGTCCAAACAGCCCTGGCCTACACACCCTACAGGCTCAGGCCCCTGGAGCCAAACCTGATGACTCTGCTTACCCTCTCCAAAGGAATTGTATGTGCCCATTCCAATGGCCACAACCCTACTAATAGGATAAACCTCCAAAATCCCTGAGGCCATCCTAATATTTGGGGCTTCCCAGGACAAACAGGGGCAATCTGGCCAATCTGAGCACCTACCGGCACTCAGACCTGTAGACTGATGTCCCCAGAGATAAAAAACCCAAACAGGCACCTAGACACATATCGGATCCATTGCTCTGGTTTCGAGGCATCTCTCCTCAAAGGCCTGGATTTCAATAACAACATATGGCTGTTTCTTGACTCACCCATCAGAACAAATCTCATCTACACATGGGAAACTTGCACGATGGAGCTGTGTGAAACCCTCTCTTTAGGAGAACCCTTCAGGGCATCAGAGCCACCGCTTCATTCCAAGGTCTCCATAGACACAAAATCATATTAGGACACATCCACGGTAGAGTCCATTTCAACTCAGCCTCCTCGGTTGCTCCCCCAGATCAAGCAGATCTAACCTGTATTGTTGCTTGGAGACAATTGGAATGCGAGGAGTGCTACCCAGCCATCTATCCTTAGAACCCTGCTCGGAATCGTTGTCCTGGAGCCAACGAACAGGTCTAAAATATCCTGCAGAAGAATCTTTGCAGCTTCTCAGATCTCCCATCGTGGGAAAACCCCCATGGCCTCGTGTTCAACTACCCTTCAAGAAGGGGCCATCAGGGACAGAATGTCCAACCTGAGCGATCGTCTGATCCTCGCCCTGACTACAGATGCACGAGATCTCCATTCAGGTCTGTAGATTGTGCCTGCCATATCGTCACCCAGAAACCTAGGCCTAGCTTGGGTTCTCGTACCTCTGTCCTCAGTCTACTGGCCCACAAGCCCCCCAGTTTGGCAATCCAGAACTACAATGCAGCACTCTGCCTGCCCTACAGACGAAAAACATTGCCCTCTTGTGCTACCCAGAAACCCCAAATGAGGATCAACCTGCACACCATTCGGCTGTACCCCAAATATATAGGCTGACCTGGGCACTAATGCCCTTTCTGACACAGCCTGAGCCTGGACCTCCTGGCCCCACCCAGACAGCTGGCCGCAAACTGAGCACATCAGACCCGCCATGGCCTTGGGTCGTCATCTCTTCTCAACCTCGGTTTTCAGGCTTCAGAACCTAAACCTTATCTCCAATCATGTAGGGGTTTGAAAACAATGCAGAAATCAGAACTCTTTCCCCATGGCAAGAAACCTTGTGGTTGGCATGTTGTCCAAGGTTCAGTGTAGTTGAAAGCAGTGTGGCCCATGAGGCCCCGCCCATGCTTGTGGGACACATTGGTCACTAACACACATTGTGACCCTCAGCCTGAGCCCAGTCCTCAGGTAAGGCCTCTCAGTGGCTGGATGGAGAGACAGCATATTGGGCTTGCCATGCCCCTATGCCGCAAGTTTTAAAAATAGTTCGGGCTGTCCCTTCACTCTTCTCCAGGGCTCTGCTTTGGAATTCCTCTTTTGGTGGGACAGAGGAGGTAACAAACCTGAAAGGAGGCCTCCCATCCCACAGATTGACGAAAAACAATTGGAATCGGGCCAAATCCACAGAGAGCAAGATTCGTCCATGGCCCATGAGGCCTCCCCAACATTCCACGGCCATCGCTGATATACAAAATCAAGAGACAATAGCCTGACCACGCGCCTCAGACTCGCTCATTCTTTATATCCTGACAAGTTCCTCAGATCAGAACTTACACGGCACTCGAAGGCACCCAAAATATATAGTCTAACCTGGGAACTAATGCACTGTCTGACAACCTGAGCCCGGTCCTCCTGACCAACAAACACCCAGACAGTTTACCACACACTGAGCACATCAGACCCGCCATGGCCTTAGGTTATCATATCTTCCCTACCTCAGTGTTCAGGCTTCAGAACCTAGACCTTATCTCCAATCACTGCCCAGGGATGACTGTGATGCAGAAATCAGAACTCTTCCTTACCCATGGCAAGAAACCTTGTGGTTGGCATGTTGTCCAACGTTCAGTGTAGGAGAAACCAGCATTCACCCTGAGGCCCCGCCCATTCTTGAGTGCGACGAGGGCATAAACACGCATTGTGACCCTCAGCGTGAGTCCTGTCCTCTAGTACGTCCTCTCAGTTGCTGGACCATTAGATGTCATAATGGACTTGACATGTCCCTAGGCCCCAATTTTTAACCAGAATTCTGGTTGTCCAGTCCCCCCTCCCCAGGGCTCTACTCTGGAATCTCCCATTTGGTGGGACACCTGAGGTCGAAAAAAAAAACAAAACAAAAAAATCAACAACAACAGAACAACGGACTTCTTCCATCCCACAGAATGACCCCAAACTCTTTGGACGGGGCCAAACCCCAGAGAGTAAGACTCGTCCATTTCCCATGAAGTCACCCGGAAATTTCACGACCATGAGTGACACGATATCCAGAGACAAAAACTTGAGCAAGAGCCTCACACTGGCCCTTTTTTCATATCCCGAAGAGGTCTCCTCGTGGTCTGTAGATCAGTAATGCCATACCTATGACCTGAAACATAAGCCGAGCTTGTGTTTTCAGACAACTGTCCAAACAGCCCTGGCCTACACACCCTACAGCCTCAGGCCCCTGGAGCCAAACATGACGACTCTGCTTGCCCTCATAAAGAGAATTGTATGTGCCCATTCCAATGGCCACAACCCTTCTAATAGGATAAACCTCCAAAGTCCCTGAGGCCATCCCAATATTTGGGACTTCCCAGGACAAACAGGGGCAATCTGGGCCCATCTGAGCACCTACTGGCACTCAGACCCGTAGACTGTTGTCCCCAGAGGTAAAAAGGAATGAACAGGCCTCTAGGCACCTATCGGATCCATTGGTTTAGCCAAACCAGGCATCTCTCCTCAGAGGCCTGGATTTCAATAACAGCATATGGCTGTTTCTTGACTCACACATCAGAACAAATCTCATCTACACATGGGAAACTTGCACGATGGAGCTGTGTGAAAGCCTCTCTTTAGGAGAACCCTTCAGGGCACGAGAACCACCGCTTCATTCCAAGGTCTCCATAGACACAAAATCATATTAGGACACATCCACGAGAGAGTCCATTTCAACTCATCCTCCTCGGTTGCTTCCCCAGATCCAGTAGATCTAACCTGTCTTGTTGTGCTTGGAGACAATTGGAATGCGAGGTGGGCTACCCAGCCATCCATCCGTAGAACCCTGCTCGGAATTGTTGTCCTGGAGCCAACCAACAGGTCTCAAGTGTCCTGCAGAAGAATCTTTGCAGTTGGGAGCTTCTCACAACTACCATCGTGGGAAAAACCCCCATGGCCTCGTGATCCAACCCCCTTCAGGAAGGTGCCATCAGGGACAGAATGTCCAACCTGAGCGATCGTCTGATCCTCGCCCTGACTTCAGATGCACGAGATCTCGATTCAGGTCTATAGATTGTGCCTGCCATATCCTCACCCAGAAACCTAGGCCTAGCTTGAGTTCTCAGACTTCCGTCCTCAGTCTACTGGCCCACAAGCCCTCCAGTTTGGCAATCCAGAACTACAATGCAGCACTCTGCCTGCACTACAGACGAAAAACATTGCCCTCTGGGGCTACCCAGAAACCCCAAATGAGGATCAACCTGCACACCATTCGGCTGTACCAAAATATATATACGCTGACCTGGGCACTAATGCCCTTTCTGACACAGCCTGAGCCTGGACCTCCTGGCCCCACCCAGACAGCTGGCCACACACTGAGCTCATCGGACCCGCCATGTCCTTAGGTTGTCATCTCTTCTCAACGTCGGTTTTCAGGCTTCAGAACCTAGACCTTATCTACAAGCACGGCAGGGGTTTGAAAACAATGCAGAAATCAGAACTCTTTCCCCATGGCAAGAAACCTTGTGGTTGGCATGTTGTCCAACGTTCAGTATAGGACAAACCAGCATTCACCCTGAGGCCCTGCCCATTCATGAGCGCGACGAGGGCATAAACATGCATTGTGACCCTCAAGGTGAGTCCTGTCTTCTAGTACGTCCTCTCTGTGGCTGGACCATTAGATGTCATAATGGGCTTGACATGTGCCTAGGCCCCAATTTTCAACCAGATTTCTGGTTGTCCAGTCGCCCCTCCCTTATGATCTACTCTGGAATCCCTCATTTGGTGGGACACCTGAGGTTGAAAAACAAAACAAAAGAAATCAAAAACAACAGAACAATGGACTTCTTCCATCGGAATTCTTGCATCCCACAGAATGAGCACAAACTCTTTGGACGTTGCCAAGCCCCCACAGAATAATACTCGTCCATTTCCCATGAAGTCACCTGGAAATTTCACGACCATGTGTGACACGATATCCAGAGACAAAAACTTGAGCAGAGCCTCACACTCGCCATTTTTTCATATCCCAAAGGGTTCTCCTCAAGATCTGTAGATCAGTCCTGCCATACCTATGACCCGAAACATAAGTCGAGTTTGTGTTTTCAGACATGTGTCCAAACAGCCCTGGCCTACACAACCTACAGGCTCAGGCCCCTGGAGCCAAACCTGACGACTGTGATTGCCCTCTCCAAGGGAGTTGTATCTGCCCATTCCAATGGCCACAACCCTACTAAAAGTATAAACCTCCAAAGTCCCTGAGGCCATACCAATATTTGCGGCGTCCCAGGACAAATGGGGCAATCTGGGCACATCTGATCACCTACCGGCACTCAGACGCATAGACTGATATGCCCAGAGGTAAAAAGGAACGAAGAGGACCCTTGGCACCTATGGGATCCATTGCTTTGGTTTCCAGGCATCTCTCCTCAGAGGCCTGGATTTCAATAACAGCATATGGCTGTTTCTTGACTCACCCATCAGAACAAATCTCATCTACACATGGGAAACTTGCACGATGGAGCTATGTGAAAGCATATCTTTAGGGGAACACTTCAGGTCCCCAGTGCCACCGCTTCATTCCAAGGTCTCCATAGACACAAAATCATATTAGGACACATCCACGGGAGAGTCCATTTCAATGCAGCCTCCTCGGTTGCTCCCTCAGATACCGCAGATCTAACCTGTCTTGTTGCTTAGAGACAACTTGAATGCGAAGTGGGCTACCCAGCCATCCATCCATAGAACCCTGCTCGGAATCTTTGTCCTGGAGCAAACCAACAGGTCTCAATTGTCTTGCAGAAGAATCTTTGCAGTTGGGAGCTTCTCACAATTCCCATCGTGGGAAAACCCCCATGGCATCGTGATCTACCCCCCCTTCAAGAAAGGGCCATCAGGGACAGAATGTCCAACCTGAGCGATTGTCAGATCCTCGACCTGACTTCAGATGCACGATATCTTGAATCAGGTCTGTAGATTGTGCCTGCCAAATCCTCACCCAGAAACCTAGGCCTAGCTTGGGTTCTCAGACTTCCGTCCTCAGACTACTAGCCCACAAGCACTCCAGTTTGGCAATCCAGAACCACAATGCAGCACTCTGCCTACCCTCCACAAGAAAAACATTGCCCTCTGGGGCTACCCATAAACCCCAAATGCGGATCAACGGGGCACACAAGTCAGCTGTACCCCAAATATATAGGCTGACCTGGGCACTAATGCCCTTTCTGACACAGCCTGAGCCTGGACCTCCTGGCCCCACCAAGACAGCTGGCCGCACACTGAGCAAATCAGACCGGTCATGGCCTAGTTCATCATCCTATCTCAACCTCGGTTTTCAGGCTTCAGAACCTAGACCGTATCTCCAATCACGGCCCGGGTTTGAATATGATGCAGAAATCAGAACTCTTTCCCCATGGCAAGAAACCTTGTGGTTGGCATGTTGTCCAAGTTTCAGTGTAGTTGAAACCCGTGTGGACCATGAGGCCCCGCCCATGCTTGTGGGCCACATTGGTCACAAACACACATTGTGACCCTCAGCCTGAGCCCAGTCCTCAGGTAAGGCCTCTCAGTGGCTGGATGGAGAGACAGCATATTGGGCTTGCCATGCCCCTAGGCCGCAAATTTTAACCATAGTTAGTGTTGTCCCTTCACTCTTCCCCAGGGCTCTGCCTTAGAATTTTTCTTATGGTGGGACACCTGAGGTAACAAACCTGAAAGGAGTCCTCCCATCCCACAGATTGACGAAAAACATTTGGGTTCTGGCCAAGTCCACAGAGAGCAAGATTCGTCCATGGCCCATGAGGCCTCCCCAACATTCCACGGCCATCGTTGATTCAAAAACCCGAGACAAAAACCTCAGCATGCGACTCAGACTCGCTCATTCTTCATATCCTGAAGAGTTCTTCAGATAAGAACCTACAGGGCACTCGAAAGCACCCAAAATATATAGTCTAACCTGGGCACTAATGCACACTCTGACAACCTGAGCACGGACCTCGTGACCAACACCCAGACAGCTGACCGCACACTGACCACATCAGACCCCCCATGGCCTTAGGACAACATCTCTTCCCTACCTCAGTTTGCAGGCTTCAGAACCTAGACATTATCTGCAATCACTGCCCAGGGGTGACTGTGATGCAGAAATCAGAACTCTTCCTTACCCATGGCAAGAAACATTGTGGTTGGCATGTTGTCCAACGTTCATTGTAGGAGAAACAAGCATTCACCCTGAGGTCCCGCCCGTTATTGAGTGCGACGAGGGCATAAACACTCATTGTAACCCTCAGAGTGAGTCCTGTCCTCTAGTACGTCCTCTCAGTGGCTGGATCATTAGATGTCATAATGTGCTTGACATGTCCTTAGGCCCCAATTTTTAACCAGATTTCTGGTTGTCCAGTCGCCCCTCCCCAGGGCTCTACTCCGGAATCCCTCATTTGGTTGGACACCTTAGGTTGGAAAACAAAACAAAACAAATCAACAACAACAGAACAACGGACTTCTTCCATCCCACAGAATGACCCCAAACTCTTTGGACAGGGCCAAACCCCAGAGAGTAAGACTCGTCCATTTCCCATGAAGTCACCCGGAAAATTTCAAGACCATGAGTGAAACGATATCCAGAGACAAAAACTTGAGGAAGAGCCTCACCCTCGCCCTTTTTTCATATTCCGAAGAGTTCTCCTCATGGTCTGTAGATCAGTGCTGCCATACCTATGACCTGAAACATAAGCCGAGTTTGTGTTTTCAGACAACTTTCCAAACAGCCCTGGCCTACACACCCTACAGGCTCAGGCCCCTGGAGCCAAACCTGACGATGGTGCTTGCCCTCTCCAAGGGAATTGTATGTGCCCATTCCAATGGCCACAACGCTACTAAGAGGATAAAACTCCAAAGTCCCTGAGGCCATCCCAATATTTGTGGCTTCCCAGGACAAACTGGGGCAATCTGGGCCCATCTGAGCACCTACCGGCACTCAGACCCGTAGCCTGATGTCCCCAGAGATAAAAAATGTACGAACAGGCCCCTAGGCACCTATCGGATCCATTGCTTTGGTTTCCAGGTATCTCTCCTCAGAGGCCTGGTTTTCAATAACAGCATATGGCTGTTTCTTGAATCACCCATCAGAACAAATCTCATCTACACATGGGAAACTTGCACGATGGAGCTGTGTGAAAGCCTCTCTTTAGGAGACACTTCAGGGCCGCAGTGCCACCGCTTCATTCCAAGGTCTCCATAGACACAAAATCATATTAGGACACATCCACGGGGGAGTCCATTTCAACACAGCCTCCTCGGTTGCTCCCCCAGATCCAGCAGATCTAACCTGTCTTGTTGCTTGGAGACAATTGGAATGCGAGGTGGGCTACCGAACATCCATCCTTAGAACCCTGCTCTGAATCGTTTTCCTGGAGCCAACCAAAAGACAAAATTGTCTTGCAGAAGAATCTTTGCAGTTGGGAGCTTCTCAGAACTCCAATCTTGGGAAAACCCCCATGGCCTCGTGATCCACCCCCCCTTCAAGAAGGGGCCATCAGGGACAGAATGTCCAACCTGAGCGATCGTCTGATCCTCGCCCTGACTTCAGATGCACGAGATCTCGATTCAGGTCTGTAGATTGTGCCTGCCATATCCTCACCCAGAAACCTAGACCTAGCTTGGGTTCTCATACTTTCGTCCTCAGACTACTGGCCTACAAGCCCTCCAGTTTGGCAATCCAGAACTACAATGCAGCACTATGCCGGCCCTCCAGAAGAAAAAAAACATTGTCCTCTGGGGCTACCCATAAACCCCCCAATGAGGATCAACGGGGCACGCCTTTCGACTGTACCCCACATATATAGGCTGACCTGGGCACTAATGCACTTTCTGACACAGCCTGAGCCTGGACCTCCTAGCCCCACCCAGACAGCTTTCCGCACACTGAGCACATCGGACCCCTCATGGCCTTAGTTCGTCATCTCTTCTCAACCTCGGTTTTCAGGCTTCAGAACCTAGACCTTATCTCCAATCACGGCCCAGCTTTGAAAATGATTCAGAAATCAGAACTCTTTCCAGATGGCAAGAAACCTTGTGGTTGCAATGTTGTCCAAGGTTCAGTGTAGTTGAAACCAGTATGGCCCATGAGGCCCCGCCCATGCTTGCGGGCCACATTGGTCACAAACATTCATTGTGACACTCAGCCTGAGCCCAGTCCTCAGGTAAGGCCTCTCAGTGGCTGGATGGAGAGACAGCATATTGGGCTTGCCATGCCCCTAGGCCCCAAATTTTAACCATAGTTCCGGTTGTCCCTTCACTCTCTTCCCCAGGGCTCTGCTTTGGAATTCCTCTTTTGGTGGGATCCCTGAGTTAAGAAACCGAGAGGAGTCCTCCCATCCCAGAGATTGACGAAAAACAATTGGGATCGGGCCAAGTCCACAGAGAGCATGATTCGTCCATGGCCCATGAGGCCTCCCCAACATTCCACGGCCATCGCTGATACAAAATCCAGAGACAAAAGCCTGAGCACACGCCTCAGACTCGCTCATTCTTCATATCCTGAAGAGTTCTTCAGATGAGAACCTACACGGCACTCGAATGCACCCAAAATATATAGACTAACCTGGGCACTAATGCAGTGTCTGACAACCTGAGCCGGACCTCGTGACCAACACCCAGACAGCTGAAAGCACACTGAGCACATCAGACCCGCCATGGCCTTAGGACATCATCTCTTCCCTACCTCAGTTTGCAGGCTTCAGAACATAGACCTTATCTCCAATCACAGCCCAGGGGTGACTGTGATGCAGAAATCAGAACGCTTCCTTACCCATGGCAAGAAACCTTGTGGTTGGCATGTTGTCCAACGTTCAGTGTAGGAGAAACCAGCATTCAGCCTGAGGCCCCGCCCAATTTTTGAGTGCGACGAGGGCATAAACTCGCATTGTAACCCTCAGATTGAGTCCTGTCCTCTAGTACGTCCTCTCAGTGGCTGGACCATTAGATGTCATAATGGGCTTGAAATGTTCCTAGGCCCCAATTTTTAACCAGATTTCTGGTTGTCCAGTCGCCACTCCCCAGGGCTCTACTCGGGAATCCCTCATTTGGTGGGACACCTGAGGTTGAAAAACAAAATAATACAAATCAACAACAGAACAATGGACTTCTTCCATCCCACAGAATGACTCCAAACTCTTTGGACGGGGCCAAACCCCCAGAGAGTAAGACTCTTCCATTTCCATGTAGTCACCCGGAAATTTCACGACCATGAGTGATACGATATCCAGGGACAAAAACTTGACCAAGAGACTCACACACACCCCCTTTTTTCATCCCGAAGAGTTCTCCTCATGGTCTGTAGATCAGTCCTGCCATACCTATGTCCCGACACATAAGCCGAGTTTGTTTTTTTTCAGAAACTGTCCAAACAGCCCTGCCTACACATCCTACAGGCTCAGGCCCCTGGAGCCAAACCTGACGAATGTGCTTGCCCACTCCAAGGGAATTGTATGTGCCCACTCCAATGGCCACAACCCTACTAATAATATGAACGCCCAAATTCCCTGAGGCCATCCCAATATTGTGGCTTCCCAGGAGAAACAGGGGCAATCTGGGCACATCTGAGCACTTACCTGCTCTCAGACCGGAAGACTGATGTCCCCAGAGGTAAAAAGGCACGAACATGCCCCTAGGCACCTATCGGATCCATTGCTTTGGTTTCCAGGCATCACTCCTCAGAGGCCTGGATTTCAATAACAGCATTATCCTGGAGCCAACCAACAGGTCTCAATTGTCCTGCAGAAGATTCTTTGCAATTGGGAGCTTCTCACAACTCCCAGGGTGGGAAACCCCCAAGGCCTCGTGATCCACCTCCCCCCTTCGAGAAGGGGCCATCAGGGACAGAATGTCCAACCTGAGCGATCGTCTGATCCTCGCCCTGACTTCAAATGCACGAGATCTCGATTCAGGTCTGTAGATTGAGCCTACCACATCCTCACCCAGAAACCTAGGCCTAGCTTGGGTTCTCAGACTTCCATCCTGTAACTACTGGCCCACGAGCCCTCCAGTTTGGCAATCCAGAACTAATAATGCAGCACTCTGCCTGCCCTCCCGAAGAAAAACATTGCCCTCTGGGGGACCCAGAAACCCCAAATGTGGATCAAGCTGCACGCCATTTGGCTGTACCCCAAATATATAGGCTGACATGGGCACTAATGCCCTTTCTGACACAGCTGGAGCCTGTACCTCCTGGCCCCACCCAAACAGCTGGTCGAACACTGAGCACATCAGACCCGTCAAGGCCTTAGGTCGTCATCTCTTCTCAACCTCGGTTTTCAGGCTTCAGAACCTAGACCTTATCTCCAATCACGGCCCGGGTTTGAAAATGATGCAGAAACCAGAACTCTTTCCCCATGGCAAGAAACCTTGTGGTTGGCATGTTGTCCAACGTTCAGTGTAGGAGAAACGAGTATTCACCCGGAGTCCCCACCCATTCTTGAGTGCGACGAGGGCATAAACACGCATTGTGACCCTCAGCGTGAGTCCTGTCCTCTAGTACGTCCTCTCAGTGGCTGGACCATTAAATGTCATAATGGGCTTGACATGTCCCTAGGCCCCAATTTTTAACCAGATTTCTCGTTGTCCAGTCGCCCCGCCCAGGGCTCTACTCTGGAATCCCTCATTTGGTGGGACACCTGAGTTTGAAAAACAAAACAAATCAAGAACAACGGACTTCTTCCATCCCACAGAATGACCCCAAACACTTTGGACGGGGACAAACCAACAGAGAATAAGACTGGTCCATTTCCCATGAAGTCCCACCCGGAAATTTTTACGACCATGAGTGACACGATATCCAGAGACAAAAACTTGAGCAAGAGCCTCACACTCGCCCTTTTTTCATATCCCGAAGAGTTCTCCTCATGGTCTGTAGATCAGTCCTGCCATACCTATGACCCGAAACATAAGCCGAGTTTGTGTTTACAGACAACCCTCCAAACAGCCCTGGCCTACACACCCTACAGGCTCAGGCCCCTGGAGCCAAACATGAAGACTGTGCTTGCCCTCTCCAACGGAATTGTATGTGCCCATTCCAATGGCCACAACCCTACTAATAGGATAAACCTCCAAAGTCCCTGAGGCCATCCCTATATTTGGGCCTTCCCAGGGCAAACAGGGGCAATCTGGGCCCATCTGAGCACCTACCGGCACTCAGACCCGTAGACAGATGTCCCCAGAGGTAAAAAGGAACGAACAGGCCCATAGGCACCTATCGGATCCATTGCTCTGGTTTCCAGGCTTCTCTCCTTAGAGATCATTAGAACCCTTAGAATCCTGCTCTTGCTTCGTTCCTTATGGGACATCCTTGAGCCATCCAACAGGTCTCCACTGTCCCACAGGAGTCCTTGTGCATGGACCACCTCACAACTCATATCATGGAAAGCTTCCAAGGTCACATGATGCCCCCATCTTCATGAAGTCGGATCATGGAAAGAAACTCCACCCTGACCCAACGGCTGATCTTCGCCTTGACTTCAGATGAACGAGATCTTGATTAAGCTCTTAAGAGTGCACCTGCTGTGCCCTCACCCCAAAACCTAAGCATAGCTACTGTTCTCAGACTTCCGTCCTCACTCTCCTGGACCACACGCCCTCCATTTTGGGATTTCCGATGACACAGTGCTGCACTCTGCCTGCCCTCTAGAAGAAAAACTTTGCCCTATGGGTCTACCCAGAAACCTCAAATGAGGATAAACGTGCATGCCACTCAACTGTACACCAATTATATAATCTAGCCTGTGCACTAATGCCCTGTCTGACACAACCTGAGTCCTGAATTCCCAACCGACACCCAGACAGCTTGCCGTACACTGAGAACATCTGAACCGCCATGGCCTTAGGTTGCCATCTCTTTCCAACCTGGTTTTCAGGCTACAGAAACCTAGACCTTATCTCTACTCATTTCCCATGGGTGAACGTGATGCAGAAATCATGACTCCTCCTTCCCTCTCGCCAGAATCTTGTGGTTGGCATCTTATCCAAAGTTCAGTGTAGACAGATATCCCAAGAGAAAGTTATTAAACTGGACAGGCCCCTAGAACGTAATTGGTTCCATTGCTTTTGTTTCTAAGCATCTCTCCTCAGAGGCCTGTTTTCCAATACCAGCATATGGGGGATTCCAGAGATACCAATCAGAAAAAATCTTGTCTCCACATGGGAAACGTATCCTTTGGAGCTCTGTAAAAACCTCCAGTTAGGAGAAACGTTCAGGTAACCGGAGCCACCACCCTATTCCAAAGTCTCCATGGACACAAACCCGCATTATGACCTTTCGACAGGAGAGTACATTTCAACTCAGCCCCGTTGATTACTCCCTCAGAGCCAGAATATCAAACCTGCCTTGTCGCTAGGAGACAACTAGAATGCAAAGCGGACTCTCTAGGCATCCATCGTTGGAATCCTGCTCTGGCGCCGTTCCATATGGGATGTCCTGGGAGCCTTCCAACAGGTCTTGACTGTCCTGCAGAAGGAATCCTTGCAGATTGGAGCATCTCACAACGCCTATCGTGGGAAAACCTACATGGCCTCATGAGATGCTCCCCTTTATAAAGGGGCCATCATGGACAGAAACTCCAACCTGAGCCAACTTCTGATCCATTGCTTTGGTTTCTATGTATCTCTCCTCAGAGGCCTGGTTTCCAATATCAGAATATGGGGGTTTCCTAAGGAAACAATCAGAACAGATCTCATCTCCACATGAGAAACTTGCTCTTTGGAGCTGTGTCAATACCTCAGGTTAGGAGGATCCTTCAGGGGGGCTGGCACCATGGCCCAATTCCAAGGTCTCCAAGGACACAACCTTACATTATGATCCATCCTCAGGAGAGTCCATTTCAAATCAGCCCCCTCGGCTGCTCACCCAGAGCCAGCAGATCAAACCTGCCTTGTCACTAGGAGACAGTTGGAATGCGAGGTGGGCTGCCCAGGCATCCATCCTTAGAACCCTGCTCTGGAGAATTTCTTTATGGGACGTCTTGAAACCAACAAACCTGTCTTGACTGTCTCGCAGAATGAATCCTTGTGGTTTGAAGCATCACACAATCCCACTGTGAGAAAACCTCCATTTCCTCATGATGCCCCACACCTTCATAAATGGGCCATCATGGACAGAAACTCCATCCTAAGCCAAAGTCTGATCCGTGCCCTGAATTCAGAAGCACGAGATCTCGATTCAGCACTTGAGAGTGTGCCTGCTGTGCCCTCGCCCCGAAACCTAAGCCTAACTTGTGTTCTCAGACTTCCGTCTTCACAATCCTGGCCACACCCCTCCAGTTTGGCAATTCTGGAGACACAATGCAGCACTCTGCCTGCCCTCCAGAAGAAAAATGTTGCCCTATAGGGCTAACCAGAAACGCCAAATGAGTAACAACCTGCATGCCACTCGACCATACCCCAATTATACAATCTAGCCTGTGCACTAAAGCCCTGTCTGACACAGCCTGAAGGCAGATCTCCGGTCCAACACCCAGACAGCTGGACATACACTGAGCATATCAAAGCCACAATGGCTTTCGGCCATCATCTCTACCCAAACTCATTTTTCACCTTCAGAACCTAGACCTTATCTCCACTCACTGCTCAGGAGTGAACGTGATACAAGAATCAGAACTTCTCCTTCGCCATGGCAAGAAACCTTGTTGTTGGCCTGTGGTCCAACGTTCATTGTAGGAGAAAGCAGCATGGACTATGAGGCCCCACCTATCCCTGAGGGCTACAATGTGCACAAACACACATTGTGACCCTCAGCATGAGCCCTATCCTCATGTAAAGCCTCTTAGTGACTGGAACAACAGCCCACATATGGGGCTTGCCAAGCCCCTAGTCCCCCAATCTCAACCAGAGTTAGAGATGTCTAGTCACCCCTACTCAGGGCACTGCTCTGGAATCCCTCTTTGGTGGGACACCTGAGGTAAAAAAAAAAAAAATACAGAAAGGACTCTTCCCATCCACAGAATGATCCCAACCACTTGGGATCAGGCCAAATCACCAGAGAAAGACTTGTCCATGGCCCATGAGGACACCCCGACATTCCACGGCCACCGTAGGCACAAAATCCAGAGACAAAAGCCTGAGCAAATGCCACATACTCGCCCTTTGTTCATAGCCCGGAAAATTCTCACGGTCTGTAGATCGAGCCTTCATACATGCATCCCCAAACCTAAGCTGAGTTTGTGTTTTTAGACTTCTGTCCCCACAGTCCTGGCCCACACACCATCCAAGCTGGGGCCCCTGGAGCCACACCTGAGGACTGTGGCTTCCCTCTCCAGGGGAATTCTGCCATTTCCATTGGCCACAACCCTATAGATTAGGAGAAACCTCCAAACTCCCGGAGGCCATCCCAATAGCGTTGGCTGCCCAGGACAAACAGGGATGATCTTTCACAAGTTAGGAAACTACCTCCACTCAGACCCAGAGACAGATATCCCTATAGAATAAGATTGAACTGGACAGGCACTTATACGCTAATCAGATCCATTGCTTTTGTTTCCAGGCATCTCTCCTCAGAGGCCTGGTTACCAATACGAGCATATGGGGGATTGCTGAGGCACTCATAGAAAAATCTAGTCTCCACATAGGAAATGTACTCTTTGGAGCTCTATAAAAACCTCTGTTTAGGAGAATCTTTCAGGGCCCCGGATCAAGCGCCCCATTCCAAGGTCTCCATGGACTTAAACCCACATTATGTTCTATCCTCCGTAGAGTCCATGTCAACTCATCCCCCTTGGTTTCTCCCCCAGGGCCTGCAGATCAAACCTGCCTTGTTGCTAGGAGACAACTAGAATGGGAGGCGGGCTGCCCAGGCATCCATCCTTAGAACCCTACTCTGGAGTCGTTCCATATGGGACATCCTAGAGCCATCCAACAGGTCTCAAGTGTCCCACAGAAAGAAACTTTGCAGTCTGGTGCATCTCACAACTCCCATTGTGGGAAAATCTTCATGGCCTCTTGAGAAGCTCCACTTTATAAAGGGGCCGTCGTGGACAGAAACTCCAACCTGAGCAAACGTCTGATATTCGCCCTGGCTTCAGGTGCATGAGATCTTGATTCAGCTCTGCAGAGTGTGCCTTCTGTGCCCTCACCCCAAAAACTAAGCCTAGCTTGTGTTCTCAGACTACCGTCCTCACACTCCTGGCCCAAAAGCCCTACAGTTTGTCAATACTGGGGCCACAATGCAGCACTCTGCCTGCCCTCCAAAAGAAAAACGTTGCCTTATGGATCTACCTAGAAACCCGAATGAGGATCAACTGAACGCCACTCGACTGCACCCCAAATATACAGGCTACCCTGTCTAATGCCCTGTCTGACACAGCATGAGCCCACACCTCCAGACCTACGCTCAACAGCTAGCCACACACTGAGTTCATTGAACCCATCAGGTCCTTAGGTCTTCATCTCTTCCAAACCTCGGTTTTCGGGTTTCGGAACCTAGACCTAAACTCCAATCACTGTCCAGGGGTGAACGTGATGCAGAAATCACAACTCTTCCTTCGCCATGGCCGGAAACCTTGTGGTTGGCATATTCTCCAACGTTCAGTGTAGGAGAATCCAGCGTGGCCCATGAGGGCCTTCCCATGCTTGAGGGCCTTGTTGGGCACAAATAGGCATTGTGACCCTCAGCATGAGCCCTGTCCTCAAGGAAGACCTCTCAGGGTCTGAATCAAGAGCCCACATATTGGACTTGCCATGCCCCTAGGCCCCCAAACTTAAACAGAGGTGGGGTTATCCAGTTGTCCCTACCAAGGACTCTGCTCGGGAATCCCTCTTTTATTGGCACACATGAGGTACATAAAATAAAATAAAAAAAAAAACAGAAAGGACAGCTCCCATCCCACAGAAAGTACCCAAACTCTTGGGATTGGGTCAAATCCTCAGAGAAGGAAAGCCGTCCGCAACCCATGAGGCCACGCCAGCATTCGACCCACATTGTTGACCCAAATCCAGAGACAAAACCTGAGCAAGCACCTCAAACTCACCCTTTTTCATATCCCGAAGTGTTATCACGGTCTGTAGATTGGGCATGCCATACCTATGTCCCCGATCCTAAGCGGAGTTTGTGTTTTCAGACTTCTGTCCCCACAGGCCTGGCCCACACACCCTCAAGGCTGGGACCCTAGAGCCAAACTCAGAACTGTGCCTGCCCTCTCCAGGGGACTTCTGCCCATTCCATTGGCCACAAACCTAGATTAGGAGAAACTCCAAAATCCCGAGGCCATTCCCAATATTATAGGCTGCCCAGGACAAACAGGGGCGATCTGACACAAGCCGAGCAACTACCTCCCCTCAGATCCATAGACACGTATCCCCAGGAAAGAGATTGAACCACAGGCACCTAGGCCCTAATCATATCCATTGCTTTTGTTTCCAGGCATCTCTCCTCAGAGGCCTGGTTTCCAATACCAGCATATGGGAGATCCCTTAGGCACTCATCAAAACAATTCTCTTCTCTACATAAGAAACGTACTCTTTAGAGCTCCATCAAAACCTCCGGTTATGAACATCCCTCAAGGCCCCGGATCAAGCACCCCATTCCAAGGTCTCCATGGACACAAATGCACATTATGACCCATCCTCAACTCACCCATTTCAACACACCCGCCTCGGTTACTCCCCTAGATCCAGCAGATCCAACATGCCTTGGCGCTATGAGACACCTGGAAAGGGAGGCAGTCTTCCCAGGCATCCTCCCTTAAGACCCTGCTCTGGATAGCTTCCTTATGGGATGTCCTGGAGCCATCCAGCAGGTCTCGACGACGTCCCACGGAAGGAATCATTGCGGTTTGGAGCATCTCACATTTCCCATCATGGGAAAACCTCCATGGCCTCGTGACACCCTCCCCTTCATGAAGGGGCCGTCATGGACAGAAACTCCAACCTGAGCCAACATCTGATCCTAGCGCTGTCTTCAGGTACACGGGATCTCGAATCATCTCTGCAGAGGGTTCCTGCCGTCCCCTCACCTCGAAATCTAAGTCTGGCTTGTGTTCTCAAAATTTTTTCCTCACACTCGTGGCCCACAAGCCTTCCAGTTTGGGAATTCTGGAGCCACTATGTGGCACTGTGTCTTCCTTCCAGAAGAAAAACGTTGCCCTCTGGGGCTACCCAGTAACCACAAATGAGTACCAACCTGCACGAAACTCGACTGCACTACAATGATACAGTCTAGCCTGGGCACTAATTCCCTGTCTGCCACAGCCTGAGCCTGCACCTCCCAACCCACACTCAACAGCTGGCCGAACACTGAGCACATCAGTCACACCATGGCCTTAGGTCTTCATCTCTTCCCAACCTCAGTTTTCAGGCTTCAGAACCTAGACCTTAAATCCAATCACAGTCCAGGAGTGAAAGTGTTGCAGAAATTAGAACTCCATCTTCCCCATGGCCAGAAAACTTGTGGTTGCCATATTGTGCAACGTTCAGTGTAGGAGAAACCAGCATGGTACATTAGGCAACGCCCTGACTTGAGGGGCTCCTTGGGCACAAAAACACATTGTGAAACTCAATGTGAGCCCTATGCTCAAGGAAGACCTCTCAGTGTCTGGACTAAGAGCCCACATATGGGGCTTGCCATGTTCTTAGGTCCCAATGTTAACCAGAGTTCTGGTTGTCCAGTCGCCCCTCCCCAGGACTCTGCTGTGGAATCCCTCTTTTGGTGGTCCACATGAGGTAAAAAAAAAAAAAAAAAAAAAAAAAAAAAAAAAAAAAAAAAGGCCTCCTCCCTTCCCACAGAATGACACCAAACTCTTGGGATTGGGTCAAATCCCCGGAAAGGGAGCCTCATCGATGGCCCATGAGGACACCCGGACATTTCATGGCAATCGGTGACACATATCCAGAAAAAAATAAGCATGAGCAAGCACCTCACTTTCGCCCTTTGTTCATATCCCGAAGAGTTCTCCTCATGGTCTATATATCGGGCCGGCCATACCTACAGACCCAAACCTAAGTGGAGTTTGTGTTTTCAGACTTTTGTCCAAATAGCCCTGGACCACACACGCTCCACACTTGGGTCTCTGGAGCCACACCTCAGGACTGTGCTTCCCTTTCAAGAGAATTCTTCCCATTCCATTGGCCACAACCTTGCAAATTAGGAAAAACCTCCAAAATTCCCGAGGCCATCCCATAAGTGTAGGACTCCCAGGACAAACAGGTGTGATCTCAAACCAGCTGAGCAACTACCTCCAGTCAGACAAAAGATGTCCCCAGAGAAGAATATTGAACCGGACAGGCCCCTAGGCCCTAATCAGATCCATTGATTTGGTTTCCAGGCATCACTCCTCAGAGGCCTCATTTCCAATACCAGCAAATGGTGGTTTCCTGAGGCACCAATAAGAACAAATCTCGACTCCCCATGGAAAACTTGCTCATTGGAGCTTTGTTATAACCTCTGGTTAGGAGAATCCTTCAGGGCCCTGGTGCCACTGCCCCATACCAAGGTCTCAATGGACTCAAACCAACATTAAGACCATCCTCAGGAAAGTCCATTTCAACTCATTTAAGACCATCCTCAGGAAAGTCCATTCCAACTCAGCCCCCTCTGATGCTACCCCAAGCCAGCAGATCAAACGTTTCTTGTTGCTAGGAGACAATTGGAATTGAGGCTGTCTGCCCAGGCATCCATACTTAGAACCCTGTTCTGGAAAAATACCTTATGAGACGTCCTGAAGCCATCCAACAAATCTTAATTATCCCACAGAAGGAATCCTTGCGGTTTGGAGCATCTCACAACTCTAATAGTGGGAAAACCCCCATGGCCTCATAATGCCCCCCCCTTCATGAAGGGGCCAACATGGACTGAAACTCCAACCTGAGCCAAAGTCTGATCCTCGACCTGACTTCAGACTCATGAGATCTCAATTCAGCTCTGCAGAGTTTGCCTGCCATGTCCATTCCCCGAAACCTAAGCCTAGTTTGTGTTCTCAGACTTCCATCCTCACTCTCCTGGCCCACAAGCCCTCCAGTTTGGGAATTCCGAAGCCACAATGCAGCACTCTGCCTGCCCTCCAGAAGAAAAACTTTGCCCTATGCTGCTTATAAGAAACCCCAAATGATTATCTAATGCATGCCACTCGACTGTAAAGCAATTATACAGCCTACCGTGAATACGAATGCCCTGTCTGGCACAGCCTGAGACAAGACATCCCAAACGACACTGAGACAGCTGGCTCCAACCTGGACACAAGGGACCCACTATGGCTGTAGTTCGTCATCTCTTCCCAACCTCGGTTTTCAGGCTTCAGAACCTAGACCTTATCTCCAATCACTGCCCATGGGTGAACGTGATGCAGAAATTAGAATTCCTCCCTCCCCAGGGCCAGAAACCTTGTGGTTGGCATGTTGTCCAACGTTCAATGTGGGAAAACCTGCATTGTCGGAAAGGCCACGCCAGTGCTTGAGGGCCGCCTAGGGCACAGACATGCATTGTGACCTGTAGCGTGAGTCCCGTATTAAAGTAATGCCTCTCAGTGGCTGGACCAAGATCCTGCATATGGGGCTTGTCATATCCATAGGCCCCCAGGCTTAACCAGAGAGCGAGTATTCCAGTTGTCAGTACCCACTGCTATGCTCCAGAATCCCTCTACTGGGGGGACACATGAAGCTGAAAACAGGACTCTTCCCTTCCCACAGAATGACCCCAAACTCTTGGGGGCTGGACAAACTACCGGAGAGGGAGACTTCTACGACCCAGGAGGCAACTCCTACATTAAACGGCCATTGTGGACAAAATATCCAGAGACAAAAGACTGAGCGACTGCCTCCCTCTCACCCTTCTTTCATATCCAGAGGAGCTCCCCTCACGGACTGTAGATCAGGCCTGCCATAACCTCGGCCCCAAACCTGAGCTGAGTTTGGGTGTTTGGATGTCTGTCTGCACAGCCGTGGCCCACACCGCCTCCAGGCTGGGGTCTCTGGAGCCACACCACAGAACTGTGCCTGCTCTCTCCTAAGAAACTGCCCGTTCCATTGGCCACAACTCTACAAAATATTAGAAACCTCAAGGTCCCCAAGGACATCCCACTACCGCAAGCCGCACTGGACAAACAGGGGCATTATGACACCAGCTGAGCAACTACTACCTCCATGCAGACACACAGACTGATATCCGCAGAGACAGAAGATTGAACCAGACAGGCCCCTAGGCCCTATTATGAACTCTGGCTTTGGTGTCCAGGTATCACTCCTCAGAAGCCTGGGTTCGAAGACCAGCATATGGGGCTATCCGGAGGCACCAGACAGAACACCTCTCATCTCCGCATGGAAAGCTTCCTTGTTGGAGTTGTGTCAAACCCTTCGGGTTGGAGAATCCTGCAGAGTCCCTTAGCTACTGCCACATTCCAAGGTCTCCATGGCCACCAACCCACATTATGACTCATCCTCAGGAAAGTCCATTTAAACTCAGCCTTCTGGGTAGCTCACCCAAGAGCCCGCAGATTGAGCGTGCCTTGTCTCGACCAGGCAATGGGAAGGTGAGTTGGCGTTTCTCGGCATCCATGCTTAGGCCCCTGCTCTCGAGTCTTTCTGTATGGGGCATCCTGGAACCATCCAATAGTACTCGACTGTCCTGAAGAAGGAAACTTTTAAGTTTGGAGCAGCTCACAACTCCCAGCGTAGGGAAACCTCCCTGGCCTCATGACACCCCCACCCCCTTCAGGAAGGGGCCGTCATGGACACAAACTCCAGCTTGAGGCAACATCTGATACTCGCCCTGACCTCAGATGCAGGAGATCTCGATTCAGCCTCTGCACAGTGGGTCCAAACCTCGTGCTACCTTTTGTTTTCAGACTTCCTTCCTCACACTTCTGGCAAACATGTCCTCAAGACTTGGAATTCTGGAACCAAAATGCAGCCCTATGCTGGCCCTCCAGAAGAAAAACGTTGCTCTATGGGGATCTCCATAAACCCCAAATGAGGATCAACCTGCTCGGCTCTCGACCTCACCTCAATTGGATTGTTCGGGTTGTCCATTCATCCCTCCCCAGAGCTCTGCTTTGGAATCCCTCTTTTGGTGGGACACCTGAGGTAACAAAACTAAAAGGACTCCTCCCATCCTTCAGATTGACCCAAAACAATTGGGATTGGACCAAATTCACAGAGAGGAAGTCTCGTCCATGGCCCATGAGGCCTCCCCGAGATTCCACAGCCATCGTTGACAACAAATCCAGAGACAAAAGTCTGAGCAAGCGCCTCACGCTCGCTCTTTTTTCGTATCCCGAAGAGTTCTCCTCACGGTCTGTAAATCGGGCCTGCCATACCTACTTCCCAAACCTAAGACGAGTTTGTGTTTTCAGACTTCTGTCCCCACATTCCTGGCCCACAGATCCCTCAGGCTGGGGCCCCTGGAGCCACACATCAGGACTGTGCCTGTCCATACCACGGGAAATCTGCGTATTCCATTGTCCACAATCGTACAAATTAGCACAAACCTCCAGAGTACCCAAGGACATCCCAATAATGTAGGCTGCACAGGACAAACAAGGGTCAGCTGAAACCAGCTGAGCATCAACCTCAACTAGGCGTATATGGATGTCCCTAGAGAAGAAGATTGAATCAGACAGGCCCCTAGGCCTGAATCAGATTCATTGCTTTCGGTTACAGGTATCTCTCCTCAGAGGCCTGGTTTCCAATATTAGCATATGGGGATTTCTTGAGACAGTCATCAGAACAAATCTCTTCTCCACATGGGAAAATTATCCTTTGAAAATGTCTCAAAACCTCCAGTTAGGAGAATCCTTCAGGGCCTGTGTGCCACTGCCCCATTACAAGGTCTCCATAGACACAAAAACACATGAGGACCCATCCACAGGAGAGACCATTTCAACTGAGCGTAATCGGTTGCTCCTCGAGATCCAGCAGATCTAACTTGTCTTGTTGCTAGGAGACAATTGGAATGTGAGGTGGCCTACCCCGCCATCGATCCTTAAAACCCTGCTCGGAATCGTTGGCCTGGAGCCAACCAACAGGTCTCAATTGTCCTGCAGAAGAATCTTTGCAGTTGGGAGCTTCTCAGAACTCCCATCGTAAGAGAAACCCTATGGCCACATTTTCCCCCCCCTTCATAAAGGGGCCATCAGGGACATAAGGTCCAACCTGAGCGATCGTCTGATCCTCACCCTGACTTCAGATGCACGAGATCTCGGTTCTGGTCTGTAGATTGTGCCTGCCATGTCCTCACCCAGAAACCTAAGCCTTGCTTGTGTCCTCAGACTTCTGTCCACAGACTACTGGCTCACAAGCCCTCCAGTTTGGCAATCCAGAACTACAATGCAGCACTCTACCTGCCCTGCAGAAGAAATACATTGCCCTCTGGGGCTACCTAGAAACCCCAAGTGATGATCAACCTGCACGCCAATTGGCTATACCCAAAATATATAGGATGACCTGGGCAATAATGCCCTTTCTGACACAGCCTGAGCCTGGTCCTCCTGGGCTCACCCAGACAGCTGGCAACAAACTGAGAACTTCAGACCCCCCATGGTCTTAGGTAATTATCCCTAACCCAACCTCAGTTTTCAGGCTTCAGAACCTAGACCTTATCTCCAATCACTGCCCAGGTTTGAAAATGATGCAGAAATCAGAACTCCTTCCCGATGGCAGGAAAACTTGTGGTTGGCTTGTTGTCCAACGTTCAGTGTAGTGGAAACCAGTGTGTCCCTTGAGGCCCCGCCATTGCTCGCGGTCCAGATAGGTAGCAAACACACATTGTGACCCTCAGCCTTAGCCCAGTCCTCAGGTAAGGCCTTCAGTGGCTGAATGAAGAGACAGCATATTGGGCTTGCCATGCCCCTAGGCCCCAATTTTTACCCATAGTTCGTGTTGTCCCTTCACTCTTTCCCAGGGCTCAGCTTTGGAATTCCTCTTTTGGTGGGACACCTGATGTAACAACCCTGAAAGGAGTCCTCCATCCAACAGATTGACGAAAAACAATTGGGATCGGGCCAAATCCACAGAGAGCAAGATTCGTCCATGGCCCATGAGGCCTCCTCGACATTCCACGGCCATCGCTGATACAAAATCCAGAGACAAAAGCCTAAGCAAGCGCCTCAGACTCACACTATCTTCATATCCTGAAAATGTCTTCTCATGGTTTGTAGATCGGGCCTGCCATACCTACGTCCCCAAACATAAGCTGAGTTTGTGTTTTCAGACTTCTGTCCTCAAAGTCCTGGGCCACACACCATCCAGGCTGGGGACCCTGGAGCCACACATTAGGACTGTGCCTACCCAATCCATGGGAATTCTGCCCATTCCATTGTCCAAAATCGTACAAATTAGGAGAACCCTCCAAAATCCCTGAGGCCATCCCAATAGTATAGGTCGCCCGGGACAAAAAAGGGCAGTCTGACACCAGCTGAGCATCTACCTCCACTCATACCCTAGAAGGATGTCCCCAGAGAAGAAGATTGAACCAGACCAGACCTTGGCCAAAATCGGATCCATTGCTTTGGTTTACAGGCATGTGTCCTCAAAAACCTGGATTCCAATACCAGCATTGGGGTTTTCCTGAGGCACCCATCAAAACAAACCTCGTCTCCACAAGGAAACTTGTGCATGGGAGCTATGTCAAAAGCTTAGGAGAATACTTCAGGGTCCCGGTGCCACCGCCCCATTCCAAGGCCCTCATGGACACAAACACACATTAGACCCATCCTCAGGAAAGTCCATTTCAACTCAGCCACCCCGGTTGCTCCCGCAGAGCCATCAGATCTAAACTGTCTTGTCGCTAGGAGACAATTGGAATGTGAGGCGGGCTTCCCAGGCATCCATCCTCGAACGTTGGTCTGGACTCATCCATATGGGATATCTTGGAGCTTTCTAACAGGTCTCAATTGTCCCGCAGAAGGTATCCTTGGAGTGGGCATCCCACCACTCCCGACTTGGGAAAACTTCCATGGCCTTGAGATTTGGCTCCCTTTATGAAGGGGCCGTCATGAACAGAAAATTCAAGCTGAGTCAACGTCTGATCCTCGCTCAGACTTCAGATGCATGAGATATTGCTTCAGATCTTCAGGAGGGACATGCCGTGCCCTCGCCCTGAAACCCAAGTCTAGCTGTCCCTAGGACCCAGTTTTAACAAGATTTCTGGTTGTCCAATCGTCCCTCCCCAGGGTTCTACTCTGGAATCCCTCATTTGGTGGGACCCCTGAGTTTGAAAAACAAAACAAAACAAAAAACAACAACAACAAAAAACGGACTTCTTCCGTCCCACTGAATGACCCCAAACTCTTTGGATTGGGCCAAACCCCCAGGGAGTAAGACTCGTCAATTTCCCATGAATTCACCCGAAAATTTCATGACCATGAATGGCATGATATCCAGAGATAAATACTTGAGCAAGTGCCTCACACTCGCCCTATTTTCATATCCTAAAGAGTTCTCCTCATGGTCTGTAGATCAGTCCTGCCATACCTATGACCCGAAACATAAGCCGAGTTTCAGTTTTCAGAAAACTGTCCAAACAGCCCTGGCCTACACAGCCTACAGGCTTAGGCCCCTGGAGCCAAGCTGAGGACTGTACTTGCCCTCTCCAAGGGAATTCTGTGTGCCCATTCCAATGGCAACAACGCTACTAATAGGGTAAACCTCCAAAGTCCCTGAGGCCATCCCAATAGTGGTGGCTTCCCAGGACAAACAGGAGCAATCTGAGCCCATCTGAGAACCTACCTGCACTCAGACTTGTAGACTGACATCCCCAGAGGTAAAAAGGAACGAACAGGCCCCTAGGCCCTAATCGGATCCATTGCTTTGGTTTCCAGGCATCTCTCCTCAGAGGCCTGGATTTCAGTACCAGCATATGGCTGTTCCTGACTCACCCACCAGAACAAATCTCATCTATACATGGGAAACTTGCACGTGGGAGTGATGTCAAAGCCACTGTTTAGGAGAACCCTTCATGGCCCCAGTGCCGCCGCGTCATTCCACGGTATCCATAGACACAAAAAAACATTAGGACCCATCCACAGGAGAGTCCATTTCAACTCAGCGTATTCGGTTGCTCCGCGAGATCCAGCAGATCTAACTTGTCTTGTTGCAAGGAGACAATTGGAATGCGAGGTGGGCTACCCAGCCATCCATCCTTAGAACCCTGCTCGGAATCGTTAGCCTGGAGCCAAACAACAGGTCTCAATTGTCCTGCAGAAGAATCTTTGAAGTTGGGAGCTTCTCACAACTCCCATCGTGAGAAAACACCCATGGCCTCGTGATCCCCCCCCCTTCATGAAGGGGCCCTCAGGGACATAAGGTGCAACCTGTGCGATCGTCTGATCCTCACCCTGACTTCAGATGTACGAGATCTCGGTTCAGATCTGTAGATTGTGCCTGCCATGTCCTCACCCAGAAACCTAAGCCTAGCTTGTGTCCTCAGACTTCCATCCTCAGACTAATGGCCCACAAGCCCTCCAGTTTGGCAATCCAGAATTACAATGCAGCACTCTGCCTGCCCTCCAGAAGAAAAACATTGCCTTCTGGGGCTACCCAGAAACCCCAATTGAAGATCAACCTGCACGCCACTTGGCTGTACCCAAAATATATAGGCTGACCTGGGCAATAATGCCCTTTCTGATAGAGGCTGAGCCTGGACATCCTGGCCCCACCCATACAGCTGGCCGCTCACTGAGCACATCGGACCAGCCATTGCCTTAGGTCGTTATCTCTTCCCAGCCTCGGTTTTCAGGATTTAGAACCTAGACCTTATCTGCAATCACTGCCCATGTTTGAAAATGATGCAGAAATCAGAACTCTTTCCCCATGGCAAGAAACCTTGTGGTAGGCTTGTTGTATAATGTTCAGTGTAGTGGATACCAGTGTGTCCAATGAGGCCCCGCCATTGCTCGTGGGCCACATAGGTGGCAAAAACACATTGTGACCCTCAGCCTTAGCCCAGTCCTCAGGTATGGCCTCTCAGTGGCTGGATGAAGAGAAAGCATATTGGGCTTGCCATGTCCCTAGGCCCCAATTTTAAACAATAGTTCGGGTTGTCCCTTCACTCTTCCACAGGGCTCTGCTTTGGGACTCCTCTTTTGGTGGGACACCTGAGGTAACAACCCTGAAAGGAGTACTCCATCCAACAGATTGACGAAAAACAATTGGGATCGGTCCAAATCCACAGAGAGCAAGATTCGTCCATAGCCCATGAGGCCTCCTCGACATTCCACGGCCATCGCTGAAACAAAATCCAGAGCCAAAAGTCTGAGTAAGCGCCTCAGACTCGCACTTTCTTCATATCCTGAAGATGTCTTCTCATGGTTTGTAGATCGGGCCTGCCATACCTACGTCCCCAAACATAAGCTGAGTTTGTGTTTTCAGACTTCTGTCCTCAAAGTCCTGGGGCACACACAATCCAGGCTGGGGACCCTGGAGCCACACATTAGGACTGTGCCTAACCAATACATGGGAATTCTGCCCATTCCATTGTCCAAAATCGTACAAATTAGGAGAACCCTCCAAAGTCTCTGAGGCCATCCCAATAGTATAGGTCGCCCGGGACAAAAAAGGGCAGTCTGTCACCAGCTGAGCATCTACCTCCACTCATACCCTAGATGGATGTCCCCAGAGAAGAAGATTGAACCAGACCGGACCTTGGCCAAAATCAGATCCATTGCTTTGGTTTACAGGCATGTCTCCTCAAAACCCTGGATTCCAATACCAGCATTGGGGTTTTCCTGAGGCACCCATCAGAACAAACCTCGTCTCCACAAGGAAACTTGTGCATGGGAGCTATGTCAAAAGCTTAGGAGAATACTTCAGGGTCCCGGTGCCACCGCCCCATTCCAAGGCCCTCATGGACACAAACACACATTAGACTCATCCTCAGGAAAGTCCATTTCAACTCAGCCACCCCGGTTGCTCCCGCAGAGCCATCAGATCTAAATTGTCTTGTCGCTAGGAGACAATTGGAATGTGAGGCGGGCTTCCCAGGCATCCATCCTCGAACGTTGGTCTGGACTCATCCATATGGGATGTCCTGGAGCTGTCCAACAGGTCTCAATTGCCCCGCAGAAGGAATCCTTGGAGGGGACATCCCACCACTCCAAACGTGGGAAAACCACCACGGCCTCGAGATTCGGCTCCCTTCATGAAGCGGCCTACATGAACAGAAAATCCAAGCTGAGCCAACGTCTGATCCTCGCTCTGACTTCAGATGTATGAGATATTGCTTCAGATCTTCAGGAGGTACATGCCGTGCCTCGCCCTGAATCCCAAGTATAGCTGGTGTTCTCAGACTTCCGTCCTCACACTCCTGGCCCCGAAGCCCACAAGTTTGGCAATTCCGGACCATCATTGCAGCACTCTGCCTGCCCTCGAGAAACAAAATATTGCCCAATGAGCTGCCCGGGCACATTAAATGAGAATAAACATACATGGCACTCGAATGTACCCAAATTATATAGTCTAACCTGGGCAGTAATGCACTATCTGACACACCCTGAGCCGGGACCTCCTGAGCAACACCCAGACAGCTGACCGCACCCTGAGCCCATAAGAACCGCCGTGGCCTTAGGTCATCATTTCTTCCCTACCTCAGTTTTCAGTCTTCAGAACCTAGACCTTATCTCCAATCACTGGCCAGGGGTGAGTGTGATGCAGAAATCAGAACTCTTCCTTAACCATGGCAAGAAACCTTATGGTTGGCATGTTGTCTAACGTTCAGTGTAGGGGAAAGCAGCATTCACCCTGAGGCCCCGCCCATTCTTGAGTGCGACGAGGGCATAAACACGCATTGTGACCCTCAGCGTGAGTCCTGTCCTCTAGTACATCCTCTCAGTGGCTAGAACATTAGATTCCATAATGGATTGACATGTCCCTAGGCCTCAAATTTAAACTAGATTTCTGGTTCTCCAATCGCCGCTCCCCAGGGCTCTACTCTGGAATCCCCCATTTGTTGGGGTTTGAAAACAAAAGAATAGAACAACAACAACAACAAAAAAACGGACTTCTTCCATTCCACAGAATGACCCCAAACTCTTTGGACGGGCCAAACCCCCAGAGAGTAAGACTCGTCCATTTCCCATGAAGTCACCCGGATATTTCATGAACATGAATGGCACGATATCCAGAGATAAAAACTTGAGCAAGAGCCTCACACTCGCCCATTTTTCATATTACGAAGAGTTCTCCTCATCGTCTGTAGATCAGTCCTGCCATACCTATGACCCGAAACATAATCCGAGTTTGTGTTTTCAGAAAACTGTCCAAACAGCCCAGGCCTACACACCCTACAGGCTCAGGCCCCTGGAGCCAACCTGAGGACTGTACTTGCCCTCTCCAAGGGAATACTGTTTGCCCATTCCAATGGCCACAACTCTACTAAAAGGATACACCTCCAAATTCCCTGAGGCCATCCCAATAGTGGTGGCTTCCCAGGACAAACAGGAGAAATCTGAGCCCATCTGAGAAGCTACCTGCACTCAGACTTGTAGACTGATATCCCCAGAGGTAAAAAGGAATGAACAGGTCCCTAGACCCTAATCGGATCCATTGCTTTGGTTTCCAGGCATCTTCCTCAGAGGCCTGGATTTCAGTACCAGCATATGGCTGTTTCTTGACTCACCCATCAGAACAAAACTCATCTACACATGGGAAACTTGCACGTGGGAGGTGTGTCAAAGCCTCTTTTTAGGAGAGAACACTTCAGGGCCCCAGTGCCACCGCTTCATTCCAAGGTCTCCATAGACACAAAATCATATTAGGACACATCCACGGGAGAGTCCAATTCAACTCAGCATATACGGTTGCTCCACGAGATCCAGCAGATCTAACTTGTCTTGTTGCTAGGAGACAATTGGAATGCAAGGTGGCCTACCCCACCATCCATCCTTAGAACCCTGCTCAGAATCATTGGCCTGGAGCCAACCAACAGGTCTCAATTTTCCTGCAGAAGAATCTTTGCAGTTTGGAGCTTCTCACAACTCCCATCGTGAGAAACCCCCATGGCCTCGTACTACCCCCCTTCATGAAGAGGCCATCAGGTACATAAGGTCCAACCTGAGAAATAGTCTGATCCTCACCCTGACTACAGATGCACGAGATCTCGATTCAGGTCTGTATATTGTGCCTGCCATGTCCTCACCCAGAAACCTAAGCCTAGCTTGTGTCCTCAGACTTCCATCCTCAGACTAATGGCCCACAAGCCCTCCAGTTTGGCAATCCAGAATTACAATGCAGCACTCTGCTTTCCCTCCAGAAGAAAAACATTGCCATCTAGGGCTACCCAGAAACCCCATATGAAGATCAACCTGCACGCCACTTGGCTGTACCCAAAATATATAGGCTGACCTGGGCAATAATGCCCTTTCTGACAGAGCCTGAGCCTGGACCTCCTGGCCCCACCCAGACAGCTTGCCGCTCACTGAGCACATAGGACCAGCCATTGCCTTAGGTCGTTATCTCACCCAACATCGGTTTTCAGGATTCAGATCCTAGACCTTATCTCCAATCACTGCCCAGGTTTGAAAATGATGCAAAATTAGAACTCCTTCCCAATGGCAAGACCTTGTGGTTGGCTTGTTGTCCAACGTTCAGTGTAGTGGAAACCTGTTTGTCCGATGAGGCCCCGCCATTGCTCAGAGGCACATAGGTGGCAAACTCACATTGTGACCGACAGCCTTAGCCCAGTCCTCAGGTAAGGCCTTTCAGTGGCTGGATGAAGAGACAGCATATTGGGCTTGCCATGCCCCTAGGCCCCAATTTTTAACCATAGTTCGTGTTGTCCCTTCATTCTTCCCTAGGGCTCTGCTTTGGAATTCCTCTTTTGGTGGGACACCTGAGGTAACAACCCTGAAAGGAGTCCTCCAGCCAACAGATTGACGAAAAACAATTGGGTTCGGGCCAAATCCACAGAGAGGAAGATTCGTCCATGGCCCATGAGGCCTCCTCGACATTCCACGGCCATCGCTGAAACAAAATCCAGAGACAAAAGCCTGAGCAAGCTCCTCAGATTCGCACTTTCTTCATATCCTGAAGATGTCTTCTCATGGTTTGTAGATCGGGCCTGCCATACCTACGTCCCCAAACATAAGCTGAGTTTGTGTTTTCAGACTTCTGTCCTCAAAGTCCTGGGCCACACACCATCCAGGCTGGGGACCCTGGAGCCACACATTAGGACTGTGCCTAACCAATACATGGGAATTCTGCCCAATCCATTGTCCAAAATTGTAGAAGTTAGGAGAACCCTCCAAAGTCCCTGAGGCCATCCCAATAGTATAGTCGCCCGGGACAAAAAAGGTCAGTCTGACACCAGCTGAGCATCTACCTCCACTCATACCCTAGATGGATGTCCCCAGAGAAGAAGATTAAACCAGACAGGACCCTAGGCCAAAATCGGATCCATTGCTTTGGTTTACAGGCATGTCTCCTCAAAACCCTGGTTTCCAATACCAGCATTGGGGTTTTCCTGAAGCACCCATCTGAACCAAACTCGACTCCACAAGGAAACTTGTGCATGGGAGCTATGTCAAAAGCTAAGGAGTATACTTCAGGGTCCCGGTGCCACCGTCCCATTCCAAGGCCCTCATGGACACACACACATTAGACCCATTCTCAGGAAAGTCCATTTCAGCTCAGCCACCCCGGTTGCTCCCGCAGAGCCATCAGATCTAAATGTCTTGTCGCTAGGACACAATTGGAATGCGAGGCGGGCTTCCCAGGCATCCATCCTTGAACTTTGATCTGGACTCATCCATATGGGATGTCCTGGAGCTGTCCAACAGGTCTCAATGGTCCCGCAGAAGGAATCCTAGGAGGGGGCATCCCACCACTCCAAACGTGGGAAAACCTCCACGGCCTCGAGATTCGCCTCCCTTCATGAAGGGGCCGTCATGAACAGAAAATCCAAGCTGAGCCAAAGTCTGATCCTCGCTCTGACTTCAGATGCATGAGATATTGCTTCAGATCTTCAGGAGGTACATGCCGTGCCCTCGCCCTGAATCCCAAGTCTAGCTTGTGTTCTCAGACTTCCGTCCTCACACTCCTGGCCCCGAAGCCCACAAGTTTGGCAATTCCGGACCATCATTGCAGCACTCTGCCTGCTCTCGAGAAACAAAATATTGCCCAATGAGCTGCCGGGCACATTAAATGAGAATAAACCTACACGGCACTCGAATGTACCCAAATTATATAGTCTAACCTGGGCAGTAATGCACTGTCTGATACACCCTGAGCCGGGACCTCCTGAGTAACACCCAGACAGCTGACCACACCCTGAGGCCATAAGATCCGCTGTGGCCTTAGGTCATCATCTCTTCCCTACCTCAGTTTTCAGGCTTCAGAACCTAGACCTTATCTCCAATCACTGCCCAGGGGTGACTGTGATGCAGAAATCAGAACTCCTGCTTACCCAAGGAAAGAAAACTTGTGGTTGGCATGTTGTCCATCGTTCAGTGTAGGGGAAACCAGCATTCACCCTGAGGCCCCGCCCATTCTTGAGTGCGACGAGGGCATAAACACGCATTTTGACCCTCAGCGTGAGTCCTGTCCTCTAGTACGTCCTCTCAGTGGCTAGACCATTAGATGCCATAATGGTTTGACATGTCCCTAGGCCCCATTTTTAACCAGATTTCTGGTTGTCCAATCGCCCCTCCCCAGGGCTCTACTCTGGAATCCCTCATTTGGTGGGGTTTGAAAAAAAAAAAATCAACAAGAACAACAAAAAAAACGGACAAACAAAAAAGGAACGAACAGGCCCCTATGCACCAATCGGATCCATTGCTTTGTTTTCGAGGCATCTCTCCTCAAAGGCCTGGATTTCAATAACAGCATATGGCTGTTTCTTGATTCACCCATCAGAACAAATCTCATCTACACATAGGAAACTTACACGATGGAGCTGTGTGAAAGCCTCTCTTTAGGAGTACTCTTCAGGGCCCCAGTGCCACCGTTTCATTCCAAGGTCTCCATAGACACAAAATCATTTAGGACACATCCAAGGGAGAGTTCATTTCAACTCAGACTCCTCGGTTGCTCCCCCAGATCCAGCAGATCTAAACTGTCTTGTTGCTTGGAGACAATTGGAAAGTGAGGTGGTCTACCCAGCCATCCATCCTTAGAACCCTGCTCGGAATCGTTTTCCTGAAGCCAACCAACAGGTCTCAATTGTTGCAGAAGAATCTTTGCAGTTGGGAGCTTCTCACAACTCCCATCGTGGGAAAACCCCCTTGGCCTCGTGATCCACTCCCCCCTTCAAAAAGGGGCCATCAGGGACAGAATGTCCAACCTGAGAGATCGTCTGATCCTCGCCCTGATTTCAGATGCACGAGACCTCGATTCAGGTCTGTAGATTGTGCCTGCCATATCCTCACCCAGAATCCTAGGCCTAGCTTGGCTTCTCAGACTTCCGTCCTCAGACTACTTGCCCAAAAACCCTCCAGTTTGGCAATCCAGAACTACAATGCAGCACTCTGCCTGCCCTCCAGAAGAAAAAATTTGCCCTCTGGGGCTACCCAGAAAACATAAATGAGGATCAACCTGCACGCCATTTGGCTGTACCACAAATATATAGGCTGACCTGGGCACTAAAGCCCTTTCTAGCACACCCTGAGCCTGGACCTCCCGTCCCCACCCAGACAGCTGGCCGCACACTGAGCACATTGGACCCGTCATGGCCTTAGGTCGTCATCTCTTCTTAACCTCGGTTTTCAGGCTTAAGAACCTAGACCTTATCTCCAATCACAGCCCGGGTTTGAAAATGATGCAGAAATCAGAACTCTTTCCCCATGGCAAGAAACCTTGTGGTTGACATGTTGTCCAAGGTTCAGTGTAGTTGAAACTCGTGTGGCCCATGAGGCCCCGCCCATGGTTGCGGGCCACATTGGTCACAAACACACATTGTGACCGTCAGCCTGAGCCCAACCTCAGGTAAGGCCTCTCAGTGGCTGGATGGAGAGATAGCATACTGGGCTTGCCATGCCCCTAGGCCCCAATTTTTAACCATCGTTCGGGGTGTCCCTTCACTCTTCCCCAGTGCTCTGCTTTGGAATTCCTCTTTTGGTGGGACACATGAGGTAACAAACCTGAAACGAGTCCTCCCATCCCACAAATTGACGAAAAACAATTGGGATCGGGCCAAATCCACAGAGAGCAAGATTCGTCCATGGCCCATGAGGCCTCCCCAACATTCCACGGCCATCGCTGATACAAAATCCAGAGACAAAAGCCTGAGCACGCGCCTCAGACTCTCTCATTCTTCATAACCTGAAGAGTTCTTCAGATAAGAACCTAAACGGCACTCGAATGCACCCAAAATATATAGTCTAACCTGGGCACTAATGCACTGTCTGACAACCTGAGCCCGGACCTCGTGACCAACACCCAGACAGCTGACCGAACACTGAGCACATCAGACCCGCCATAGCCTAAGGTCATCATCTCTTCCCTACCTCAGTTTTCAGGCTTCAGAACCTAGACCTTATCTTCAATCACTGCCCAGGGGCGACTGTGATGCAGAAATCAGAACTCTTCCTTACCCATGGCAAGAAACCTTGTGGTTGGCATGTTGTCCAACGTTCAGTGTAGGAGAAACTAGCATTCACCCTGAGGCTCCGCCCATTCTTCAGTGCGACGAGGGCATAAACACGCATTGTGACACTCAGCGTGAGTCCTGTCCTCTAGTACGTCCTCACAGTGGCTGGACCATTAGATGTCATAATGGGCTTAACATGTCCCTAGGACCCAATTTGTACCCTGATTTCTGGTTGTCCAGTCGCCCCTCCCCAGGGCTCTACTCTGGAATCCCCCATTTGGTGGGACACCTGAGGTTGAAAAATAAAACAAAACAAATCAACAACAACAGAACAACGGACTTCTTCCATCCCACAGAATGACCCCAAACTCTTTGGACGGGGCCAAACCCCCAGAGAGTAAGACTCGTCCATTTCCCATGAAGTCCCCGGAAATTTCACGACTATGAGTGACACGATATCCAGAGACAAACACTGAGCAAGAGCCTCACACTCGACCTTTTTTCATATCCCGAAGAATTCTCCTCATGGTCTGTAGATCAGTCCTGCCATACCTATGACCCGAAACATAAGCCGAGTTTGTGTTTTCAGACAACTGTCCAAAGAGCCCTGGCCTACACACCCTACAGGCTGAGACCCCTGAAGCCAAAACTGACGACTGTGCTTGCCCTCTCCAAGGGAATTGTATGTCTCCATTCCAATGGCCACAACCCTACTACGAGGATAAACCTCCAAAGTCCCTGAGGCCATCCCAATATTTGTGACCTCCCAAAACAAACAGGGGCAATCTGGGCCCATGTGAGCACCTACCTGCACTCAGACTCGTAGACTGATGTCCCCAGAGGTAAAAAGGAACGAACAGGCCCCTAGGCACCTATCGGATCCATTGCTTTGTTTTCCAGGCATCTCTCCTCAGAGGCCTGGACTTCAATAATAGCATATGGCTGTTTCTTGACTCACCCATCAGAACAAATCTCATCTACACATAGGAAACTTGCACGATGGAGCTGTGTGAAAGCCTCTCTTTAGGAGAACCCTTCAGGGCCCCAGTGCCACCGCTTCATTCCAAGGTCTCCATAGACACACAATCATATTAGGACACATCCACGGGAGAGTCCATTTCAACTCAGCCTACTCGGTTGCTCCCCCAGATCCAGCAGATCTAACCTGTCTTGTTGCTTGGAGACAATTGGAAAGTGAGGTGGTCTACCCAGCCATCCATCCTTAGAACCCTGCTCGGAATCGTTGTCCTGGAGCCAACCAACAGGTCTCAATTGTTGCAGAAGAATCTTTGCAGTTGGGAGCTTCTCACAACTCCCATTGTGGGAAAACCCCCATGGCCTCGTGATCCACTCCCCCTTCAAAAAGGGGCCATCAGGGACAGAATATCCAACCTGAGATATCGTCTGATCCTCGCCCTCACTTCAGATGCACGAGATCTCGATTCAGGCCTGTAGGTTGTGCCTGCTCTATACTCACCCAGAAACCTAGGCCTAGCTTGGGTTCTCAGACTTCCGTCCTCAGACTACTAGCCCAAAAACCCTCCAGTTTGGCAATCCAGAACTACAATGCAGCACTCTGCCTGCCCTCCAGAAGAAAAAATTTGCCCTCTGGGGCTACCCAGAAAACATAAATGAGGATCAACCTGCACGCCATTTGGCTGTACCACAAATATATAGGCTGACCTGGGCACTAAAGCCCTTTCTGGCACACCCTGAGCCTGGACCTCCCGGCCCCACCCAGACAGCTGGCCGCACACTGAGCACATTGGACCCGTCATGGCCTTAGTTCGTCATCTCTTCTTAACCTCGGTTTTCAGGCTTCAGAACCTAGACCTTATCTCCAATCACGGCCCGGGTTTGAAAATGATGCAGAAATCAGAACTCTTTCCCCATGGCAAGAAACCTTGTGGTTGACATGTTGTCCAAGGTTCAGTGTAGTTGAAACTCGTGTGGCCCATGAGGCCCCGTACATGCTTCCAGGCCACATTGGTCACAAACACACATTGTGACCCTCAGCCTGAGCCCAACCTCAGGTAAGGCCTCTCAGTGGCTGGATGGAGAGACAGCATATTGGGCTTGCCATGCCCCTAGGCCCCAATTTTTAACCATCGTTCGGGGTGTCCCTTCACTCTTCCCCAGGGCTCTGCTTTGGAAATCCTCTTTTGGCGGGACACATGAGGTAACAAACCTGAAACGAGTCCTCCCATCCCACAAATTGACGAAAAACAATTGGGATCGGGCCAAATCCACAGAGAGCAAGATTCGTCCATGGCCCATGAGGCCTCCCCAACATTCCATGGCCATCGTTGATACAAAATCCAGAGACAAAAGCCTGAGCATGCGCCTCAGACTCGCTCATTCTTCATATCCTGAAGAGTTCTTCAGATAAGAACCTAAACGGCACTCGAATGCACCCAAAATATATAGTCTAACCTGGGCACTAATGCACTGTCTTTCAACCTGAGCCCGTACCTCGTGACCAACACCCAGACAGCTGACCGCACACTGAGCACATCACCCCCGCCATAGCCTTAAGTCATCATCTCTTCCCTACCTCAGTTTTCAGGCTTCAGAACCTAGACCTTATCTCCAATCACTGCCCAGGGATGACTCTGATGCAGAAATCAGAACTCTTCCTTACCCATGGCAAGAAACCTTGTGGTTGGCATGTTGTCCAACGTTTAGTGTAGGAGAAACCAGCATTCACTCTGAGGCCTCGCCCAATCTTGAGTGCTACGAGGGCATAAACACGCATTTTGACCCTCAGCGTGAGTCCTGTCCTCTAGTACGTCCTCTCAGTGGCTGGACCATTAGATGTCATAATGGGCTTGACATGTCCCTAGGCCCCAATTTTTAACCAGATTTCTGGTTGTCCTCTCGCCCCTCCGTAGGGCTCTACTCTGTAATCCCTCATTTGGTGGGACACCTGAGGTTGAAAAACAAAACAATACAAATCAACAACAACAGAACATCGGACTTCTTCCATCCCATAGAATGACCCCAAACTCTTTGGACGGGGCCAAACCCCCAGAGAGTAAGACTCGTCCATTTCCCATGAAGTCACCCGGAAATTTCACGACCATGAATGACACGATATCCAGAGAAAAAAACTTGAGCAAGAGCCTCACAATTGCCCTTTTTTCATATTCTGAAGTGTTCTCCTCATGGTCTGTTGATCAGTCCTGCCATACCTATGACCCGAAACATAAGCTGAGTTTGTGTTTTTAGACAACTGTCCAAACAGGCCTGGCCTACACACCCTATAGGCTCAGGCCCCTGGAGCCAACCAGACGACTGTGCTTGCCCTCTCCAAGGGAATTGTATGTGCCCATTCCAATGGCCACAACGCTACTAATAGGATAAACCTCCAACGTCCCTGAGGCCATCCCAATATTTGGGGCTTCCCAGGACAAACAGGGGCAATCTGGGCCCATCTGAACACCTACCTTCACTCAGACCCGTAGATTGATGTACCCAGGGGTAAAAAGGAACGAACAGGCCCATAGGCACCTATCGGATCTATTGCTTTGGTTTCCAGGCATCTCTCCTTAGAGATCCTAGAACCCTTAGAACCCTGCTCTTGCGTCTTTCCTTATGGGACATCCTTGAGCTATCCAACAGGTGTCGACTGTCCCACAGGAGTCCTTGTTCATGGACCACCTCACAACTCATATCATGGAAAGATTCCAAGGTCACATGATGCCCCCAGTCTTCATGAAGGCGGATCATGGAAAGAAACTCCAACCTGAGCCAACGGCTGATCTTCACCTTGACTTCAGATGCACGAGATCTTGATTAAGCTCTTCAGAGTGCACCTGCTGTGCCCTCACCCCAAAACCTAAGCATAGCTAGTGTTCTCAGACTTCCGTCCTCACTCTCCTGGACCACACGCCCTCCATTTTGGGATTTCCGATGACACAGTGCTGCACTCTGCCTGCCCTCTAGAAGAAAAACGTTGCCCTATGGGTCTACCCAGAAACCTCAAATGAGGATATACCTGCATGCCACTCAACTGTACACCAATTATATAGTCTGGCCTGTGCACTAATGCCCTGTCTGAGGAAACCTGAGGCCTGAATTCCCAACCGACCCCAGACAGCTTGCCGTATACTGAGAACATCTGACCTGCTATGGCCTTAGGTTGCCATTTCTTTCCAACCTGGTTTTCAGGCTACAGAAACCTAGACCTAATCTCTACTCATTTCCCATGGGTGAACGTGATGCAGAAATCAAAACTCCTTCCCTCTCGCCAGAATCTTATGGTTGGCATCTTATCCAAAATTCAGTGTAGGACCCCTGTAGGGCCTACAGGAGTAGTAGTAGGGACCCTGAGGGTAGTGTAGGGTCCCTGAGGCCCTGCCCATGCTTAAGAGTTGCGTTGGGCACAAACACACATTGGGACCCTCAGTTTGAACCCTGTCCTCAAGTAAAGCCTCTCAGTGGCTGGACCATGAGCCCGCATATGGGGCCTGCCATGCCCCAAGTCACCCAATCTTAACCAGAGGTAGAGACATCTAGTCACCCCTACTCAGGGCTCTGCTCTGGAATCCCTCTTTGGTGAGACATTTGAGGTAAGTAAACACAGAAAGGATTCCTCCCACCCACAGAATGACCCCAATCACTTGGGATCAGGCCATCCCCAGAGAGAAAGACTCCTCCATGGCCCATGAGGCCAGCCCGACATTCCACGGCCACTATTGACACAAAATCCCGAGACATAAGCCTCACCCTTAGGTCATAGCCCAAAAAATCCTCCTGATAGTCTGTAATTCGGGCCTGCCACCGACGTCCCCAAACCATGTTTTCAGACTTCTATCCTGACATCCCTGTCCCACACACCCTCCAGGCTGAGGCCCCTGGAGCCACACCTCAGGACTGTGCCTGCCCTCTCCAAGGAAATTCTTCCCATTCCATTGGCCACAACCCTACAGATTAGGAGAAACCTCCAAAGTCCCAGAGGCCATTACAATAGTGTAGGCCGCCCAGTACAAAGAGGGGTGATCTGTCACAAGCTGAGCAACCACCTCAACTCACCCGTAGACAGATATCCCAAGAGAAAGGTATTAAATTGGACAGGCCCCTAGAACGCAATTGGTTCCATTGCTTTGTTTCTAAGCATCTCTCCTCAGAGGCCTGTTTTCCAATACCAGCATATGGGGGATTCCAGAGAAACCAATCAGAACAAATCTTGTCTCCACATGGGAAACTTATCCTTTGGAGCTCTGTAAAAACCTCCAGTTAGGAGAAACCTTCAGGTAACCGGAGCCACCGCCCTATTCCAAGGTCTCCATGGACACAAACACGCATTATGACCATTCGGCAGGAGAGTACATTTCAACTCAGCCCCGTTGATTAATCCCCCAGAGCCAGAATATCAAACCTGCCTTGTCACTAGGAGACAGTTGGAATGCGAGGTGGGCTGCCCAGGCATCCATCCTTAGAACCCTGCTCTGGAGAATTTCTTTATGGGACGTCTTGAATCCAACCAACCTGTCTTGACTGTCTCGCAGAAAGAATCCTTGTGGTTTGAAGCATCACACAATCCCACTGTGAGAAAACCTCCATTTCCTCATGATGCCCCACACCTTCATAAATGGGCCATCATGGACAGAAACTCCATCCTAAGCCAAAGTCTGATCCGCGCCCTGAATTCAGAAACACGATATCTCGATTCAGCACTTGATAGTGTGCCTGCTGTGCCCTCGCCCCGAAACCTAAGCCTAACTTTTGTTCTCAGACTTCCGTCTTCACAATCCTGGCCACACCCCTCCAGTTTGGCAATTCTGGAGACCCAATGCAGCACTCTGCCTGCCCTCCAGAAGAAAAATGTTGCCCTATAGGGCTAACCAGAAACGCCAAATGAGTAACAACCTGCATGCCACTCGACCATACCCCAATTATACAATCTAGCCTGTGCACTAAAGCCCTGTCTGACACAGCCTGAAGGCAGACCTCCAGTCCAACACCCAGACAGCTGGCCGTACACTGAGCATATCAAACCCACAATGGCTTTCGGCCATCATCTCTACCCAACCTCAGTTTTCACCTTCAGAACCTAGACCTTATCTCCACTCACTGCTCAGGAGTGAACGTGATACAAAAATCAGAACTTCTCCTTCGCCATGGCAAGAAACCTTGTGGTTGGCATGTTGTCCAACGTTCATTGTAGGAGAAAGCAGCATGGACTATGAGGCCCCACCTATCCCTGAGGGCTACAATTTGCACAAACACACATTGTGACCCTCAGCGTGAGCCCTATCCTCATGTAAAGCCTCTTAGTGACTGGAACAACAGCCCACATATGGGGCTTGCCAAGCCCCTAGTCCCCCAATCTCAACCAGAGTTAGAGATGTCTAGTCACCCCTACTCAGGGCACTGCTCTGGAATCCCTCTTTGGGGGCACACCTGAGGTAAAAAAAAAATATATATATATATAGAAAGGACTCTTCCCATCCACAGAATGATCCCAACCACTTGGGATCAGGACAAATCACCAGAGAAAGAATTGTCCATGTCCCTTGAGGACACCCCGACCTTCCACGGCCACGGTAGGCACAAAATCCAGAGACAAAAGCCTGAGCAAACGCCACATACTCGCCCTTTGTTCATAGCCCGGAAAATTCTCACGGTTTGTAGATCGAGCCTTCATACATACATCCCGAAACCTAAGCTGAGTTTGTGTTTTCAGACTTCTGTCCCCACAGTCCTGGCCCACACACCATCCAAGCTGGGGCCCCTGGAGCCACACCTGAGGACTGTGGCTTCCTTCTCCAGGGGAATTCTGCCATTTCCATTGGCCACAACCCTATAGATTAGGAGAAACCTCCAAACTCCCCGAGGCCATCCCAATAGTGTTGGCTGCCCAGGACAAGCAGGGATGATCTTTCACAAGTTAAGAAACCACCTCCACTCTGACCCAGAGACAGATATCCCCATAGAATAAGATTGAACTGGACAGGCACTTAGGCCCTAATCAGATCCATTGCTTTTGTTTCCAGGCATCTCTCCTCAGAGGCTTGGTTACCAATACCAGCATATGGGGGATTACTGAGGCACTCATAGAAAAATCTCGTCTCCACATAGGAAATGTACTCTTTGGAGCTCTATAAACACCTCTGTTTAGGAGAATCTTTCAGGGCCCCGGATCAAGCGCCCCATTCCAAGGTCTCCATGGACTTAAACCCACATTATGATCTATCCTCGGTAGAGTCCATGTCAACTCATTCCCCTTGGTTTCTCCCCCAGGGCCTGAAGATCAAACCTGCCTTGTTGCTAGGAGACAACTAGAATGGGAGGCGGGCTGCCCAGGCATCCATCCTTAGAACCCTACTCTGGAGTCGTTCCATATGGGACATCCTAGAGCCATCCAACAGGTCTCAAGTGTCCCACAGAAGGAATCTTTGCAGTCTGGTGCATCTCACAACTCCCATTGTGGGAAAATCTTCATGGCCTCTTGAGACGCTCCACTTTATAAAGGGGCCATCATGGACAGAAACTCCAACCTGAGCAAACGTCTGATATTCGCCCTGGCTTCAGGTGCATGAGATCTTGATTTAGGTCTGCAGAGTGTGCCTTCTGTGCCCTCACCCAAAAACTAAGTCTAGCTTGTGTTCTCAGTCTTCCGTCCTCACACTCCTGGCCCAAAAGCCCTACAGTTTGGCAATACTGGGGCCACAATGCAGCACGCTGCCTGCCCTCCAGAAGAAAAAAGTTGCCTTATGGAGCTACCTAGAAACCCGAATGAGGATCAACTGAACGCCACTCTACTGCACCCCAAATATACAGTCTACACTGTCTAATGCCCTGTCTGACACAGCATGAGCCCACACCTCCAGACCTACGCTCAACAGCTAGCCACACACTGAGTTCATTGTACCCATCAGGTCCTTAGGTCTTCATCTCTTCCAAACCTCGGTTTTCGGGTTTCAGAACCTAGACCTAAACTCCAATCACTGTCCAGGGGTGAACGTGATGCAGAAATCACAACTCTTCCTTCGCCATGGCCGGAAACCTTGTGGTTGGCATATTCTCCAACGTTCAGTGTAGGAGAATCCAGCGTGGCCCATGAGGCCCTTCCCATGCTTGAGGGCCTTGTTGGGCACAAATAGGCATTGTGACCCTCAGCAAGAGCCCTGTCGTCAGGGAAGACCTCTCAGTGTCTGAATCAAGAGCCCTCATATTGGACTTGCCATGTCCCTAGGCCCCCAAACTTAAACAGAGGTGGGGTTATCCAGTTGTCCCTACCAAGGACTCTGCTCTGGAATCCCTCTTTTATTGGCACACATGAGGTACATAAAATAAAATAAAAAACAGAAAGGACTCCTCCCATCCCACAGAATGTACCCAAAATCTTGGGATTGGGTCAAATCCTCAGAGAAGGAAAGCCGTCCACAACCCATGAGGCCACCCCAGCATTCTACCCACATTGTTGACACAAATCCAGAGACAAAACCTGAGCAAGCACCTCAAACTCACCCTTTTTCATATCCCGAAGTGTTATCACGGTCTGTAGATTGGGCGTGCCATACCTATGTCCCCAATCCTAAGCGGAATTTGTGTTTTCAGACTTCTGTCCCCACAGGCCTGACCCACACACCCTCAAGGCTGGGCCCCTAGAGCCAAACTCAGAACTGTGCCTGCCCTCTCCAGGGGATTTCTGTCGATTCCATTGGCCACAACCCTATAGATTAGGAGAAACTCTAAAATCCCGAGGCCATTCGCAATATTATAGGCTGCCCAGGACAAACAGGGGCGATCTGACACAAGCCGAGCAACTACCTCCCCGCAGATCCATAGACACGTATCCCCAGGAAACAGATTGAACCGGACAGGCACCTAGGCCCTAATCATATCCATTTCTTTTGTTTCCAGGCATCTCTCCTCAGAGGCCTGGTTTCCAATACCAGTATATGGGAGATTCCTTAGGCACTCATGAAAACAATTCTCTTCTCTACCTAGGAAACGTACTCTTTAGAGCTCCATCCAAACCTCCGGTTATGAACATCCCTCAAGGCCCCGGATCAAGCACCCCATTCCAAGGTCTCCATGGACACAAATGCACATTATGACCCATCCTCAACTCACCCATTTCAACACACCCGCCTCGGTTACTCCCCTAGATCCAGCAGATCGAACTTGCCTTGGCGCTCTGAGACACCTGGAATGGGAGGCAGGCTGCCCAGGCATCCATCCTTAGAACCCTGCTCTGGATAGCTTCCTTATGGGATGTCCTGGAGCCATCCAGCAGGTCTCGACTGTCCCACGGAAGGAATCATTGCGGTTTGGAGCATCTCACATTTCCCATCATGGGAAAACCTCCATGGCCTCGTGACACCCTCCCCTTCATGAAGGGGCCGTCATGGACAGAAACTCCAACCTGAGCCAACATCTGATCCTAGCTCTGTCTTCAGGTACACGGGATCTCGAATCATCTCTGCAGAGGGTTCCTGCCGTCACCTCACCCCGAAATCTAAGTCTGGCTTGTGTTCTCAGAATTTTTTCCTCACACTCCTGGCCCACAAGCCTTCCAGTTTGGGAATTCTGGAGCCACTATGTGGCACTGTGTCTTCCTTCCAGAAGAAAAAAACGTTGCCCTCTGGGGCTACCCAGTAACCACAAATGAGTACCAACCTGCACGAAACTCGACTGCACCCCAATGATACAGTCTAGCCTGGGCACTAATTCCCTGTCTGCCACAGCCTGAGCCTGCACCTCCCAACCCACACTCAACAGCTGGCCGAACACTGAGCACATCAGACACACCATGGCCTTAGGTCTTCATCTCTTCCCAACCTCAGTTTTCAGGCTTCAGAACCTAGACCTTAAATCCAATCACAGTCCAGGAGTGAAAGTGTTGCAGAAATTAGAACTCCTTCTTCCCCATGGCCAATAAACTTGTGGTTGCCATATTGTGCAACGTTCAGTGTAGGAGAAACCAGCATGGTACATTAGGCCACGCCCTGACCTGAGGGGCTCCTTGGGCACAAAAATACATTGTGAAACTCAATGTGAGCCCTATGCTCAAGGAAGGCCTCACAGTGTCTGGACCAAGAGCCCACATATGGGGCTTGCCATGTTCTTAGGTCCCAATGTTAACCAGAGTTCTGGTTGTCCAGTCGCCCCTCCCCAGGACTCTGCTGTGGAATCCCTCTTTTGGTGGTCCACCTGAGGTAAAAAAAAAAAAAAAAAAAAAAAAAAAAAAAAAAAAAAAAAACAGAAAGGCCTCCTCCCTTCCCACAGAATGACCCCAAACTCTAGGGATTGGGTCAAATCCCCAGAAAGGGAGCCTCATCGATGGCCCATGAGTACACCCGGACATTTCATGGCAATCGGTGACACATATCCAGAAAAAAATAAGCATGAGCAAGCACCTCACTTTCGCCCTTTGTTCATATCCCGAAGAGTTTGCCCTATGCTGCTAATAAGAAACCCCAAATGATTATCTAATGCATGCCACTCGACTGTAAAGCAATTATACAGCCTACCCTGAATACGAATGCCCTGTCTAGCACAGCCTGAGACAAGACATCCCAAACGACACCTAGACAGCTGGCTCCAACCTGGACACAAGGGACCCGCTATGGCTGTAGTTCGTCATCTCTTCCCAACCTCGGTTTTCAGGCTTCAGAACCTAGACCTTATCTCCAATCACTGCCCAGTGCTGAACGTGATGCAGAAATTAGAATTCCTCCTTCCCCATGGCCAGAAACCTTGTGGTTGGCATGTTGTCCAATGTTCAATGTGGGAAAACCTGCATTGTCGGAAAGGCCCCGACAGTGCTTGAGGGCCGCCTAGGGCACAGACATGCATTGTGACTTGTAGCGTGAGTCCCGTATTAAGGTAACGCCTCTCAGTGGCTGGACCAAGATCCTGCATATGGGGCTTGTCATATCCATAGGCCCCCAGGCTTAACCAGAGAGCGAGTATTCCAGTTGTCAGTACCCACTGCTATGCTCCAGAATCCCTCTACTGGGGGTACACATGAAGCAGAAAACAGGACTCTTCCCTTCCCACAGAATGACCCCAAACTCTTGGGTGCTGGACAAACTACCAGAGAGGGAGACTTCTACGACCCATGAGGCAACTCCTACATTAAACGGCCATTGTGGACAAAATATCCAGAGACAAAAGACTGAGCGACTGCCTCCCTCTCACCCTTCTTTCATATCCAGAGGAGCTCCCCTCACGGACTGTAGATCAGGCCTGCCATAACCTCGGCCCCAAACCTGAGCTGAGTTTGGGTTTTTGGATGTCTGTCTGCACAGCCGTGGCCCACACCGCCTCCAGGCTGGGGTCTCTGGAGCCACACCATAGAACTGTGCCTGCTCTCTCCTAAGAAACTGCCCGTTCCATTGGCCACAACTCTACAAAATAGTAGAAACCTCAAGGTCCCCAAGGACATCCCACTACCGCAAGCCGCACTGGACAAACAGGGGCATTATGACACCAGCTGAGCAACTACTACCTCCATGCAGACACACAGACTGATATCCGCAGAGACAGAAGATTGAACCAGACAGGCCCCTAGGCCCTGTTATGAACTCTGGCTTTGGTATCCAGGTATCACTCCTCAGAGGCCTGGGTTCCAAGACCAGCATATGGGGCTATCCTGAGGCACCAGACAGAACACCCCTCATCTCCACATGGAAAGCTTCCTTGTTGGAGTTGTGTCAAACCCTTCGGGTTGGAGAATCCTGCAGAGTCCCTTAGCTACTGCCACATTCCAAGGTCTCCATGGCCACCAACCCACATTATGACTCATCCTCAGGAAAGTCCATTTAAACTCAGCCTTCTGGGTAGCTCACCCAAGAGCCCGCAGATTGAGCGTGCCTTGTCTCGACCAGGCAATGGGAAGGTGAGTTGGCGTTTCTCGGCATCCATTCTTAGGCCCCTGCTCTCGATTCTTTCCGTATGGGGTATCCTGGAACCATCCAATAGTACTCGACTGTCCTGAAGAAGGAAACTTTTAAGTTTGGAGCAGCTCACAACTCCCAGTGTAGGGAAACCTCCCTGGCCTCATGACGCCCCCCCCCCCCCCTTCAGGAAGGGGCCGTCATGGACACAAACTCCAGCTTGAGGCAACATCTGATACTCGCCCTGACCTCAGATGCAGGAGATCTCGATTCAGCCTCTGCACAGTAGGCCCAAACCTCGTGCTACCTTGTGTTTTCAGACTTCCTTCCTCACACTCCTGGCAAACATGTCCTCAAGACTTGGAATTCTGGAACCAAAATGCAACCCTATGTGGGCCCTCCAGAAGAAAAACGTTGCTCTATGGGGATCTCCATAAACCCCAAATGAGGATCAACCTGCTCGGTTCTCGACCTCATCCCAATTAGATTGTTCAGGTTGTCCATTCATCCCTCCCCAGAGCTCTGCTGTGGAATCCCTCTTTTGGTGGGACACCTGAGGTAACAAATCTAAAAGGACTCCTCCCATCCTTCAGATTGACCCAAAACAATTGGGATTGGACCAAATTCACAGAGAGGAAGTCTCGTCCATGGCCCATGAGGCCTCCCCGAGATTCCACAGCCATCGTTGACAACAAATCCAGAGACAAAATTCTGAGCAAGCGCCTCACACTCGCTCTTTTGTCGTATCCCAAAGAGTTCTCCTCACGGTCTGTAGATCGGGCCTGCCATACCTACTTCCCAAACCTAAGCCGAGTTTGTGTTTTCAGACTTCTGTCCCCACATTCCTGGCCCACAGACCCTTCAGGCTGGGGCCCCTGGAGACACACATCAGGACTGTGCCTGTCCATACCACGGGAATTCTGCCCATTCCATTGTCCACAATCGTACAAATTAGGAAAAACCTCCAGTGTCCCCAAGGACATCCCAATAATGTAGGCCGCCCAGGACAAACAAGGGTCATCTGAAACCAGCTGAGCATCTAACTCTACTCAGCGTAGATGGATGTCCCCAGAGAAGAAGATTGAATCAGACAGGCCCCTAGGCCTGAATCAGATTCATTGCTTTCGGTTACAGGTATCTCTCCTCAGAGGCCTGGTTTCCAATATTAGCATATGGGGATTTCATGAGGCAGCAATCAGAACAAATCTCTTCTCCACATGTGAAAATTATCCTTTGAAGATGTCTCAAAACCTCCAGTTAGGAGAATCCTTCAGGGCCTGTGTTCCACTGCACCATTACAAGGTCTCCATGGACCGAAATCCACATTAGAACCCATCCGCAGGAAATTCCATTTCAATGCAGCTCCCTTGGTTGCTTCCCCAGAGCGAGCAGACTGAACCTGTCTTGACTAGGAGACAATTGGAGTGCGAGGCGGGCTGCCCAACCATCCATCCTTAGAGCTCTGCTCTGGTATCGTTCCGTATGGGATGTGCTGGAGCCATCCAACAGGTCTCTAATGTCCAGCAGATGGAATCCTTGAGTTTTGGAGCATCTCACAACTCCCAACCTGGGAAAATCTAGATGGCTTTGTGATGCCCCCCCCATTTATGAAGGGGAAATCATGGACAGGAACTCCAACCTAAGCCAACGTCTGATCTTCACCGTGAATTCAGATGCACGAGATCTCGATGCAGCTCTGCAGAGTGTGCTTTCCATTCCCTCGCCCTGAAACCTATGACTAGCTTGTGTTCTCAGACTTCCGTCCTCACACTCCTGGCCCCCAAGCCCTCACATTTGGAAATTCGGGAACCAAAATGAAGCATTCTGCCTGCCTTCCAGAAGAAAAAAATTTTGACCTATGGAGTTTCTCACATAACCCAAATGAGGATAGACATACACGGCACTCGAATGTACCAAATTAGATAGTCTAACCTGGCCACTAATAAACTGTCTGATACAGAGAGAGCCCGGACCTCCTGACCAAAACCGAGACAGCTGACCGCACACTGAGAACATCACACCCGCCATGGTCTTAGCTCGTTATCTCTTCCCAACCTAACTTTTCAGGCTTCAGAACTTAGATCTTAACTCCAAGCCCTGACAAGGGTTGAATGTGATGCAGAAATAAGAACTCCTCCTTACCCAAGGCAAGAAGCCTTGTGGTTGGAAAGTTGTCCAACGATCAGTGTAGGAGAAACCAGCATACACCCTGAGGCCCCGCCCATTCTTAAGTGCGACGAGGGCATAAACACGCATTGTGACACTCAGCGTGAGTCCTGTCCTCTAGTAAGTCCTCTCAGTGACTGGACCATTTGATGTCATAATGGGCTTGACATGTCCCTAGGCCCCAATTTTTAACCAGATTACTGGTTGTCCAGTCACCCCTCCCCAGGGCTTTACTCTGGAATCCCTCATTTGGTGGGACACCTGAGGTTAAAAAACAAAGCAAAACAAAACAACAACAACAACAAAAAAAAAACGGACTTCTTCCATCCCACAGAATGACCTCAAACTCTTTGGACAAGGCCAAACCCCAGAGAATAAGACACATCCATTTCCCATGAAGTCACCCGGCAATTTCACGACCATGAGTGACACGATATCCAGAGACAAAAACTTGAGCAAGAGCCTCACACTCGCCCTTTTTTTCAAATCCTGAAGAGTTCTCCTCAAGATCTGTAGATCATCCTGCCATACCTATGACCCGAAACATAAGCCGAGTTTCTGTTTTCAGACAACTGTCCAAACAGCCCTGGCCTAAACACCCTACAGGTTCAGGCCCCTGGAGCCAACCTGAGGACTGTACGTGCCCTATCCAAGGGAATTCTGTGTGCCCATTCCAATGGCCACAACCCTACTAATAGGATAAAACTACAAAGTCCCTGAGGCCATCCCAATTGTGGTGGCTTCCCAGGACAAACAGGAGTAATCTGAGCCCATCCGATAACCTACCTCTCTCAGACCCGTAGACTGATGTTCCTAGAGGTAAAAAGGAACGAACAGGCCCCTAGGCACCTATCGGATCCATTGCTTTGGTTTCCAGGCATCTCTCCTCAGAGGCCTGGATTTCAATACCAGCATATGGCTGTTTCTTGACTCATACATCAGTACAAATCTCATCTACACATGGGAAACTTACACGTGGGAGCTGTGTGAAAGCCTCTCTTTAGGAGAACCCTTCAGGGCCCCATTGCCACCGCTTCATTCCAAGGTCTCCATAGACACAAAAACACATCAGGACCCATCCAAAGGAGAGTCCATTTCAACTGAGCGTATTCGGTTGCTCTGTGAGATCCAGCAGATCTAACTTGTCTTGTTGCTAGGAGACAATTGGAATGCGAGGTGGCCTACCCTGCCATCCATCCTTAAAACCCTGCTCGGAATCGTTGGCCTGGAGCCAACCAACAGGTCTCATTTGTCCTGCAGAGGAATCTTTGCAGTTTGGAGCTTCTCACAACTCCCATCGTGAGAGAACCCCCATGGCTTCGTGATACCCCCCCCCCTTCATAAAGGGGCCAATAGGGACACAGGTCCAACCTGAGTGATCGTCTGATCCTCACCGTGAATTCAGATGCACGAGATCTCGGTTCAGGTCTGTAGATTGTGCCTTCCATGTCCTCACCTAGAAACCTAAGCCTAGCTTGGGTCCTCAGGCTTCTGTCCACAGACTACTGGCTCACATACCCTCCAGTTTGGCAATCCAGAACTACATGCAGCACTCTACCTGCCCTGCAGAAGAAATACATTGCCCTCTGAGGCTACCTAGAAACCCCAAATGAAGATCAACGTGCACGACACTTGGCTATACCCAAAATATATAGGATGACCTGGGCAATAATGCCCTTTCTAACACAGCCTAAGCCTGGACTGCCTAGGCCCACCTAGACAGCTGGCTACAAATGAGAACTTCAGACCCCCCCATGGCCTTAGGTCGTTATCCCTTCCCAACCTCAGTTTTCAGGCTTCAGAACCTAGACCTTATCTCCAATCACTGCCCAGGTTTGAAAATGATGCAGAAATCAGAACTCCTTCCCGATGGCACGAAAACTTGTGGTTGGCTTTTTGTCCAACGTTCAGTGTAGTGGAAACCAGTGTGTCCCTTTAGGCCCCGCCATTGCTCGCGGGCCAGATAAGTAGCAAACACACATTGTGACCCTCAGCCTGAGCCCAGTCCTCAGGTAAGGCATCTCAGTGGCTGGATGAAGAGAGAGCATATTGGGCTTGCCATGCCCCTAGGCCCCAGTTTTTAACCATAGTTCGGGTTGTCTCTTCACTCTTCCCCAGGGCTCTGCTTTGGAATTCCACTTTTGGTGGGACATCTGATGTAACAACCCTGAAAGGAGTCCTCCATCCAACAGATTGACGAAAAACAATTGGGATCGGGCCAAATCCACAGAGAGGAAGATTCGTCCATGGCCCGTGAGGCCTCCTCGAAATTCCACGGCCATCACTGATACAAAATCCAGAGACAAAAGCCTAAGCAAGCGCCTCAGTCTCGCACTATCTTCATATCCTGAAGATGTCTTCTCATGGTTTGTAGATCGGGCCTGCCATACCTACGTCCCCAAACATAAGCTGAGTTTGTGTTTTCAGACTTCTTTCCCCAAAGTCCTGGGCCACACACCCTCCAGGCTGGGGACCCTGGAGCCACACATTAGGACTGTGCCTAACCAATCCATGGGAATTCTGCCCATTCCATTGTCCAAAATCGTACAAATTAGGAGAACACTCCAAAGACCCTGAGGCCATCCCAATAGTATAGGTCGCCCGGGACAAAAAAGGGCAGTCAGACACCAGCTGAGCATCTAAATCCACTCATACCCTCGAAGGATGTCCCCAGAGAAGAATATTGAACCAGACAGGACCCTAGGCCAAAATCGGTTCCATTGCTTTGGTTTCCAGGCATGTTTCCTAAAAACCCTGGATTCCAATACCAACATTGGGGTTTTCCTGGGGCACCCATCAGAACAAACCTCGTCTCCACAAGGAAACTTGTGCATGGGAGCTATGTTAAAAGCTGAGGAGAATACTTCAGGGTCCCGGTGCCACCGCCCCATTCCAAGGCCCTCATGGACACAAACACACATTAGACCCATCCTCAGGAAAGTCCATTACAACTCCGCCCCCCCGGTGCTCCCGCAGAGCCATCATATCTAAACTGTCTTGTCCCTAGGAGACAATTGGAATGCGAGGCGGGCTTCCCAGGCATCCATCCTCGAACGTTGGTCTGGACTCATCCATATGGGATGTCCTGGAGCTGTCCAACAGTTCTCAATTGTCCCACAGAAGGATTCCTAGGAGGGGGCATCCCACCACTCCAAACGTGGGAAAACCTCCACACGGCCTGAGATTCGGCTCCCTTCATGAAGGGGCCGTCATGAACAGAAAATCCAAGCTGAGCCAACATCTGATCCTCGCTCTGACTTCAGATGCATGAGATATTGCTTCAGATCTTCAGCAGGAACATGCCGTGCTCTCGCCCTGAATCCCAAGTCTAGCTTGTGTTCTCAGACTTCCGTCCTCACACTCCTGGCCCCGAAGCCCACAAGTTTGGCAATTCCGGACCATCATTGCAGCACTCTGCCTGCCCTCTTGAAACAAAATATTGCCTAATGAGCTGCCCGGGCACATTAAATGAGAATAAACCTTAACGGCACTCGAATGTACCCATATTATATAGTCTAACCTGGGCAGTAATGCACTGTCTGACACAACCTGAGCCGGGACATCCTGAGCAACACCCAGACACTGACGGCACCCTGAGCCCATAAGACGTGCAGTGGCCATAGGTCATCATTTCTTCCCTACCTAAGTTTTCAGGCTTCAGAACCTAGACATTATCTCCAATCACTGCCCAGGGGTGAATGTGATGCATCAGAACTCCTCTTTTTCCACGGCAAGAAACCTTGTGGTTGCCATGTTGTCCAAGGTTCAGTGTAGGAAAAACCAGCATTCACCCTGAGGTCCCGCCCATTCTTGAGTGCGACGAGGGCATAAACACACATTGTGACCCTCAGCATGAGTCCTGTCCTCTAGTAAGTCCTTTCAGTGTCTAGACCATTAGATGCCATAATGGTTTGACATGTCCCTAGGCCCCAAATTTAAACCAGATTTCTGTTTGTCCAATCGCCCCTCCCTATGGCTCTACTCTGGAATCCCTCATTTGGTGGGACAACTGAGTTTGAAAAACAAAACAAAACAAAACAAAAACAACAAAAAAACTGACTTCTTCCATCCCACAGAATGACCCCAAACTCTTTGGACGGGGCCAAACCCCCCGGGAGTAAGACTCGTCCACTTCCCATGAGGTCATCCGGATATTTCATGACCATGAATGGCACGATATCCAGAGACAAAAACTTGAGCAACAGCCTCACACTCGCCCTTTTTTTCATATTCCGAAGAGTTCTCCTCATGGTCTATAGATCAGTCCTGCCATACCTATGACCCGAAACATAATCCGAGTTTGTGTTTTCAGACAACTGTCCAAATAGCCCAGGCCTACACACGCTACAGGCTCAGGACCCTGGAGCCAACATGAGGACTGTACTTGCCCTCTCCAAGGGAATTCTGTGTACCCATTCCAATGGCCACAACCCTACTAATAGGATAAACCTCCAAAGTCCCTGAGGCCATCCCAGTAGTGGTGGCTTCCCAGGACAAACAGAAGCAATCTGAGCCCATTTGAGAAACTACCTGCACTCAGACTCGTAGACTGATATCCCCAGAGGTAAAAAGGAAACGACCAGGCCACTAGGCCCTAATCGGATCCATTGTTTTGGTTTCCAGACATCTTCCTCAGAGGCCTGAATTTCAGTACCAGCATATGGCAGTTTCTTGACTCACCCATCAGAACAAATCTCATCTACACATGGGAAACTTGCACGATGGAGCTGTGTCAAAGCCTCTTTTTAAGAGAAACCTTCAGGGCCCCAGTGCCACCGCTTCATTCCAAGGTCACCATAGACACAAAAACACATTAGGACCCATCCACAGGAGAGACCATTTCAACTCAGCATATTCGGTTGCTCCACGATATCCAGCAGATGTAACTTGTATTGTTGCTAGGAGACAATTGGATTGCGAGGTGGCCTACCCCGCCATCCATCCTTAGAACCCTGCTCGGAATCGTTGGCCAAGAGCCAACCAACAAGTCTCAATTGTCTGCAGAAGAATCTTTGTAGTAGGGAGCTTCTCACAACACCAATCGTGAGAAACCCCCATGGCCTCGTGATCCCGCCCCCCTTCATGAAGGGGCCATCAGGGTCATAAGGTCCAACCTGAGAAATAGTCTGATCCTCACCCTGACTGCAGATGCACGAGATCTCAATTCAGATCTGTATATTGTGCCTGCCATTTACTCACCCAGAAACCTAAGCCAAGCTTGGGTTCTCAGACTTCCGTCCTCAGACTACTGGCCCACAAGCCCTCCAGTTTGGCAATACAGAACTACAATGCAGCAATCTGCCTTCCCTCCAGAATAAAAACATTGCTCTCTCGGGCTACCCAGAAACCCCAAAGGAGGATCAACCTGCACGCCATTCGGCTGTACCCCAAATATATAGGCTGACCTGGGCACTAATGCCCTTTCTGACACAGCCTGAGCCTGGACCTCCTGGCCCCACCCAGACAGCTGGCCGCACATTGAGCACATCGGACCCGCCATGGCCTTAGGTCGTCAACTCTTCTCAACCTCGGTTTTCAGGCATCAGAACATAGACCTTATCTCCAATCACAGCCCGGGTGGGAAAATGATGCAGAAATCAGAACTCTTTCCCCATGGCAAGAAACCTTGTGGTTGGCATGTTGTTCAAGGTTCAGTGTAGTTGAAACCAATGTGGCCCATGAGGCCCCGTCCATGCTTGCAGGCCACATTGGTCACAAACACACATTGTGACCCTCAGCCTGAGCCCAGTCCTCAGGTAAGGCCTCTCAGTTGCTGGATGGAGAGACAGCATATTGGGCTTGCCATGCCCCTAGGCCCCAATTTTTAACCATAGCTCGGGTTGTCCCTTCACTCTTCCCCAGGGCTCTGCTTTGGAATTCCTCTTTTGGTGGGACTCCTGAGGTAACAAACATGAAAAGAGTCCTCCCATCCCACAGATTGACGAAAAACAATTGGGATCGGGCCAAGTCCACAGAGAGCAAGTTTCGTCCATGGCCCATGAGGCCTCCCCAACATTCCACGGCCATCGCTGATACAAAATCCAGAGACAAAACCCTGTGCATGCGCCTCAGACTGGCTCATTCTTCATATCCTGAAGAGTTCTTCAGATAAGAACCTACACGGCACTCGAATGCACCCAAAATATATAGTCTAACCTGGGCACTAATGCACTGTCTGACAACCTGAGCCCGAACCTCGTGACCAACACCCAGACAACTGACCGCACACTGAGCACATCAGACCCGTCATGGCCTTAGGTCATCAACTCTTCCCTACCTCAGTTTTCAGGCTTCAGAACCTGACCTTATCTCCAATCACTGCCCAGGGGTGACTGTGATGAAGAAATCAGAACTATTCCTTACCCATGTCAAGAAACCTTGTGGTTGGCATGTTGTCCAACGTTCAGCATAGGGGAAACCAGCATTCACCCTGAGTCCCCGCCCATTCTTGAGTGCGACAAGGGCATAAACACGCATTGTGACCCTCAGCGTGAGTCCTGTCCTCTAGTACGTCCTGTCAGTGGCTGCACCATTAGATGTCATAATGGGCTAGACATGTCCCTAGGCCCCAATTTTTAACCAGATTTCTGGATGTCCAGTCGCCCCTCCTCAGGGCTCTACTATGGAATCCCCCATTTGGTGGGGACCTCAGGTTGAAAAACAAAACAAAACAAATCAACAACAACAGAACAACGGACTTCTTCCATCCCACAGAATGACCCCAAACTCTTTGGACGGGGTCAAACCCCCAGAGAGTAAGACTCGTCCATTTCCCATGAAGTAACCCGGATATTTCACGACCATGAGTGACACGATATCCAGAGACAAAAACTTGAGCAAGAGCCTCACACTCGCCAATTTTCATATCCTGAAGAGTTCTCCTCATGGTCTGTAGTATAGTCCTGCCATACCTATGACGCGAAACATAAGCCGAGTTTGTGTTTTCAGACAACTGTCCAAACAGCCCTGGGATACACACCCTACAGGCTCACATCCCTGGAGCCAAACCTGACGACTGTGCTTGCCCTCTCCAAGGGAATAGTATGTGCCCACTCCAATGGCCACAAGCCTACTAATAGGATAAACCTCCAAAGTCCCTGAGGCCATCCCAATATTTGTGGATTCCCAGGACAAACAAGGGCAATCTGTGCCCATCTGAGCAGCTACCGGCTTCAGACACATAGACTGATGTCCCCAGAGGTAAAAAGGAACGAACAGGCCCCTAGGCCCTAATCGGATCCATTGCTTTGGTTTCCAGGCATCTCTCCTCAGAGGCCTGGATTTCAATAACAGCATATGTCTGTTTCTTGACTCACCCATCAGAACAAATATCATCTACACATGGGAAACTTGCACGATGGAGCTGTGTGAAAGCCTCTCTTTAGGAGAACCCTTAGGGCCCCATGCCACCGCTTCATTCCTAGGTCTCCATAGACGCAAAACCATATTAGGACAAATCCACGTGAGAGTCCATTTCAACTCAGCCTCCTCGGTTGCTCCCGCAGATACAGCAGATCTAACCTGTCTTGTTGCGTGGAGACAATTGGAATGCGAGGTGGGATACCCATCCATCCATCCTTAGAACCCTGCTCGGAATCGTTGTCCTGAGGCCAACCAACAGATCTCAATTGACCTCAAGCAGAATCTTTGCAGTTGGGAGCTTCTCACACAAACTCCCATCTTGGGAAAACCACCATGGCCTCGCGATCACCCCCCCCCCCCCCCTCAAAAAGGGCCATCAGAGACCGATGTCCAACCTGAGCGATCGTCTGATTCTCGCCCTGACTTCAGAAGCACGAGATCTCGATTCAAATCTGTAGATTGTGCTTGCCATATCCTCACCCAGAAACCTAGGCCTAGCTTGGGTTCTCAGACTTCCGTCCTCAGACTAATGGCCCACAAGCCCTCCAGTTTGGCAATCCAGAACTACAATGCAGCACTCTGCCTTCCCTCCAGAAGAAAAACATTGCCATCTCAGGCTACCCAGAAACGCCAAATGAGGATCAACCTGCACGCCATTCGTCTGTACCCCAAATATATAGGCTGACCTGGGCACTAATGCCCTTTCTGACACAGCCTGAGCCTCGACCTCCTGGCCCCACCCAGAGAGCTGGCCGCACACTGAGCACATAGGACCCGCCATGGCCTTAGTCGTCATTTCTTCTCAACCTCGGTTTTCAGGCTTCAGAACCTAGACCTTATCTCCAATCACGGCCCGGGTTTGAAAATGATGCAGACATCAGAACTCTTTCCCCATGGCAAGAAACCTCGTGGTTGGCTGTTGTCCAAGGTTCAGAGTAGTTGAAACCAGTGTGGCCCATGAGGCCCCGTCCATGCTTGCGGGCCACATTGGTCACAAACACACATTGTGACCCTCAGCCTGAGCCTAATCCTCAGGTAAGGCCTCTCAGTGGCTGGATGGAGAGACAGCATATTGGGCTTGCCATGCCCCTTGGCCCCAATTTTAAAACATATTTCGGGATGTCCCTTTACTCTTCCCCAGGGCTCTCCTTTGGAATTCCTCTTTTGGTGAGACCTCTGAGGTAACAAACCTGAAAAAGAGTCCTCCCATCCCACAGATTGACTAAAAACAATTGGGATCGGGCCAAATCCACAGAGAGGAAGATTCGTCCATGGCCCATGAGGCCTCCCCAACATTCCACGGCCATCGCTGATACAAAATCCAGAGACAAAAGCCTGAGCACGTGCCTCAACTCGCTCATTCTTCATATCCTGAAGAGTTCTTCAGATAAGAACCTACACGGCACTCGAATGCACCCAAAATATATAGTCTAACCTGGGCACTAATGCACTGTCTGACAACCTGAGCCCGGACCTCGTGACCAACACCCAGACAGCTGACCGCACACTGAGCACATTAGACCCGCCATGGCCTTAGGTCATCATCTCTTCCCTACCTCAGTTTTCAGGCTTCAGAACCTAGACCTTATCTCCAATCACTGCCCAGGGGTGACTGTGATGCAGAAATCAGAACTCTTCCTTACCCATGGCAAGAAACCTTGTGGTTGGCATGTTGTCCAACGTTCAGTGTAGGAGAAACCAGCATTCACCCTGAGGCCCCGCCCATTCTTGAGTGCGACGAGGGCATAAACACGCATTGTGACCCTCAGCGTGAGTCCTGTCCTCTAGTACGTCCTCTCAGTGGCTGGACCATTAGATGTCATAATGGGCTTGACATGTCCTTAGGCCCCAATTTTTAACCAGATTTCTGGTTGTCCAGTCGCCCCTCCCCAGGGCTCTACTCTGGAATCCCTCATATGGTGGGACACCTGAGGTTGAAAAACAAACAAAACAAATCAACAACAACAGAACAACGGACTTCTTCCATCCCACAGAACGACCCCAAACTCTTTGGACGGGGCCAATCCCCCAGAGAGTAAGACTCGTCCATTTCCCATGAAGTCACCCGGAAATTTCAAGACCATGAGTGACACGATATCCAGAGACAAATACTTGTGCAAGAGCCTCACACTCGCCCTTTTTTCATATCTCGAAGTTTTCTCCTCATGGTCTGTAGATCAGTCCTGCCATACCTATGACGCGAAACATAAGCCGAGTTTGTGTTTTCAGACAACTGTCCAAACAGCCCTTGCCTATAACCCCTACAGGCTCAGGCCCCTGGAGCCAAACCTGAGGACTGTGCTTGCCCTCTCCAAGGGAATTGTATGTTCCCATTCCAATGGCCACAACCCTACTAATAGGATAATCCTCCAAAGTCCCTGAGGCCATCCAAATATTTGTGGCATCCCCGGACAAACAGGGGCAATCTGGGCCCATCTGAGCACCTACCGGCACTCAGACCCGGAGACTGATGTCCCCAGAGGTAAAAAGGAACGAACAGGCCCCTAGACACCTATCGGATCCATTGCTTTGGTTTCCAGGCATCTCTCCTCAGAGGCCTGGATTTCAATAACAGCATATGTCTGTTTCTTGACTCACCCATCAGAACAAATCTCATCCACACATGGGAAACTTACACGATGGAGCTGTGTGATTTCCTCTCGTTAGGAGAAACCTTCAGGGCCCCAGTGCCACCGCTTTATTCCAAGGTCTCCATAGACACAAAATCATATTAGGACACATCCACGGGAGAGTCCATTTCAACTCAGCCTCCTCGGTTGCTCTCCCAGATCCGGCAGATCTAACCTGTCTTGTTGCTGGAGACAATTGGAATGCGAGGTGGCCTACCCAGCCATCCATCCTTAGAACCCTGCTCGGAATCGTTGTCCTGGATCCAAACAACAGGTCTTAATTGTCTTGCAGAAGAATCTTTGCATTTGGGATCTTCGCAGAACTCCCATCTTGGGAAAAACCCCATGGCCTCGTGATCCACCCCCCCTTCAAGAAGGGGCCATCAGTGACAGAATGTCCTAGCTGAGCGATCGTCTATCCTCGCCCTGGCTTCAGATGCACGAGATCTCGATTCAGGTCTGTAGATTGTGCCTGCCATATCCTCACCCAGAAACCTAGGCCTAGCTTGGGTTCTCAGACTTCCGTCCTCAGACTACTGGCCCACAAGCCCTCCAGTTTGGCAATCCAGAACTACAATGCAGCAATCTGCCTGTCCTCCGGAAGGAAAACATTGCCCTCTCGGGCTACCAAGAAACCCCAAATGAGGATCAACCTGCACACCATTCTGCTGTACACCAAATATATAGGCTGACCTGGGCACTAATGCCCTTTATGACACAGCCTGAGACTAGACCTCCTGGCCCCACCCAGACTGCTGGCCTCACAATGAGCACATCGGACCCGCCATGGCCTTAGGTCGTCATCACTTCTCAACCTCGGTTTTCAGGCTTCAGAACCTAGACCTTATCTCCAATCACGGCCCGGGTTTGAAAATGATGCAGAAATCAGAACTCTTTCCCCGTGGCAAGAAACCTTGTGGTTGGCATGTTGTCCAAGGTTCAGTGTACTTGAAACCAGTGTGGCCCATGAGGCCCCCCCATGCTTGTGGGCCACATTGGTCACAAACACACATTGTGACCTTCAGCCTGAGTCCAGTCCTCAGGTAAGGCCTCTCAGTGGCTGGATGGAGAGACAGCATATTGGGCTTGCCATGCCCCTAGGCCCCAATTTTTAACCATAGTTCGGGTTGTCCCTTCACTCTTCCCCTGGGCTCTGCTTTGGAATTCCTCTTTTGGTGAGACACCTGAGGTAACAAACCTGAAAGAAGTCCTCCCATCCCACAGATTGAAGAAAAGCAATTGGGATCGGGCCAAATCCACAGAGAGCATGATTCGTCCATGGCCCATGAGGCCTCCCCAACATTCCACGGCCATCGCTGATACAAAATCCGGAGACAAAAGCCTGAGCATGTGCCTCAGACTCGCTCATTCTTCATATCCTGAAGAGTTCTTCAGATAAGAACCTACACGGCACTCGAATGCACCCCAAAAATATAGTCTAACCTGGGCACTAATGCACTCTCTGACAACCTGAGTCCGGACCTCGTGTCCAACACCCAGACAGCTGACCGCACACTGAGCTCATCAGACCCGACATGGCCTTAGGTCATAATCTCTTCCCTACCTCAGTTTTCAGGCTTCGGAACCTAGACCTTATGTCCAATCACTGCCCAGGGGTGACTGTGATGCAGAAATCAGAACTCTTCCTTACCCATGGCAAGAAACCTTGTGGTTGGCATGTTGTCCAACGTTCAGTGTAGGAGTAACCAGCATTCACACTGAGGCCCCGCCCATTCTTGCGTGCGACGAGGGCATAAACACGCATTGTGACTCTCAGCATGAGTCCTGTCCAGCAGTACTTCCTCTCAGTGGCTGTACCATTAGATGTCATAATGGGCTTGACATGTCCCTAGGCCCCAATTTTTAACCAGATTTCTGGTTGTCTAGTCGCCCCTCCCCAGGGCTCTACTCTGGAATCCCTCATTTGATGGTACACCTGAGGTTGAAAAACAAACAAAACAAATCAACAACAACAGAACAACGGACTTCTTCCATCCCACAGAACGACCCCATACTCTTTGGACGGGGCCAACCCCCAGAGTGTAAGACTCGTACATTTCCCATGAAGTCACCCGGAAATTTCACGACCATGAGTGTGACGATATACAGAGACAAAAACTTGAGCAAGAGCCTCACACTCGCCCTTTTTTCATATCCCGAAGAGTTCTCCTCATGGTCTGTAGATGAGTCAGTCCTGCCATACCTATGACCCGAAACAAAAACCGAGTTTGTGTTTTCAGACAACTGTCCCTGGCCACACACCCTACAGGCTAAGGCCCCTGGAGCCAAACCTGACGACTGTTCTTGCCCTATCCAAGGGAATTTTATGTGCCCATTCCAAAGACCACAACCCTACTAATAGGATAAACCTCCAAAGTCCCTGAGGCCATCCAAATATTTGTGGCATCGCAGGACAAACAGGGGCAATCAGGGTCCATCTGAGCACCTACCTGCACCTAGAACCGCAGACTGATGTCCCCAGTTGTAAAAAGGAACCAACAGGCCCCTAGGCACCTATCGGATCCATTGCTTTGGTTTCCACGCATCTCTCCTCAGAGGCCTGCATTTCAATAACAGAATATGGCTGTTTCTTGACTCACCCATCAGAACAAATCTCATCCACACATGGGAAACATGCATGATGGAGCTGTGTGAATGCCTCTCTTTAGGAGAACACTTCAGGGCCCCAGTGCCACCGCTTCATTCCAAGGTCTCCGTAGACATAACATCATATTAGATCACATCCACGGGAGAGTCCATTTCAACTCAGCCTCCTCGGTTGCTCCCCCAGATCCAGCAGATCTAACCTGTCTTGTTGCGTGCAGACAATTGTAATGCGAGGTGGCCTACCCAGCCATCCATCCTTAGAACCCTGCTCGGAATCGTCCTGGAGCCATCCAACAGGTCTCAATTGTCCTGCAGAAGAATCTTTGCAGTTGGGAGCTTCTCAGAACTCCCATCCTGGGAAAACCCCCATGGCCTCGTGTTCCACTCCCCCCGTTCAAGAAGGGGCCCTCAGGGACAGAATGTCCAACCTGAGCGATCGTCTGATCCTCGCCCTGGCTTCAGATGCACGAGATCTCGATTCAGGCCTGTAGATTGTGCCTGACATATCATCACCCAGAAACCTATGCCTAGCTTTGTTACTCAGACTTCCGTCCTCAGACTACTGGCCCACAAGCCCTCTAGTTTGGCTATCCAGAACTACAATGCAGCACTCTGCCTGCCCTCCAGAAGAAAAACATTGCCCTCTCAGGCTACCCAGAAACCCCAAATGAGGATCAACCTGCACGCCATTCGTCTGTACCCCAAATATATAGGCTGACCTGGGCACTAATGCCCTTTCTGACACAGCCTGAGCCTGGACCTCCTGGTCCCACCCAGACAGCTGGCCTCACACTGAGCACATCATGGAAAGAGACTCCAACCTGACCCAACGGCTGATATTCGCCTTGACTTCAGATGCACGAGATCTTGATTAAGCTCTTCAGAGTGTACCTGCTGTGCCTCACCCCAAAACCTAAGCATAGCTAGTGTTCTCAGACTTCCGTCCTCACTCTCCTGGACCACACGCCCTCCATTTTGGGATTTCTGATGAATCAGTGCTGCACTCTGCCTGCCCTCTAGAAGAAAAACGTTGCCCTATGGGTCTACCAGAAACCTCAAATGAGGATAAACCTGCATGCTACTCAACTGTACACCAATTATATCGTCTAGCCTGTGCACTGATGCCCTGTCTGACACAACCTGAGGCCTGAATTCCCAACAGACACCCAGACAGCTTGCCATACACTGAGAACATCTGAACCGCCATGGCATTATGTTGCCATCTCTTTCCAACCTGGTTTTCTGGCTACAGAAACCTAGACCTTATCTCTACTCATTTCCCATGGGTGAACGTGATGCAGAAATCATAACTCCTCCTTCCCTCTCGCCAGAATCTTGTGGTTGGCATCTTATCCAAAGTTCAGTGTAGGACCCCTGTTGGGCCTACAAGAGTAGGAGTAGGGCCCCTGAGGGTAGTGTAGGGTCCCTGAGGCCCTGCCCATGCTTAAGAGCTGCGGTGGGCAAAAACACACATTGGGACCCTCAGTTTAAACCCTGTCCTGAAGTAAAGCCTCTCAGTGGCTGGACCATGAGCCCGCATATGGGGCCTGCCATGCCCCAAGTCACCCAATCTTAACCAGAGGTAGAGACATCTAGTCACCCCTACTCAGGGCTCTGCTCTAGAATCCCTCTTTGGTGTTACATTTGAGGTAGGTAAACACAGAAAGGATTCCTCCCACCCACAGAATGACCCCAATCACTTGGGATCAGGACATCCCCAGGAGAAATATTCCTCCATGGCCCATGAGGCCAGCCCGACATTCCACGGCCACTATTGACACAAAATCCAGAGACATAAGCCTCACCCTTAGGTCATAGCCCAAAAAATTCTCCTCATAGTCTGTAGATCGGGCCTGCCATACCTATGTCCCCAAACCGTGTTTTCAGACTTCTATCCTGACATCCCTGTCCCACACACCCTCCAGGCTGAGGCCCCTGGAGCCACACCTCAGGACTGAGCCTGCCCTCTCCAAGGAAATTCTTCCCATTCCATTGGCCACAACCCTACAGATTAGGAGAAACCTCCAAAGTCCCAGAGGCCATTCCAATAGTGTAGGCCGCCCAGTACAAAGAGGGGTGATCTCTCACAAGCTGAGCAACGACCTCAACTCACCCGTAGACAGATATCCCAAGAGAAAGGTATTAAACTGGAGAGGCCCCTAGAACGTAATTGGTTCCATTGCTTTTGTTTCTAAGCATCTCTCCTCAGAGGCCTGTTTTCCAATACCAGCATATGGGGGATTCCAGAGATACCAATCAGAACAAATCTTGTCTCCACATGGGAAACTTATCCTTTGGAGCTCTGTAAAAACCTCCAGTTAGGAGAAACCTTCAGGTAACCGGAGCCACCGCCCTATTCCAAGGTCTCCATGGACACAAACCCGCATTATGACCATTCGGCAGGAGAGTACATTTCAACTCAGCCCCGTTGATTACTCCCCCAGAGCCAGAATATCAAACCTTCCTTTTTGCTAGGAGACAACTTGAATGCAAAGCAGACTCTCTAGGCATCCATCGTTGGAATCCTGCTCTGGCGCCGTTCCATATGGGATGTCCTGGGAGCCTTCAAAAAGGTCTTGACTGTCCTGCAGAAGGAATCCTTGCAGATTGGAGCATCTCACAACTCCTATCGTGGGAAAACCTACATGGCCTCATGAGATGCTCCCCTTTATAAAGGGGCCATCATGGACAGAAAATCCAACCTCAGCCAACTTCTGATCCATTGCTTTGGTTTCTATGTATCTCTCCTCAGAGGCCTGGTTTCCAGTATCAGAATATGGGGGTTTCCTAAGGAAACAATCAGAACAGATCTCATCTCCACATGAGAAACTTGCTCTTTGGAGCTGTGTCAATACCTCAGGTTAGGAGGATCCTTCAGGGCGCTGGCACCATGGCCCAATTCCAAGGTCTCCAAGGACACAAACTTACATTATGATCCATCCTCAGGAGAGTCCATTTCAAATCAGCCCCCTCGGCTGCTCACCCAGAGCCAGCAGATCAAACCTGCCTTGTCACTAGGAGACAGTTGAATGCGAGGTGGGCTGCCCAGGCATCCATCCTTAGAACCCTGCTCTGGAGAATTTCTTTATGGGACGTCTTGAATCCAACCAACCTGTCTTGACTGTCTCGCAGAATGAATCCTTGCGGTTTGAAGCATCACACAATCCCACTGTGAGAAAACCTCCATTTCCTCATGATGCCCCACACCTTCATAAATGGGCCATTACGGACAGAAACTCCATCCTAAGCCAAAGTCTGATCCGCGCCCTGAATTCAGAAACACGAGATCTCGATTCAGCAATTGAGAGTGTGCCTGCTGTGCCCTCGCCCCGAAACCTAAGCCTAACTTGTGTTCTCAGACTTCCGTCTTCACAATCCTGGCCACACCCGTCCAGTTTGGCAATTCTGGAGACACAATGCAGCACTCTGCCTGCCCTCCAGAAGAAAAAAAATGTTGCCCTATAGGGCTAACCAGAAACGCCAAATGAGTAACAACCTGCATGCCACTCGACCATACCCCAATTATACAATCTAGCCTGTTCACTAAAGCCCTGTCTGACACAGCCTGAAGGCAGACCTCCAGTCCAACACCCAGACAGCTGGCCGTACACTGAGCATATCAAACCCACAATGGCTTTCGGCCATCATCTCTACCCAACCTCAGTTTTCACCTTCAGAACCTAGACCTTATCTCCACTCACTGCTCAGGAGTGAACGTGATACAAGAATCAGAACTTCTCCTTCGCCATGGCAAGAAACCTTGTGGTTGGCATGTGGTCCAACGTTCATTGTAGGAGAAAGCAGCATGGACTATGTGGCCCCAAATATCCCTGAGGGCTACAATTTGCACAAACACACATTGTGACCCTCAGCGTGAGCCCTATCCTCATGTAAAGCCTCTTAGTGACTGGAACAACAGCCCACATATGGGGCTTGCCAAGCCCCTAGTCCCCCATTCTGGCCCTCCAGAAGAAAAACGTTGCTCTATGGGGATCTCCATAAACCCCAAATGAGGATCAACCTGCTCGGTTCTCGAACTCACCCCAATTGGATTGTTCGGGTTGTCCATTCATCCCTCCCCAGAGCTCTGCTTTGGAATCCCTCTTTTGGTGGGACGCCTGAGGTAACAAAACTAAAACGACTCCTCCCATCCTTCAGATTGACCCCAAACAATTGGGATTGGACCAAATTCACAGAGAGGAAGTATCGTCCATGGCCCATGAGGCCTCCCCGAGATTCCACAGCCATCGTTGACAACAAATCCAGAGACAAAAGTCTGAGCAAGCGCCTCACACTCGCTCTTTTGTCGTATCCCGAAGAGTTCTCCTCACGGTCTGTAGATCGGGCCTGCCATACCTACTTCCCAAACCTAAGCCGAGTTTGTGTTTTCAGACTTCTGTCCCCACATTCCTGGCCCACAGACCCTTCAGGCTGGGGCCCCTGGAGCCACACATCAGGACTGTGCCTGTCCATACCATGGGAATTCTGCCCATTCCATTGTCCACAATCGTACAAATTAGGAAAAACCTCCAGAGTCCCCAAGGACACCCCAATAATGTAGGCCGCCCAGGACAAACAAGGTTCTTCTGAAACCAGCTGAGCATCTACCTCTACTCAGCGTAGATGGATGTCCCCAGAGAAGAAGATTGAATCAGACAGGCCCCTAGGCCTGAATCAGATTCATTGCTTTCGGTTACAGGTATCTCTCCTCAGAGGCCTGGTTTCCAATATTAGCATATGGGGATTTCATGAGGCAGCAATCAGAACAAATCTCTTCTCCACATGGGAAAATTATCATTTGAAGATGTCTCAAAACCTCCAGTTAGGAGAATCCTTCAAGGCCTGTGTGCCACTGCCCCATTACAAGGTCTCCATAGACACAGAAACACAATAGGACCCATCCACAGGAGAGTCCATTTCAACTGAGTGTATTCGGGTGCTCCGCGAGATCCAGCAGATCTAACTTGTCTTGTTGCTAGGAGACAATTGGAATGTGAGGTGGCCTACCCCGCCATCCATCCTTAAAACCCTGCTCGGAATCGATCGCCTGGAGCCAACCAACAGGTCTCAATTGTCCTGCAGAAGAATCTTTGAAGTTGGGAGCTTCTCAGAACTCCCATCTTCAGAGAAACCCCATGGCCACATGATCCCCCCCCCTTCAAGAAGGGGCCATCAGGGACAGAATGTCCAACCCGAGCGATCGTCTGATCCTCGCGCTGACTTCAGATGCACGAGATCTCGGTTCAGGTCTGTAGATTGTGCCTGCCATGTCCTCACCCAGAAACCTAAGCCTAGCTTGTGTCTTCAGACTTCTGTCCACAGACTACTGGCTCACAAGCCCTCCAGTTTGGCAAACAAGAACTACAATGCAGCACTCTACCTGCCCTGCAGAAGAAATAAATTGTCCTCTGGGGCTACCTAGAAACCCCAAATGAAGATCAACCTGCACGACACTTGGCTATTCCCAAAATATATAGGATGACCTGGGCAATAAAGCCCTTTCTGAAACAGCCTGAGCCTGGACCTCCTAGGCCCACCCAGACAGCTGGCTACAAACAGAACTTCAGACCCCCAATGGCCTTAGTTCGTTATCCCTTCCCAACCTCAGTTTTCAGGCTTCAGAACCTAGACCTTATCTCCAATTCTGCCCAGGTTTGAAAATGATGCAGAAATCAGAACTCCTTCCCGATGGCAGGAAAACTTGTGGTTGGCTTGTTGTCCAACGTTCAGTGTAGTGGAAACCAGTGTGTCCCTTGAGACCCCGCAATTGCTCGTGGTCCAGATAGGTAGAAAACACACATTGTGACCCTCAGCCTTAGCCCAGTCCTCAGGTAAGGCCTCTCAGTGGCTGGATGAAGAGACAGCATATTGGGCTTGCCATGCCCCTAGGCCCCAATTTTTAACCATAATTCGTGTTGTCCCTTCACTCTTCCCCAGGGCTCTGCTTTGGAATTACTCTTTTGGTGGGACACCTGATGTAACAACCCTGAAAGGAGTACTCCATCCAACAGATTGACGAAACACAATTGGGATCGGGCCAAATCCACAGAAAGCAAGATTCGTCCATGGCCCATGAGGCCTCCTCGACATTCCACGGCCATCGCTGATACAAAATCCAGAGACAAAAGCCTACGCAAGCGCCTCAGACTCGCCCTATCTTCATATCCTGAAGATGTCTTCTCATGGTTTGTAGATCGGGCCTGCCATACCTACGTCCCCAAACATAAGCTGAGTTTGTGTTTTCAGACTTCTGTCCTCAAAGTCCTGGGCCACATACCCTCCAGGCTGGGGACCCTGGAGCCACACATTAGGACTGTGCCTACCCAATCCATGGGAATTCTGCCCATTCCATTGTCCAAAATCATACAAATTAGGAGAACCCTCCAAAGTCCCTGAGGCCATCCCAATAGTATAGGTAGCCCGGGACAAAAAAAGGGCAGTCTGACACCAGCTGAGCATCTACCTCCACTCATAACCTAGAAGGATGTCCCCAGAGAAGAAGATTGAACCAGACAGGACCCTAGGCCAAAATCGGATCCATTGCTTTGGTTTACAGGCATGTCTCCTCAAAACACTAGTTTTCAATACCAGCATTGGGGTTTTCCTGAGGCACCCATCAGAACAAACCTCGTCTCCACAAGGAAACTTGTGCATGGGAGCTATGTCAAAAGCTTAGGAGAATACTTCAGTGTCCCGGTGCCACCGCCCCATTCCAAGGCCCTCATGGACACAAACACACATTAGACCCATCCTCAGGAAAGTCCATTTCAACTCAGCCACCCCGGTTGCTCCCGCAGAGCCATCAGATCTAAACTGTCTTGTCGCTAGGAGACAATTGGAATGCGAGGCGGGCTTCCCAGGCATCCATCCTCGAACGTTGGTCTGGATTCATCCATATGGGATGTCCTGGAGCTGTCCAACAGGTCACAATTGTCCCGCAGAAGGAATCCTTGGAGGGGGCATCCCACCACTCCCAACGTGGGAAAACCTCCACGCTCTCAAGGATCCGCTCCCTTCATGAAGGGGCCGTCATGAAAGAAATCCAAGCTGAGCCAACGTCTGATCCTCGCTCTGACTTCAGAAGCATGAGATATTGCTTCAGATCTTCAGGGGGTACATGCCGTACCCTCGCCCTGAAACCCAAGTCTTTTGTCTCAGACTTCCATCCTCACACTCCTGGCACCGAAGCCCACAAGTTTGGCAATTCCGGACCATCATTGCAGCACTCTGCCTGCCCTCTAGAAAAAATATATTGCCTAATGAGCTGCCCGGGCACATTAAATGAGATTAAACCTACACGGCACTCGAATGTACCCAAATTATATAGTCTAACCTGGGCAGTAATGCACTGTCTGACACAACCTGAGCCGGGACCTCCTGACCAACACCCAGACAGCTGACCGCACACTGAGCACATCAGACCCGCCATGGTCTTAGGTCATCATCTCTTCCCTACCTCAGTTTTCAGGCTTCAAAACCTAGACCTTATCTCCAATCACTGCCCAGGGGTGACTGTGATGCAGAAATCAAAACTCCTGCTTGCCCATGGCAAGAAACCTTGTGGTTGCCATGTTGTCCTACGTTCAGTATAGGAGAAACCAGCAAACCCCCTGAGGCCCCGCCCATTCTTGAGTGTGAAAAGGGCATAAACACGCATTGTGACCCTCAGCGTGATTTCTGACCTCTAGTAAATCCTCTCAGTGGCTGGACCATTAGAAGTCATAATGGGCTTGACATGTCCCTAGGCCCCAATTTTTAACCAGATTTCTGCTTGTCCACTCACAACTCCCCAGGGCTGTACTCTGGAATCCCTCATTTGTTGGGACACCTGAGGTTGAAAAACAAAACAAAACAAATCAAAAACAACAAAAAAATGAACTTCTTTCATCCCACAGAGTGACCCCAAACTCCTTGCACGGGGCCAAACCCCAGAGAGTAAGACTCGTCCATTTCCCCTGAAGTCACCAGGAAATTTCACCACCATGAATGACACAATATCTAGAGACAAAATCGTGAGCAAGAGCCTCACACTCACCCATTTTTCATATCCCAAAGTGTTTTCCTCATGGTCTGTAGATCAGTCCTGCCATACCTATGACCTGAAACATAAGCCGAGCTTGTGTTTTCAGACAACTGTCCATACAGCCCTGGCCTACACACCCTACAGGCTCAGGCCCCTAAGGCCAAACCTGAAGAATGTGCTTGCCCTCTCCAATGGAATTGTATGTGCCCATTGCAATGGCAACAACCCTACAAATAGGATAAACCTCCAAAATTCCTGAGGCCATCCCAATAGTTGTGGCTTCCCAGGACAAACAGGGACAATCTGGATCCATCTGAGCACCTACCAGCACTCAGACCCGTAGACTGATATCCCCAGAGGTAATAAGGAACGAACAGGCCCTGAGGCACATATCGGATCCATTGCTTTGGTTTCCAGGCATCTCTCCTCAGAGGCCTTGATTTCAATAACAGCATAAGGCTGTTTCTTGACTCACCATGAGAACAAATCTCATCTAACATGGGAAACTTGCACGATGGAGCTGTGTGAAAGCCTCTAATTAGGAGAGCCGTTTAGGGCCACAGGCTTCATTCCAAGGTCTCCATAGACACATAATCATATTAGGACACATCCACAGGAGAGTCCATTTCAACTCAGCCTCCTCGGTTGCTCCCACAGATCCAGCAGATTTAACCTGTCTTGTTGCTTGGAGACAACAGGAATGCGAGGTGGGCTACCCAGCCATCCATCCTTAGAACCCTGCTCGGAATCGTTGTCTTGGAGCCAACCAACAGGTCTCAATTGTCCTGCAGAAGAATCTTTGCAGTTTGGAGCTTCTCAGAACTCCCATAGTGGGAAAACCCCCATGGCTCGTGATCCACCCACCCTTCAAGAAGGGGCCATCAGGGACAGAATGTCCAACCTGAGCGATCGTTTGATTCTCGCCCTGACTTCAGATGCACGTGATCTCGATTCAGGTCTGTAGATTGTGCCTGCCATATCCTCACCCAGAAACCTAGGCCTAGCTTGGGTTATCAGACTTCCGTCCTCAGACTACTGGCCCACAAGCCCTCCAGTTTGGCAATCCAGAACTACAATGCAGCACTCTGCCTGCCCTCCATAAGAAAAACATTATCCTCTGGGGCTACCCAGAAACCCCAATTAGGATCAACCTGCACGCCATTCGGCTGTACCCCAAATATATAGGCTGACTGGGCACTAATGCCCTTTCTGACACAGCCTGCGACTGGACCTCCTGGCCCCACCCAAACAGATGGCCGCACACTGAGCACATCGGACAAGTCATGGCCTTAGGTCATCATCCCTTCCCTACCTCAGTTTTCAGGCTTCAGAACCTAGACCTTATATCCAATCACTGCCCAGGGGTGACTGTGATGCAGAAATCAGAACTCTTCATTACCCATGGCAGGAAACCTTGTGGTTAGCATGTTGTCCAACGTTCAGTGTAGGAGAAACCAGCATTCAGCCTGAGGCCCCGCCCATTCTTGAGTGCGACGAGGGCATAAACACGCATTGTGACCCTCAGCGTGAGTCCTGTCCTCTAGTACGTCCTCTCAGTGGCTGGACCATTAGATGTCATAATGGGCTTGACATGTCCCTAGGCCCCAATTTTTAACCAGATTTCTGGTTGTCCAGTCGCCCCTCCCCAGGGCTCTACTCTGGAATCCCTCATTTGGTGGGACACCTGTGGTTGAAAAACAAAACAAAACAAATCAACAACAACAGAACAACGGACTTCTTCCATCCCACGGAATGACCCAAAATCTTTGGACCGGGCCAAACCCCAGAGAGTAAGACTCGTCCATTTCCCATGAAGTCACCCGGAAATTTCACGAACATGAGTGACACGATATCCAGAGACAAAAACTTGAGCAAGAGCCTCACACTCGCCCTTTTTTCATATCCCGAAGAGTACTCCTCATGGTCTGTAGATCAGTCCTGCCATACATATGACCCGAAACATAAGCCGAGTTCGTGTTTTCAGATAACTGTCCAAACAGCCCTGGCCTACACACCCTACAGGCTCAGGCCCCTGGAGCCAAACCTGACGACTGTGCTTGCCCTCTCCAAGGGAATTGTATGTGCCCATTCCAGTGGCCTCAACCCTACTAATATGATAAACCTCCAAAGTCCCTGAGGCCCTCCCAATATTTGTGGCTTCCCAGGACAACAGGGGCAATCTGGGCCCATCTGAGCCCCTACCGGCACTCAGACCCGTAGACTGATATCCCCAGAGGTAAAAAGGAACGAACAGGCCCATAGGCACCTATCGAATCTATTGCTTTGGTTTCCAGGCATCTCTCCTTAGAGATCATTAGAACCCTTAGAACCCTGCTCTTGCGTCGTTTCTTATGGAACATCCTTGAGCCATCCAACAGGTGTCGACTGTCCCACAGGAGTCCTTGTTCATGGACCACCTCACAACTCATATCATGGAAAGCTTCAAAGTTCACATGATGCCCCCAATCTTCATGAAGTCGGATCATGGAAAGAAACTCCAACCTGAACCAACGGCTGATCTTCGCCTTGACTTCAGATGCCCGAGATCTTGATTAAGCTCTTCAGAGTGCACCTGCTGTGCCCTCACCCCAAAACCTAAGCATAGCTGGTGTTCTCAGACTTCCGTCCTCACTCTCCTGGACCATATGCCCTCCATTTTGGGATTTCCGATGACACAGTGCTGCACTCTGCCTGCCCTCTAGAAGAAAAACGTTGCCCTATGGGTCTACCCAGAAACCTCAAATGAGGATAAACCTGCATGCCACTCAACTGTACACCAATTATATAGTCTAGCCTGTGCACTAATGCCCTGTCTGACACAACCTGAGGCCTGAAATCCCAACCGACACCCAGACAGCTTGCCGTACACTGAGAACATCTGAACCGCCATATCCTTAGGTTGCCATCTCTTTCCAACCTGGTTTTCAGGCTACAGAAACTTAGACCTTAACTCTACTCATTTCCCATGGGTGAACGTGATGCAGAAATCATAACTCCTCCTTCCCTCTCGCCAGAATCTTGTGGTTGGCATCTTATCCAAAGTTCAGTGTAGGACCCCTGTAGGGACTACAGGAGTAGTAGGAGGGCCCCTTAGGGTAGTGTAGGGTCCCTGAGGCCCCCTGCCCATGCTTAAGAGCTGCGGTGGGCACAAACACACATTGGGAGCATCAGTTTGAGCCCTGTCATCAAGTAAAGCCTCTCAGTGGCTGGACCATGAGCCCGCATATGGGGCCTGCCATGCCCCAAGTCAAACAATCTTAACCAGATTTAGAGACATCTAGTCACCCCTACTCAGGGCTCTGCTCTCTGGAATCCCTCTTTGGTGGGACATTTGAGGTAAGTAAACACAGAAAGGATTCCTCCCACCCACAGAATGACCCCAATCACTTGGGATCAGGCCACCCCAGGAGAAATATTCCTCCATGGCCCATGAGGCCAGCCCGACATTCCACGGCCACCATTGACACAAAATCCAGAGACATAAGCCTCACCCTTAGGTCATAGGCCAAAAAATTCTCCTCATAGTCTGTAGATCGGGCCTGCCATACCTACTTCCCCAAACCGTGTTTTCAGACTTCTATCCTGACATCCCTGTCCCACACACCCTCCAGGCTGAGGCCCCTGGAGCCACACCTCAGGACTGTGACTGCCCTCTCCAAGGAAATTCTTCCCATTCCATTGGCCACAATCCTACAGATTAGGAGAAACCTCCAAAGTCCCAGAGGCCATTCCAATAGTGTAGGCCGCCCAGTACAAAGAGGGGTGATCTGTCACAAGTTGAGCAACGACCTCAACTCACCCGTAGACAGATATCCCAAGAGAAAAGTATTAAACTGGAGAGGCCCCTAGAACGTAATTGGTTCCATTGATTTTGTTTCTAAGCATCTCTCCTCAGAGGCCTGTTTTCCAATACCAGCATATGGGGGATTCCAGAGATACCAATCAGAACAAATCTTGTCTCCACATGGGAAACTTATCCTTTGGAGCTCTGTAAAAAACCTCCAGTTAGGAGAAACATTCACGTAACCGGAGCCACCGCCCTATTCCAAGGTCTGCATGGACACAAACCCGCATTATGACCATTCGGCAGGAGAGTACATTTCAACTCAGCCCCGTTGATTACTCCCCCAGAGCCAGAATATCAAACCTGCCTTGTCGCTAGGAGACAACTGGAATGCAAAGCAGACTCTCTAGGCATCCATCGTTGGAATCCTGCTCTGGCGCCGTTCCATATGGGATGTCCTGGGAGCCTTCCAACAGGTCTTGACTGTCCTGCAGAAGGAATCCTTGCAGATTGGAGCATCTCACAACTCCTATCGTGGGAAAACCTACATGGCCTCATGAGATGCTCCCCTTTATAAAGGGGCCATCATGGACAGAAACTCCAACCTGAGCCAACTTCTGATCCATTGCTTTGGTTTCTATGTATCTCTCCTCAGAGGCCTGGTTTCCAATATCAGAATATGGGGGTTTCCTAAGGAAACAATCAGAACAGATCTCATCTCCACATGAGAAACTTGCTCTTTGGAGCTGTGTCAATACCTCAGGTTAGGAGGATACTTCAGGGCGCTGGCACCATGGCCCAATTCCAAGGTCTCCAAGGACACAAACTTACATTATGATCCATCCTCAGGAGAGTCCATTTCAACTCATTTAAGACCATCCTCAGGAAAGTCCATTCCAACTCAGCCCCCTCTGATGCTACCCCAAGCCAGCAGATCAAACGTTTCTTGTTGCTAGGAGACAATTGGAATTGAGGCTGTCGGCCCAGGCATCCATACTTAGAACCCTGTTCTGGAAAAATACCTTAAGAGACGTCCTGGAGCCATCCAACAAATCTTAATTGTCCCACAGAAGGAATCCTTGCGGTTTGGAGCATCTCACAACTCTAATAGTGGGAAAACCCCCATGGCCTCATAATACCCCCCCCCTTCATGAAGGGTCCAACATGGACAGAAACTCCAACCTGAGCCAAAGTCTGATCCTCGACCTGACTTCAGACTCATGAGATCTCAATTCAGCTCTGCAGAGTGTGCCTGCCATGTCCATTCCCCGAAACCTAAGCCTAGCTTGTGTTCTCAGACTTCCGTCCTCACTCTCCTGGCCCACAAGCCCTCCAGTTTGGGAATTCCGAAGCCACAATGCAGCACTCTGCCTGCCATCCAGAAGAAAAACTTTGCCCTCTGCTGCTAATAAGAAACCCCAAATGATTATCTAATGCATGCCACTTGACTGTAAAGCAATTATACAGCCTACCCTGAATACTAATGCCCTGTCTGGCACAGCCTGAGACAAGACATCCCAAACGACACCTAGACAGCTGGCTCCAACCTGGACACAAGGGACCCGCTATGGCTGTAGTTCGTCATCTCTTCGCAACCTCGGTTTTCAGGCTTCAGAACCTAGACCTTATCTCCAATCACTGCCCAGGGATGAACGTGATGCAGAAATTAGAATTCCTCCTTCCCCCCATGGCCAGAAACCTTGTGGTTGGCATATTGTCCAACGGTCAATGTGGGAAAAACCTGCATTGTCGGAAAGGCCTCGCCAGTGCTTGAGGGCCGCCTAAGGCATAGACATGCATTGTGACCTGTAGTGTCAGTCCCATATTAAAGTAACGCCTCTCAGTGGCTGGACCAAGATCCTGCATATGGGGCTTGTCATATCCATAGGCCCCCAGGCTTAACCAGAGAGCGAGTATTCCAGTTGTCAGTACCCAATTCTTGCTCCAGAATCCCTCTACTGGGGGGACACATGAAGCAGAAAACAGGACTCTTCCCTTCCCACAGAATGACCCTAAACTCTTGGGGGCTGGACAAACTACCAGAGAGTGAGACTTCTACGACCCATGAGGCAACTCCTACATTAAATGGCCATTGTGGACAAAATATCCAGAGACAAAATACTGAGCGACTGTCTCCCACTCACCCTTCTTTCATATCCAGAGGAGCTCCCCTCACGGACTGTAGATCAGGCCTGCCATAACCTCGGCCCCAAACCTGAGATGAGTTTGGGTTTTTGGATGTCTGTCTGCACAGCCGTGGCCCACACCGCCTGAGGATGGGGTCTCTGGAGCCACACCACAGAACTGTGCCTGCTCTCTCCTAAGAAACTGTCCGTTCCATTGGCCACCACTCTACAAAATAGTAGAAACCTCAAGGTCCCCAAGGACATCCCACTACCGCAAGCCGCACTGGACAAACAGGGGCATTATGACACCAGCTGAGCAACTACTACCTCCATGCAGACACACAGACTGATATCCGCAGAGACAGAAGATTGAACCAGGCAGGCCCCTAGGCCCTATTATGAACTCTGGCTTTGGTGTCCAGGTATCACTCCTCAGAGGCCTGGGTTCGAAGACCAGCATATGGGGCTATCCTGAGGCACCAGACAGAACACCTCTCATCTCCACATGGAAAGCTTCCTTGTTGGAGTTGTGTCAAACCCTTCGGGTTGGAGAATCCTGCAGAGTCCCTTAGCTACTGCCACATTCCAAGGTCTCCATGGCCACCAACCCACATTATTACTCATCCTCAGGAAAGTCCATTTAAACTCAGCCTTCTGGGTAGCTCGACCCAGAGCCCGCAGATTGAGTGTGCCTTGTCTCGACCAGGAAATGGGAAGGGGATTTGGCGTTTCTGGGCATCCATGCTTAGGCCCCTGCTCTTGAGTCTTTCTGTATGGGGCATCCTGGAACCATCCAATAGTACTCGACTGTCCTGAAGAAGGAAACTTTGAAGTTTGGAGCAGCTCACAACTCCCAGCGTAGGGAAACATCCCTGACATCATGACGCCCCCACCCCCTTCAGGAAGGGGCCATCACGGACACAAACTCCAGCTTGAGGCAACATCTGATATTCGCCCTGACCTCAGATGCAGGAGATCTCGATTCAGCCTCTGCACAGTGGGCCCAAACCTCGTGCTACCTTGTGTTTTCAGACTTCCTTCTTCACACTCCTGGCAAACATGTCCTCAAGACTTGGAATTCTGGAATCAAAATGCAGCCCTATGCTGGCCCTCCAGAAGAAAAACGTTGCTCTATGGGGATCTCCATATTTGGGGATCCAAATGAGGATCAACCTGCTCGGTTCTCGACCTCACCCCAATTGGATTGTTCGGGATGTCCATTCATCCCTCCCCAGAGCTCTGCTTTGGAATCCCTCTTTTGGTGGGACACCTGAGGTAACAAAACTAAAAGGACTCCTCCCATCCTTCAGATTGACCCCAAATAATTGGGATTGGACCAAATTCACAGAGAGGAAGTATCGTCCATGGCCCATGAGGCCTCCCCGAGATTCCAAAGCCATCGCTGGCAACAAATCCAGAGACAAAATTCTGAGCAAGCGCCTCACACTCGCTCTTTTGTCGTATCCCGAAGAGTTCTCCTCACGGTCTGTAGATCGGGCCTGCCATACCTACTTCCCAAACCTAAGCCGAGTTTGTGTTTTCAGGCTTCTGTCCCCACATTCCTGGCCCACAGACCCTTCAGGCTGGGGACTCTGGAGCCACACATCAGGACTGTGCTTGTCCATACCACGGGAATTCTGCCCATTCCATTGTCCACAATCGTACAAATTAGGAAAAACCTCCAGAGTCCCCAAGGACATCCCAATAATGTAGGACACCCAGGACAAAAAAGGGTCATCTGAAACCAGCTGAGCATCTACCTCTACTCAGCGTAGATGGATGTCCCCAGAGAAGAAGATTGAATCAGACAGGCCCCTAGGCCTGAATCAGATTCATTGCTTTCGGTTACAGGTATTTCTCCTCAGAGGCCTGGTTTCCAATATTAGCATATGGGGAATACATGAGGCAGCAATCAGAACAAATCTCTTCTCCACATGGGAAAATTATCCTTTGAAGATGTCTCAAAACCTCCAGTTAGGAGAATCCTTCACGGCCTGTGTGCCACTGCCCCATTACAAGGTCTCCATAGACACAAAAACACATTAGGACCCATCCACAGGAGAGTCCATTTCTACTCAGCGTATTCGGTTGCCCCGCGAGATCCAGCAGATCTAACTTGTCTTGTTGCTAGTAGACAATTGAAATGTGAGGTAACCTACCCCGCCATCCATCCTTAAAACCCTGCTGGGAATCGTTGGCCTGGCTCCAACCAACAGGTCTCAATTGTCCTGCAGAAGAAACTTTGCAGTTGGGAGCTTCTCAGAACTCCCATCGTGAGAGAACCCCCATGGCCACATGATCCCCCCCCCTTCATAAAGGGGCCATCAGGGACATAATGTCCAACTTGAGCGATCGTCTGATCCTCACCCTGACTTCAGATGCACGGGATCTCGGTTCAGGTCTGTAGATTGTGCCTGCCATGTCCTCACCCAGAAACCAAAGCCTAGCTTGTGTCCTCAGACTCTGTCCACAGACTACTGGCTCAGAAGTCCTCCAGTTTGGCAATCCAGAACTACAATGCAGCACTCTACCTGCCCTGAGAAGAAAAACATTGCCCTCTGGGGCTACCTAGAAACCCCAAATGAATATCAACCTGCACGACACTTGGCTATACGCAAAATATATAGGATGACCTGGGCAATAATGCCCTTTAGACATAGCCTGAGCCTGGACCTCCTAGGCCCACCCATACAGCTGGTTAAAAACTGAGAACGTCAGACCCCCCATGGCCATAGGTCGTTATCCCTTCCCAACCTCAGTTTTCAGGCTTCAGAACCTAGACCTTATCCCCAATCACTGCCCAGGTTTGAAAATGATGCAGAAATCAGAATTCCTTCCCGATGGCAGGAAAACTTGTGGTTGGCTTGTTGTCCAACGTTAAGCATAGTGGAAACCAGTGTGTCCCTTGAGGCCCCGCCATTGCTCGCGGTCCAGATAGGTAGCAAACACACATTGTGACCCTCATCCTTAGCCCAGTCCTCAGGTAAGGCCTCTCCGTGGCTGGATGAAGAGACAGCATATTGGGCTTGCAATGCCCCTAGGCCCCAATTTTTAACCATAGTTCGTTTTGTCCCTTCACTCTTCCCCAGGGCTCTGCTTTGGAATTCCTCTTTTGGTGGGACACCTGAGGTAACAACCCTGAAAGGAGTCCTCCATCCAACAGATTGACGAAAAACAATTGGGATCGGGCCAAATCCACAGAGAGCAAGATTCATCCATGGCCCATGAGGCATCCTCGACATTCCACGGCCATCGCTGATACAAAATCCAGAGACAAAAGCCTATGAAAGCACCTCAGACTCGCACTATCTTCATATCCTTAAGATGTCTTCTCATGGTTTGTAGATTGGGCCTGCCATACCTACGTCCCCAAACATAAGCTGAGTTTGTGTTTTCAGACTTCTGTCCTCAATGTCCTGGGCCACACACCATCCAGGCTAGGGACCCTGGAGCCACACATTAGGACTGTGACTGTCCATACCACGGGTATTCTGCCCATTCCATTGTCCACATTCGTACAAATTAGGGAAAACCTCCAGAGTCCCCAAGTACATCCCAATATTGTAGGCCGCCCAGGACAAACAAGGGTCATCTGAAACCAGCTGAGCATCTACCACTACTCAGCGTAGATGGATGTCCCCAGAGAAGAAGATTGTATCAGACAGGCTTCTAGGCCTGAATCAGATTCATTGCTTTCGGTTAAAGGTATCTCTCCTCAGAGGCCTGCTTTCCAATATTAGCATATGGGGATTTCATGAGGCAGCAATCAGAACAAATCTCTTCTCCACATGGGAAAATTATCCTTTGAAGATGTCTCAAAATCTCCAGTTAGGAGAATCCTTCAGTGTCTGTGTGCCACTGCCCCATTACAAGGTCTCCATGGACAGAAATCCACATTAGAACCCATCCACAGGAAATTCCATTTCAACTCAGCTCCCTTGGTTGCTCTCCCAGAGCGAGCAGACTGAACCTGTCTTGACTAGGAGACAATTGGAGTGCGAGGCGGGCTGCCCAACCATCCATCCTTAGAGCTCTGCTCTGGTGTCGTTCCGTATGGGATGTCCTGGAGCCATCCAACAGGTCTCAAATGTCCAGCAGAAGGAATCCTTGAGTTTTGGAGCATCTCACAACTCCCAACCTGGGAAAATCTAGATGGCTTTGTGATGCCCCCCCCCCCCATTTATGAAGGGGAAATCATGGACAGGAACTCCAACCTAAGACAACGTCTGATCATCACCCTGAATTCAGAAGCACGAGATCTCGATGCAGCTCTGCAGAGTGTGCTTTCCTTGCCCTAGCCCTGAAACCTATGACTAGCTTGTGTTCTCAGACTTCCGTCCTCACACTCCTGGCCCCCAAGCCCTCACATTTGGAAATTCGGGACACAAAATGAAGCATTCTGCCTGCCTTCCAGAACAAAAATTTTGACCTATGGAGTTTCTCACATAACCCAAAGGAGGATAGACATACATGGCACTCGAATGTACCCAAGTTAGATAGTCTAACCTGGCCACTAATAAACTGTCTGATAGGAAAGAGCCCGGACCTCCTGACCAAAACCGAGACAGCTAACCAACCTGAGCGATCGTCTGATCCTCGCCCTGACTTCAGATGCACGAGATCTAGATTCCGGTCTCACCCAGAAACCTAGGCCAAGCTTGGGTTCTCAGACTTCGGTCCTCAGACTACTGGCCCACATGCCCTCCAGTTTGGCAATCCAGAACTACAGTGCAGCACTCTGCCTGCCCTCCAGAAGAAAAACATTGCCGTCTGGGGCTACCCAGAAACGCCAAATGAGATACAACCTGCACGCCATTAGGCTGTACCCCAAATATATAGGCTGACCTGGGCACTAATGCCCTTTCTGAGACAGCCTGAGTCTGGACCTCCTGGCCCCACCCAGACAGCTGGCCGCACACTGAGCTCATATGACCTGCCATGGCCTTAGGTGTTCATCTCTTCTCAATCTCGGGTTTCAGGCTTCGGAACCTAGACAGTATCTCCAATCACGGCCCGGGTATGAAAATGATGCAGAAATCAGAACACTTTCCCCATGGCAAGAAACCTTGTGGTTGGCATGTTGTCCAAGGTTCAGTGTACTTGAAACCAGTGTGGCCCATGAGGCCCCGCCCATGCTTGCGGGCCACATTGGTCACAAACACACATTGTGACCCTCAGCCTGAGCCCAGTCCTCAGGTAAGGCCTCTCAGTGGCTGGATGGAGGGACAGCATATTGGGCTTGCCATGCCCCTAGGCCCCCTTTTTTAACCATAGTTCGGGTTGTCCCTTCACTCTTCCCCAGGGCTCTGATTTGGAATTCCTCTTTTGGTCGGACACCTGAGGTAACAAACCTAAAAGGAGTCCTCCCATCCCACAGATTGACGAAAAACAATTGGGATCGGGCCAAGTCCACAGAGAGCAAGATTCGTCCATGGGCTACCCAGAAACCCCACCCAGACAGCTGGCCGCACACTGAGCACATCTGAGCACATCGGAACCGTCATGGCCTTAGGTCGTCATCTCTTCTCAACCTCGGATTTCAGGCTTCAGAACCTAGACCTTATCTCCAATCAAGGCCCGGATTTGAAATCAGACCTCTTTCCCTATGGCAAGAAACCTTGTGTTTGGTGTTATCCAAGGTTCAGTGTAGTTGAATCCACTATGGCCCATGAGGCCCGCCCATGCTTGCGGGCCACATTGGTCACAAACACACATTGTGACCCTCAGCCTGAGCCCAGTCCTCAGGTAAGGCCTCTCAGTGGCTGGATGGAGAGACAGCATATTTGGCTTGCCATGCCCCTAGGCCCCAATTTTTAACCATAGTTCGGGTTGTCCCAACACTCTTCCCCAGGGCTCTGCTTTGGAATTCCTCTTTGGTGGGACACCTGACGAAACAAACATGAAAGGAGTCCTCCCATCCCACAGATTGACGAAAAGCAATTGGGATCGGGCCAAATCCATAGAAAGCAATATTCGTCCATGGCCCTTGAGGCCTCCGCCATTCCACAGCCTACGCTGATACAAAATCCAGAGAAAAAAGCCTGAGCATGCGCCTCAGACTTGCTCATTCTTCATATCCTGAAGAGTTCTTCAGATCAGAACCTACACCGCACTCAAATGCACCCAAAATATATAGTCTAACCTGGGCACTAATGCACTGTCTGACATCCTGAGCCCGGACCTCGTGACCAACACCCAGACAGCTGACGCACACTGAGCACATTAGACCCGCCATGGCCTTAGGTCATCATCTCTTCACTACCTCAGTTTTCAGGCTTCAGAACCTAGACCTTATCTACAATCACGGCCCAGGGGTGACTGTGATGCAGAAATCAGAACTCTTCCTTACCCATGGCAAGAAACCTTGTGGTTGGCATGTTGTCCAACGTTCAGTGTAGGAGAAACCAGCATTCAGCCTGAGGCCCCGCCCATTCTTGAGTGCGACGAGGGCATAAACACGCATTGTGACCCTAACTGTGAGTCCTGTCCTCTAGTACGTCCTCTCAGTGGCTGGACCATTAGATGTCATAATGGGCTTGACATGTCCCTAGGCCCCAATTTTTAACCAGATTTCTGGTTGTCCAGTCGCCCCTCCCCAGGGCTCTACTCTGGAATCCCTCATTTGGTGGGACACCTGAGGTTGAAAAACAAAAAAAAAAAAAAAAATCATCAACAACAGAACAAAGGACTTCTTCCATCCCACAGAATGACCCCAAACTCTTTTGACGGGGCCAAACCCCCAGAGAGTAAGACTCGTCCATTTCCCATGACGTCACCCGGAAATTTCATGACCATGAGTGACACGATATCCAGAGACAAAAACTTGAGCAAGAGCCTCACACTCGCCCTTTTTTCATATCCCGAAGAGTTATCCTCATGGTCTGTAGATCAGTCCTGCCCTACCTATGACCCAAACATAAGCCGAGCTTGTGCTTTCAGACAACTGTCCAAACAGCCCTGGTCTACACACCCTACAGGCTCAGGCCCCTCGAGCCAAACCTGACGACTGTGCTTGCCTTCTCCAAGGATATGTATGTGCCCATTCCAATGGCCACAACCCTACTAAGAGGATAAACATCCAAAGTCCCTGAGGCCATCCCAATATTTGTGGCTTCCCAGGACAAACAGGGGCAATCTGGGCCCATCTGAGCACATACCTGCACTCAGACTGGTAGAATGATGTCCCCAGAGGTAAAAAGGAACGAACAGGCCCCTAGGCACCTATCGGATCCATTGGTTTGGCTTCCAGGCATCTTTCCTCAGAGGCCTGGATTTCAATAACAGCATATGTATGTTTCTTGACTCACCCATTAGAACAAATCTCATCTCCACATGGGAAACTTGCACGATGGAGATGTGTGTAAGCCTCTTTTTAGGAGAACTCTTCAGGGCCCCAGTGCCACCGCTTCATTCTAAGGTCTCCATAGACACAAAATCGTATTAGGACACATCCACAGGAGAGTTCATTTCAACTCAGCATCCTCGGTTTCTCCCCCAGATCCAGCAGATCTAACCTGTGTTTTGCTTGGAGACTATTGGAATTCGAAGTGGCCTACCCAGCCATCCATCCTTAGAACCCTGCTCGGAAACGTTGTCCTGGAGCCAACCATCAGGTCTCAATTGCCCTATAGAAGAATCTTTGCAGTTGGGAGCTTCTCACATCTCCCATCTTGGGAAAACCCCCATGGCCTCGTGATCCACCCCCCCTACAAGAAGGGGCCATCAGGGACAGAATGTCTAACCTGAGCGATCGTCTTATCCTCGCCCTGACTTCAGATGCACGAGATCTCGATTCAGGACTGTAGATTGTGCCTGCCATATCCTCACACAGAAACCTAGGCCTAGCTTGGGTTCTCAGACTTCCGTGATCAGTCTACTGGCCCACAAGCCCTCGAGTTTGGCAATCCAGAAGTACAATGCAGCACTCTGCCTGCCCTCCAGAGGAAAAACATTGCCCTCTGGGGCTACCCAGAAACCGAAATGAGGATCAACCTGCACGCCATTTGGCTGCACCCCAAATATATAGGTTGACCTTGGCACTAATGCCCTTTTTGACACAGCCTGAGCCAGGACCTCCTGGCCCCACCCAGACAGCTGGCCGCACACTGAGCACATCGGACTCGCCATGGCCTTAAGTCGTCATCTCTTCTCAATCTCGATTTTCAGGCTTCAGAACCTAAACCTTATCTCCAATCACGGCCCGGGTATGAAAATGATGCAGAAATCAAAACTCTTTCCCCATGGCAAGAAAACTTGTGGTTGGCATGTTGTCCAAGGTTCAGTGTACTTGAAACCAGTGTGGCCCATGAGGCCCCGCCCATGCTTGCGGGCCACATTGGTCACAAACACACATTGTGACCCTCAGCCTGAGCCCAGTCCTCAGGTAAGGCCTCTCAGTGGCTGGATGGAGAGACAGCATATTGGGCTTGCCATGCACCTAGGCCCCAATTTTTAACCGCAGTTCGGGTTGTCCCTTCACTCTTCCCCAGGGCTCTGCTTTGGAATTCCTCTTTTGGTGGGACACCTGACGAAACAAACCTGAAAGGAGTCCTCCCATCCCACAGATTGACGAAAAACAATTGGGATCGGGCCAAATCCACAGAGAGCAAGATTCGTCCATGGCCCATGAGGCCTCCCCAACATTCCACGGCCATCGATGATACAAAATCCAGAGACAAAAGCCTGAGCACGCGCCTCAGACTCGCTCATTCTTCATATCCTGAAGAGTTCTTCAGATAAGAACCTACACGTCACTCGAATGCACCCAAAATATATAGTCTAACCTGGGCACTAATGCACTGTCTGACATCCTGAGCCCGGACTTTATGACCAACACCCAGACAGCTGACTGCACACTGATCACATCACACCTGCCATGGCCTTAGGTCATCATCTCTTCCCTACCTCTGTTTTCAGGCTTCAGAACCTAGACCTTATCTCCAATCACTGCCCAGGGGTGACTGTGATGAAGAAATCTGAACTCTTCCTTCCCCATGGAAAGAAACCATGTGGTTGGCATGTTGTCCAACGTTCAGTGTAGGAGAAACCAGCTTTCACCCTGAGGCCCCTCCCATTCTTGAGTGTGACGAGGGCATAAACACGCATTGTGACCCTCAGCGTGAGTCCTGTCCTCTAGTACGTCCTCTCAGTGGCTGGACCATTAGATGTCATAATGGGCTTGACATGTCCCTAGGCCCCAATTTTTAACCAGATTTCTGGTTGTCCAGTCGCCCCTCCACAGGGCTCTACTCTGGAATCCCTCATTTGGTGGGACACCTGAGGTTGAAAAACAAAACAAAACTAATCAACAACAACAGAACAACGGAATTCTTCCATCCCACAGAATGACCACAAAGTCTTTGTATTTGGCCAACCCCACAGAGAGGAAGACTCGTCCATTTCCCATTAAGTCATCCGGAAATTTCACGACCATGAGTGACACGATATCCAGAGACAAAAACTTGAGCAAGAGGCTCACACTCGCCCTTTTTTCATATCCCGAAGGGTTCTCCTCATGGTCTGTAGATCAGTCCTGCCATACTTATGACCCGAAACATAAGCCGAGTTTGTGTTTTTAGACAACTGTCCAAACATCCCTGGCCTACACACCCTACAGGCTCAGACCCCTGGAGCCAAACCTGACAACTGTGCTTGCCCTCTCCAAGGGAATTGTGTGTCCCATTCCAATGGCCACAACCCTACTAAGAGGATAAACCTCCAAAGTCCCTGAGGCCATCCCAATATTTGCGGCTTCCCAGGACAAACAGGGGCAATCTGGGCCATTCTGAGCAGCTACCGGCACTCAGACCCGTAGAATTATGTCCCCAGAGGCAAAAAGGCAGGAACAGGCCCCTAGGCACATATCCGATCCATTGATTTGGTTTCCAGGCATCTCTCCTCAGAGACCTGGATTTCAATAACAGCATATGGCTGTTTCTTGACTCACCCATCAGAACAAATCTCATCTGCACATGGGAAACTTGCACGAAGGAGCTTTGTGAAAGCCTCTCTTTAGGAGAACCCTTCAGGGCCCAAGTGCCACCGCTTCATTCCAAGGTCTCCATAGACACAAAATCATATTAGGACACATCCACGGGAGAGTCCATTTCAACTCAGCCACCTCGGTTGCTCCCCCAGATCCAGCAGATCTAACCTGTCTTGTTGCTTGGAGACAATTGGAATGCGTGGTGGGCTACCCAGCCCTCTAACCTTAAAACCCTGCTCGGAATCGTTGTCCTGGAGCCAACCAACAGGTCTCAATTGTCCTGAAGAAGAATCTTTGCAGTTGGGAGCTTCTCACAATTCCCATCGTCGGAAAACCCCCATGGCCTCGTGATCCACCCCCCCTTCAAGAAGGGGCCATCAGTGACAGAGTGTCCAACCTGAGCGATCGTCTGATCCTCGCCCTGACTTCAGATGCTCGAGTCTCGATTCAGGTCTCACCCAGAAACCTAGGCCTAGCTTGTGTTCTCAGACTTCCGTCCTCAGACTACTGGCCCACAAGCCCTCCAGTAAGGCAATCCAGAACTACAATGCAGCACTGTGCCTTTTTTCCAGAAGAAAAACATTGCCCTTCAGGCCTACGCAGAATCCCCAAATGAGGATCAACCTGCATGCCATTCGGCTGTACCCCACAAATATAGGCTGACCTGGGCACTAATGCCCTTTCATACACAGTCTGAGCCTGGACCTCCTGGCCTCACCCAGACAGCTGGCCGCACACTGAGCACAACAGACCCGCCATGGCCTTATTGTCCTCTCTTCTCAATCTCGGTTTTCAGGCTTCTGAATCTAGACCTTATCTCCAATCACGGCTCGGGTTTGAAAATGATGCAGAAATCAGAACTCTTTCCCCATGGCAAGAAACCTTGTGGTTGGCATGTTTTCCAAGGTTCAGTGTACTTGAAACCAGTGTGGTCCATGAGGCCCCGCCCATGATTGCGGGCCACATTGGTCAGAAACACACATTGTGACCCTCAGCCTGAGCCCAGTCCTCAGGTAAGGCCTCTCAGTGGCTGAATGGAGAGAAAGCATATTTGGCTTCCCATGCCCCTAGGCCCCAATTTTTAACCATAGTTCGGGTTGTCCCTTCACTCTTCCCCAGGGCTCTCCTTTGGAATTCCTCTTTTGGTGGGACCCCTGAGGTAACAAACCTGAAAGGAGTCCTCCCATCCCACAGATTGACGAAAAACAATTGGGATCGGGCAAAATCGATAGAGAGCAAGATTCGTCCATGGCCCATGAGGCCTCCCCAACATTCCACGGCCATCGCTGATACAAAATCCAGAGACAAAAGCCTGAGCACGCGCCTCAGACTCGCTCATTCTTCATATCCTGAAGAGTTCTTCAGATAAGAACCTGCACGGCACTCGAATGCACCCAAAATATATAGTCTAACCTGGGCACTAATGCAATGTCTGACAACCTGAGCCCGGACCTCGTGACCAACACCCAGACAGCTGACCGCACACTGAGCACATCAGACCCGCCATGGCCTTAGGTCATCATCTCTTCCCTACCTCTGTTTTCAGGCTTCAGAACCTAGACCTTATCTCCAATCACTGCCCAGGGGTGACTGTGATGCAGAAATCAGAACTCTTCCTTACCCATGGAAAGAAACCTAGAGGTTGGCATGTTTTCCAATGTTCAGTGTAGGAGGCACCAGCTTTCACACTGAGGACGCGCCCATTCTTGAGTGCGACGAGGTCATAAACACGCATTTTGACCCTCAGCGTGAGTCCTGTCCTCTAGTTCGTCCTCTCAGTGGCTGCACCATTAGATGTCATAATGGTCTTGACAAGACCCTAGGCCCCAGTTTTTAACCAGATTTCTGGTTGTCCAGTCGCCCCTCCCCAGGGCTCTACTCTGGAATCCCTCAATTGGTGGGACCTGAGGATGAAAAACAAAACAAAACAAATCAACAACAACAGAACAAAGGACTTCTAACATCCCACAGAATGACCGCAAAGTCTTTGGACGGGGCCAAACCCCCATAGAGTAAGACTCGTCCATTTCCCATGAAGTCACCCGGAAATTTCACGACCATGAGTGACACGATATCCAGAGACAAAAACTTGAGCAAGAGGCTCACACTCGCCCTTTTTTCATATCCCGAAGAGTTCTCCTCATGGTCTGTAGATCAGTCCTGCCATAGCTATGACTCGAAACATAAGCGGAGTTTGTGTTTTCAGACAACCGTCCAAACAGCCTTGGCCTACACACCCTACAGGCTCAGGCACCTGGAACCAAACCTGACGACTGTGGTTGCCCTCTCCAAGGGAATTGTGTGTGCCCATTCCAATGGCCACAACCCTACTAAGAGGATAAACCTCCAAAGTCCCTGAGGCCATCACAATATTTGTGTCTTCCCAGGACAAACAGGGGCAACCTGGGCCCATCTGAGCACCTACTGGCACTCAGACCCGTAGAATGATATCCCCAGAGGTAAAAAGGCACGAACATGCCCCTTGGCACCCTTCAGATCCATTGCTTTGGTTTCCAGGCATCTCTCCTCAGAGACCTGGATTTCAATAACAGCATATGTCTGTTTCTTGACTCACCCATCAGAAAAAATCTCATCTACACATGGGAAACTTGCATGATGAAGCTTTGTGAAAGCCTCTCTTTAGGAGAACCCTTCAGGGCCCCAGTGCCACCGCTTCATTCCAAGGTCTCCATAGACACAAAATCATATTAGGACACATCCACGGGAGAGTCCATTTCAACTCAGCCACCTCGGTTGCTCCCCCAGATCCAGCAGATCTAACCTGTCTTGTTGCTTGGAGACAATTGGAATGCGTGGTGGGCTACCCAGCCCTCTATCCTTAGATCCCTGCTCGGAATCGTTGTCCTGGAGCCAACCAACAGGTCTCAATTGTCCTGCAGAAGAATCTTTGCAGTTGGGAGCTTCTCACAACTCCCATCGTCGGAAAACCCCCATGGCCTCGTGATCCACCCCCCCTTCAAGAAGGGGCCATCAGTGACAGAATGTCCAACCTGAGCGATCGTCTGATCCTCGCCCTGACTTCAGATGCTCGAGATCTCGATTCAGGTCTCACCCAGAAACCTAGGCCTAGCTTGGGTTCGCAGACTTCCGTCCTCAGACTTCTGGCGCACAAGCCCTCTGTATGGCAATCCAGAATTACAATGCAGCACTCTGCCTGTTTTCCAGAAGAAAAAAAAAACATTGCCCTCTGGGGCTACCCAGAAACCCCAAATGAGGATCATCCTGCACGCCATTCTAATCGGAGTTTTGTGTTTTCAGACTTCTGTCCCCACAGGCCTGGCCCACACACACCCTCAAGGCTGGGCCCCTAGAGCCAAAACTCAGAACTGTGCCCTGCCCTCTCCAGGGGATTTCTGCCCATTCCATTGGCCACAACCCTATAGATTAGGAGAAACTCCAAAGTCCCGAGGCCATTCCCAAAATTATAGGCTGCCCAGGACAAACAGGGGCGATTTGTCACAAGCCGAGCAACTACCTCCCCTCAGATCGATAGACACGTATCCCCAGGAAAGAGATTGAACCGGACAGTCACCTAGGCCCTAATCATATACATTGCTTTTGTTTCCAGGCATCTCTCCTCAGAGGCCTGGTTTCCAATACCAGCATATGGGAGATTCCTTAGGCACTCATCAAAACAATTCTCTTCTCTACATAGGAAACGTACTCTTTAGAGTTCCATCAAAACCTCCGGTTATGAACATGCCTCATGGCCACGGATCAAGCACCCCATTCCAAAGTCTCCATGGACACAAATGCACATTATGACCCATCCTCAACTCACCCATTTCAACACACCCGCCTCGGTTACTCCCCTAGATCCAGCAGATCGAACTTGCCTTGGCGCTATGAGACACCTGGAATGGGAGGCAGGCTGCCCAGGCATCCATCATTAGAACCCTGCTCTGGATAACTTCCTTATGGGATGTCCTGGAGCCATCCAGCAGGTCTCGACTGTCCCACGGAAGGAATCATTGCGGTTTGGTGCATCTCACAATTCCCATCGTGGGAAAACCTCCATGGTCTCGTGACACCCTCCCCTTCATGAAGGGGCCGTCATGGACAGAAACTCCAACCTGAGCCAACGTCTGATCCTAGCTCTGTCTTCAGGTACACGGGATCTCGATTCATCTCTGCAGAGGGTTCCTGCCGTCCCCTCACCCCGAAATCTAAGTCTGGCTTGTGTTCTCAGAATTTTTTCCTCACACTCATGGCCCACAAGCCTTCCAGTTTGGGAATTCTGGAGCCACTATGTGGCACTGTGTCTTCCTTCCAGAAGAAAAACGTTGCCCTCAGGGGCTACCCGTAACCACAAATGAGTACCAACCTGCACGAAACTCGACTGCACCCCAATGATACAGTCTAGCCTGGGCACTAATTCCCTGTCTGCCACAGCCTGAGCCTGCACCTCCCAAACCACACTCAACAGCTGGCCGAACACTGAGCACATCAGTCACACCATGGCCTTAGGTCTTCATCTCTTCCCAACCTCAGTTTTCAGGCTTCAGAACCTAGACCTTAAATCCAATCACAGTCCAGGAGTGAAAGTGTTGCAGAAATTAGAACTCCTTCTTCCCCATGGCCAGAAAACTTGTGGTTGCCGTATTGTGCAACGTTCAGTGTAGGAGAAACCAGCATGGTACATTAGGCCACGCCCTGACTTGAGGGGCTCCTTGGGCACAAAAACACATTGTGAAACTCAATGTGAGCCCTATGCTCAAGGAAGGCCTCTCAGTGTCTGGACCAAGAGCCCACATATGGGGCTTGCCATGTTCTTAGGTCCCAATATTAACCAGAGTTCTGGTTGTCCAGTCGCCCCTCCCCAGGACTCTGCTGTGGAATCCCTCTTTTGGTGCTCCACCTGTGGTAAAAACAAACAAACAAACAAACAAACAAAAAACAGAAAGGCCTCCTCCCTTCCCACAGAATGACCCCAAACTCTTGGGATTGGGTCAAATCCCCAGAAAGGGAGCCTCATCGATGGCCCATGAGGACACCCGGACATTCCATGGCAATCGGTGACACATATCCAGAAAAAAATAAGCATGAGCAAGCACCTCACTTTCGCCCTTTGTTCATATCCCGAAGAGTTCTCCTCACGGTCTATATATCGGGCCGGCCATACCTACAGACCCAAACCTAAGTGGAGTTTGTGTTTTCAGACTTTTGTCCAAATAGCCCTGGACCACACACGCTCCACACTTGGGTCCCTGGAGCCACACCTCAGGACTGTGCTTCCCTTTCAAGAGAATTCTTCCCACTCCATTGGCCACAACCTTGCAAATTAGGAAAAACCTCCAAAGTTACCGAGGCCATCCCAATAGTGTAGGCCGCCCAGGACAAACAGGTGTGATCTCAAACCAGCTGAGCAACTACCTCCACTCAGACAAAAGATGTCCCCAGAGAAGAATATTGAACCGGACAGGCCCCTAGGCCATAATCAGATCCATTGCTTTGGTTTCCAGGCATCTCTCCTCAGAGGCCTCATTTCCAATACCAGCAAATGGTGGTTTCCTGAGGCACCCATAAGAACAAATCTCGTCTCCCCATGGAAAACTTGCTCATTGGAGCTTTGTTATCACCTCTGGTTAGGAGAATCCTCAGGGCCCTGGTGCCACTGCCCCATACCAAGGTCTCAATGGACTCAAACCAACATTAAGACCATCCTCAGGAAAGTCTATGTCAACTCATTTAAGACCATCCTCAGGAAAGTCCATTCCAACTCAGCCCCCTCTGATGCTACCCCAAGCCAGCAGATCAAACGTTTCTTGTTGCTAGGAGACAATTGGAATTGAGGCTGTCTGCCCAGGCATCCATACTTAGAACCCTTTTCTGGAAAAATACCTTATGAGACGTCCTGGAGCCATCCAACAAATATTAATTGTCCCACAGAAGGAATCCTTGCGGTTTGGAGCATCTCACAACTCTAATAGTGGGAAAACCCCCATGGCCTCCTAATGCCCCCCCCTTCATGAAGGGGCCAACATGGACAGAAACTCCAACATGAGCCAAAGTCTGATCCTCGACCTGACTTCAGACTCATGAGATCTCAATTCAGCTCTGCAGAGTGTGCCTGCCATGTCCATTCCCTGAAACCTAAGCCTAGCTTGTGTTCTCAGACTTCCGTCCTCACTCTCCTGGCCCACAAGCCCTCCAGTTTGGGAATTCCGAAGCCACAATGCAGCACTCTGCCTGCCCTCCAGAAGAAAAACTTTGCCCTATGCTGCTAATAAGAAACCCCAAATGATTATCTAATGCATGCCACTCGACTGTAAAGCAATTATACAGCCTACCCTGAATGCGAATGCCCTGTCTGGCACAGCCTGAGACAAGACATCCTAAACGACACCTAGACAGCTGTCTCCAACCTGGACACAAGGGACCCGCTATGGCTGTAGTTCGTCATCTCTTCCCAACCTCGATTTTCAGGCTTCAGAACCTAGACCTTATCTCCAATCACTGCCCAGGGGTGAACGTGATGCAGAAACTAGAATTCCTCCTTCCCCATGGCCAGAATCCTTGTGGTTAGCATGTTGGCCAACGTTCAATGTGGGAAAACCTGCATTGTCGGAAAGGCCACGCCAGTGCTTGAGGGCCGCCTAGGGCACAGACATGCATTGTGACCTGTAGCGTGAGTCCCGTATTAAAGTGGCCTCTCAGTGGCTGGACCAAGATCCTGCATATGGGGCTGGTCAAATCCATAGTCCCCCAGGCTTAACCAGAGAGCGAGGATTCCAGTTGTCAGTACCCACTGCTATGCTCCAGAATCCCTCTACTGAGGGAACACATGAAGCCGAAAACAGGACTCTTCCCTTCCCACAGAATGACCCCAAACTCTTGGGGGCTGGACAAACTACCAGAGAGGGAGACTTCTACGACCCATGAGGCAACTCCTACATTAAACGGCCATTGTGGACAAAATATCCAGAGACAAAAGACTGAGCGACTGCCTCCCTCTCACCCTTCTTTCATATCCAGAGGAGCTCCCCTCACGGACTGTAGATCAGGCCTGCCATAACCTCGGCCCCAAACCTGAGCTGAGTTTGGGTTTTTGGATGTCTGTCTGCACAGCCGTGGCCCACACCGCCTCCAGGATGGGGTCTCTGGAGCCACACCACAGAACTGTGCCTGCTCTCTCCTAAGAAACTGCCCTTTCCATTGGCCACAACTCTACAAAATAGTAGAAACCTCAAAGTCCCCAAGGACATCCCAGTACCGCAAGCCGCACTGGACAACCAGGGGCATTTTGACACCAGCTGAGCAACTACTACCTCCATGCAGACACACAGACTGATATCCACAGAGACAGAAGATTGAACCAGGCAGGCCCCTAGGCCCTATTATGAACTCTTGCTTTGGTGTCCAGGTATCACTCCTCAGAGGCCTGGGTTCGAAGACCAGCATATGGGGCTATCCTGAGGCACCAGACAGAACACCTCTCATCTCCACATGGAAAGCTTCCTTGTTGGAGTTGTGTCAAACCCTTCGGGTTGGAGAATCCTGCAGAGTCCCTTAGCTACTGCCACATTCCAAGGTCTCCATGGCCACCAACCCACATTATGACTCATCTTCAGGAAAGTCCATTTAAACTCAGCCTTCTGGGTAGCTCACCCAAGAGCCCACAGATTGAGCGTGCCTTGTCTCGACCAGGCAATGGGAAGGTGAGTTGGCGTTTCTCGGCATCCATGCTTAGGCCCCTGCTCTCGAGTCTTTCTGTATGGGGCATCCTGGAACCATCCAATAGTACTCGACTGTCCTGAAGAAGGAAACTTTGAAGTTTGGAGCAGCTCACAACTCCCAGCGTAGGGAAACCTCCCTGGCCTCATGACGCCCCAACCCCCTCAGGAAGGGGCCGTCATGGACACTAACTCCAGCTTGAGGCAACATCTGATACTCCCCCTGACCTCCGATGCAGGAGATCTCGATTCAGCCTCTGCACAGTGTGCCCAAACCTCGTGCAACCTTGTGTTTTCAGATTTCCTTCCTCACACTCCTGGCAAACATGTCCTCAAGACTTGGAATTCTGGAACCAAAATGCAGCCCTATGCTGGCCCTCCAGAAGAAAAACGTTGCTCTATGGGGATCTCCATAAACCCCAAATGAGGATCAACCTGCTCGGTTCTCGACCTCACCCCAATTGGATTGTTCGGGTTGTCCATTCATCCCTCCCCAGAGCTCTGCTTTGGAATCCCTCTTTTGGTGGGACACCTGAGGTAACAAAACTAAAAGGACTCCTCCCATCCTTCAGATTGACCCAAAACAATTGGGATTGGACCAAATTCACAGAGAGGAAGTCTCGTTATGGCCCATGAGGCCTCCCTGAGATTCCACAGCCATCGTTGACAACAAATCCGGAGACAAAAGTCTGAGCAAGCGCCTCACACTCGCTCTTTTGTCGTATCCCGAAGAGTTCTCCTCACGGTCTGTAGATCGGGCCTGCCATACCTACTTCCCAAAACTAAGCCGAGTTTGTGTTTTCAGACTTCTGTCCCCACATTCCTGGCCCACAGACCCTTCAGGCTGGGGCCCCTGGAGCCACACATCAGGACTGTGCCTGTCCATACCACGGGAATTCTGCCCATTCCATTGTCCACAATCGTACAAATTAGGAAAAACCTCCAGTGTCCCCAAGGACATCCCAATAATGTAGGCCGCCCAGGACAAACAAGGGTCATCTGAAACCAGCTGAGCATCTACCTCTACTCAGCTTAGATGGATGTCCCCAGAGAAGAAGATTGAATCAGACAGGCCCCTAGGCCTGAATCAGATTCACTGCTTTCGGTTACAGGTATCCCTCGTCAGAGGCCTGGTTTCCAATATTAGCATATGGGGATTTCATGAGGCAGCAATCAGAACAAATCTCTTCTCCACATGGGAAAATGATCCTTTGAAGATGTCTCAAAACCTCCAGTTAGGAGAATCCTTCAGGGCCTGTGTGCCACTGCCCCATTACAAGGTCTCCATAGACACAAAAACACATTAGGACCCATCAACAGGAGAGTCCATTTCAACTGAGCGTATTCGGTTGCTCCGCGAGATCCAGAAGATCTAACTTGTCTTGTTGCTAGGAGACAATTGGAATGTGAGGTGGCCTACCCCGCCTTCCATCCATAAAACCCTGCTCGGAATTGTTGGCCTGGAGCCAACCAACAGGTCTCAATTTTCCTGCAGAAGAATCTTTGCAGTTTGGAGCTTCTCAGAACTCCCATCGTGAGAGAACCCCCATGGCCACATGATCCCCCCTCTTCATAAAGGGGCCATCAGAGACATAAGGTCCAACCTGAGAGATCGTCTGATCCTCACCCTGACTTAAGATGCACGAGATCTCGGTTCAGGTCTGTCTATTGTGTCTGTCATGTCCTCACCCAGAAACCTAAGCCTTGCTTGTGTCCTCAGATTTCTGTCCACAGACTACTGGCTCACAAGCCCTCCAGTTTGGCAATCCAGAACTACAAGGCGGTACTCTACCTGCCCTGCAGAAGAAATACTTTGCCCTCTGGGGCTACTTAGAAACCCCAAATGAAGATCAACCTGCACGACACTTGGCTAACCCAAAATATATAGGATGACCTGGGCAATAATGCCCTTTCTGACACAGCCTGAGCCTGGACCTCCTAGGCCCACCCAGACAGCTGGCTACAAACTGAGAACTTCAGACCCCCAATGGCCTTAGGTCGTTATCCCTTCCCAACCTCAGTTTTCAGGCTTCAGAACCTAGACCTTATCTCCAATCACTGCCCAGGTTTGCAAATGATGCAGAAATCAGAACTCCTTTCCGATGGCAGAAAAACTTGTAGTTGGCTTGTTGTCCAACGTTCAGTGTAGTGGAAACCAGTGTGTCCCGTGAGGCCCCGCCATTGCTCGCGGTCCAGATAGGTAGCAAACACACATTGTGACCCACAGCCTTAGCCCAGTCCTCAGGTAAGGCCTCTCAGTGGCTGGATGAAGAGACTGCATATTGGGCTTGCCATGCCCCAAAGCCCCAATTTTTAACCAGAGTTCGGGTTGTCCCTTCACTCTTCCCCAGGGCTCTGCTTTGGAATTCCTCTTTTGGTGGGACACGTGATGTAACAACCCTGAAAGGAGTCCTCCATCCAACAGTTTGAAGAAAAACAATTGGGATCGGGCCAAATCCACAGAGAGCAAGATTCGTCCATGGCCCATGAGGCCTCCTCGACATTCCACGGCCATAGCTGATACAAATCCAGAGACAAAAGCCTAAGCAAGCGCCTCAGACTCGCACTATCTTCATATCCTGAAGATGTCTTCTCATGGTTTGTAGATCGGACCTGCCATACGTACGTCCCCAAACATAAGCTGAGTTTGTGTTTTCAGACTTCTGTCCTCAAAGTCCTGGTCCACATACCCTCCTGGCTGGGGACCCTGGAGCCACACATTAGGACTGTGCCTACCCAATCCATGGGAATTCTGCCCATTCCATTGTCAAAATCGTACAAATTAGGAGAACCCTCCAAAGTCCCTGAGGCCATCCCAATAGTATAGGTCGCCCGGGACAAAAAAGGGCAGTCTGACACCAGCTGAGCATCTACTTCCACTCATACCCTAGATGGATGTACCCAGTGAAGAAGATTGAACCAGACAGGACCTAGGCCTAAATCGGATCCATTGCTTTGGTTTACAGGCATGTCTCCTCAAAACCCTGGATTCCAATACCAGCATTGGGGTTTTCCTGAGGCACCCATCAGAACAAAACTCGTCTCCACAAGGAAACTTGTGCATGGGAGCTATGTCAAAAGCTTAGGAGAATACTTCAGGGGCCGGTGCCAAAGCCCCATTCCAAGGCCCTCATGGACACAAACACACATTAGACCCATCCTCAGGAAAGTCCATTTCAACTCAGCCACCCTGGTTCCTTCCGCAGAGCCATCAGATCTAAACTGTCTTGTCGCTAGGAGACAATTGGAATGCGAGGCGGACTTCCCAGGCATCCATCCTCGAACTTTGGTCTGGACTCATCCATATGGGATGTCCTGGAGCTGTCCAACAGGTCTCAATTGTCCCGCAGAAGGAATCCTTGGAGGCGGCATCCCAACACTCCCAACGTGGGAAAACCTACATGGCCTCGAGATTCGGCTCCCTTTATGAAGGGGCCGTCATGAACAGAAAATCCAAGCTCAGTCAACGTCTGATCCTCGCTCTGACTTCAGATGCATGAGATATTGCTTCAGATCTTCAGGGGGTACATGCCGTGCCCTCGCCCTGAAACTGAAGTCTAGCTGTCCCTAGGACCCAATTTTAAACAGATTTCTGTTTGTCCAATCGCCCCTCCCCAGGGCTCTACTCTGGAATCCCTCATTTGGTGGGACCCCTGAGTTTGAAAAACAAAACAAAACAAAACAACATCAACAAAAAAAATGGACTTCTTCCGTCCCACAGAATGACCCCAAACTCTTTTGATTGGGCCAAACCCCCAGGGAGTAAGACTCGTCCATTTCCCATGACGTCACCCGGAAATTTCATGACCATGAATGGCATGATATCTAGAGATAAATACTTGAGCAAGAGCCTCTCACTCACCCTTTTTTCATATCCCAAAGTGTTCTCCTCATGGTCTGTAGATCAGACCTGCCATACCTATGACCCGAAACATAATCCGAGTTTGTGTTTTCAGACAACTGTCCAAACAGCCCTGGCCTACACAGCCTACAGGCTTAGGCCCCTGGAGCCAAGCTGAGGACTGTACTTGCCCTCTCCAAGGGAATTCTGTGTGCCCATTCCAATGGCCACAACGCTACTAATAGGATAAACCTCCAAAGTCCCTGAGGCCATCCCAATAGTGGAGGCTTCCCAGGACAAACAGGAGCAATCTGAGCCCATTTGTGAACGTACCTGCACTCAGACTTGTAGACTGATATCCCCAGAGGTAAAAAGGAACGAATAGGCCCCTAGGCCCTAATCGGATCCATTGCTTTGGTTTCCAGGTATCTCTCCTCAGAGGCCTGGATTTCAGTACCAGCATATGGCTGTTTCTTGACTCACCCACCAGAACAAATCTCATCTACACATGGGAAACTTGCACGTGGGAGTGATGTCAAAGCCTCTGTTTAGGAGAACCCTTCATGGCCCCAGTGCCACCGCGTCATTCCAAGGTATCCATAGACACAAAAACACATTAGGACCCATCCACAGGAGAGTCCATTTCAACTCAGCGTATTCGGTTGCTCCGCGAGATCCAGCAGATCTAACTTGTCTTGTTGCTAGGAGACAATTGGAATGCGAGGTGGGCTACCCAGCCATCGATACTTAGAACCCTTCTCGGAATCATTAGCCTGGAGCCTACCAACAGGTCTCAATTGTCCTGCAGAAGAATCTTTGAAGTTGGGAGCTTCTCACAACTCCCATCGTGAGAAAACACCCACGGCCTCGTGATCCCCCCCCCCCCTTCATGAAGTGGCCTTCAGGGACATAAGGTCCAAACTGAGCGATCGTCTGATCCTCACCCTGACTTCAGATGGACGAGATCTCGGTTCAGGTCTGTATATTGTGCCTGCCATGTCCTCACCCAGAAACCTAAGCCTAGCTTGTGTCCTCAGACTTCCGTCCTCAGACTAATGGCCCACAAGCCCTCCAGTTTGGCAATCCAGAATTACAATGCAGCACACTGCTTGTGCTCCAAAAGAAAAACATTGCCCTCTGGCGCTACCCAGAAATCCCAAATGAAGATCAACCTGCATGCCACTTGGATGTACCCAAAATATATAGACTGACCTGGGCAATCATGCCCTTTCTGACAGAGCCTGAGCCTGGACTTCCTGGCCCCAGCCAGACAGCTTGCCGCTCACTGAGTACATTGGACCAGCCATTGCCTTAGGTCGTTATCTCTTCCTAACCAGGTTTTCAGGATTCAGATCCTAGACCTTATCTCCAATCACTGCCCAGTTTTGAAAAATGATGCAGAAATCAGAACTCCTGCCCAAATGCAAGAACCTTGTGGTTGGCTTGTTGTCCAACGTTCAGTGTAGTGGAAACCTGTTTGTCCGATGAAGCCTCGCCATTGCTCGTGGGCCACATAGGTGGCAAACTCACATTGTGACCCTCAGCCTTAGCCCAGTCCTCAGGTAAGGCCTCTCAGTGGCTGGATGAAGAGACAGCATATTGGGCTTGCCATGCCCATAGGCCCCAATTTTTAACCATATTTCGGGTTGTCCCTACACTCTTCCCCAGGGCTCTGCTTTGGAATTCCGCTTTTGGTGGGACACCTGAGGTCACAACCCTGAAAGGAGTCCTCCATCCAACAGATTGACGAAAAACAATTGGGATTGGGCCAAATCCACAGAGAGGAAGATTCGTCCATGGCCCATGAGGCCCCCTCGACATTCCTTGGCCATCGCGGAAACAAAGTCCACAGACAAAAGCCTGAGCAAGCGCCTCAGACTCGCACTATCTTCATATCCTGAAGACGTCTTCTCATGGTTTGTAGATCGGGCCTGCCATACCTAAGTCCCCAAACATAAGCTGAGTTTGTGTTTTCAGACTTCTGTCCTCAAAGTCCTGGGCCACACACCATCCAGGCTGGGGACCCTGGAGCCACACATTAGGACTGTGCCTACCCAATCCATGGGATTCTGCCCATTCCATTGTCCAAAATCGTACAAGTTAGGAGAACCCTCCAAAGTCCCTGAGGCCATCCCAATAGTATAGGTCGCCAGGGACAAAAAAGGTCAGTCTGTCACCAGCTGAGCATCTACCTCCACTCATACCCTAGATGGATGTCCCCAGAGAAGAAGATTGAACCAGACAGGACCCTAGGCCAAAATCGGATCCATTGCTTTGGTTTACAGGCATGTCTCCTCAAAACCCTGGGTTCCAATACCAGCATTGGGGTTTTCCTGAGGCACCCTTTAGAATCAAACTCGTCCCCTCAAGTAAACTTGTGCATGGGAGCTATGTCAAAAGCTTAGGAGAATACTTCAGGGTCCCGGTGCCACCGCGCCATTTAAAGGCCCTCATGGACACAAACACACATTAGACCCATCCTCAAGAATGTCCATTTCAACTCAGCCACCCTGGTTGCTCCCGCAGAGCCATCAGATCTAAACTGTCTTGTCCCTAGGAGACAATTGGAATGTGAGGCGGGCTTCCCAGGCATCCATCCTCGAACGTTGGTCTGGACTCATCCATATGGGATGTCCTGGAACTGTCCAACAGGTCTCAATTGTCCCGCAGAAGGAATCCCTGGAGGCGGCATCCCAACACTCCCAACGTGGGAAAACCGCCACGCTCTTGAGAATCCGCTCCCTTCATGAAGGGGCCGTCATGAACAGAAAATCCAAGCTGAGCCAACGTCTGATCCTCGCTCTGACTTCAGATGCATGAGATATTGCTTCAGATCTTCAGGGGGTACATGCCGTGCTCTCCCCCTGAAACCCAAGTCTACCTGTGTGTTCTCAGACTTCCATCCTCACACTCCTGGCCCAGAAGCCCACGAATTTGGCAATTCCGGACCATCATTGCAGCACTCGGACTGCCCTCTAGAAAAAATATATTGCCTAATGAGCTGCCCAGGGAGCTGAAATGAGAATAAACCTACAAGGCACTCTAATGTACCCAAATTATAGAGTCTAAACTGGACAGTAATGCACTGTCTGACACAACGTGAGCCAGGACCTCCTGAGAAACACACAGACAGCTGACCGCAAAATGAGCACATCAGACCCGCCATGGCCTTAGGTCATCATCTCTGCCCTACCTCAGTTTTCAGGCTTCAGAACCTAGACCTTATCTCCATTCACTGCCCACGGGTCACTGTGATGCAGAAATCAGAACTCTTACTTACCCATGGCAAGAAACCTTGTGGTTGGCATGTTGTCCAACGTTCAGTGTAGGAGAAACCAGCATTCACCCTGAGGCCCCGCCCATTCTTGAGAGCGAGGAGGGCAGAAACACACATTGGGACCCTCAGCGTGATTCCTGTCCTCTAGTACGTCCTCACAGTGGCTGGATCATTTGATGTCATAATGTGCTTGACATGTCCCTAGGCCCCAATTTTTAACCAGATTTCTGGTTGTCCAGTCGCCCCTCCCCAGGGCTCTACTCTGGAATCCCCCATTTGGTTGGACACCTGTGGTTGAAAAACAAAACAAAACAAATCAACAACAACAGAACAACGGACTTCTTCCATCCCAAAGAATGATCCCAAACTCTTTGGATGGGGCCAATCCCCCAGAGAGTAATACTCGTCCATTTCCCATGAACACACCCGGGAATTTTACGACCATGTGTGACCCGATATTCACAGAAAAAGGCTTGAGCAAGAGCCTCACACTCGCCCTTTTTTCATATCCCGAAGAGTTCTCCTCATGCTCTGTAGATCAGTCCTGCCATACCTATGACCCGAAACATAAGCCGAGTTTGTGTTTTTGACAACTGTCCAAACAGCCCTGGCCTACACACCCTACAGGCTCAGGCCTCTGGATTCAAACCTGACGACTGTGCCTGCTTTCTCCATGGGAATTGTATGTGCCCAACCAATGGCCACAACCCTACCTAGAGGATAAACCTCCAAAGTCCATGATGCCATCCCAAGATTTGTGGCTTCCCAGGACAAACAGGGGCAACCTGGGCACATCTGAGCACCTACCGGCACTCTGACCTGTGGACTGATGTTCCCAAAGGTAAAAAGGAACGAACAGGCCCCTAGGCACCTATCGGATCCATTGCTTTGGTTTCCAGGCATCTCTCCTCAGAGGCCTGGATTTCAATAACAGCATATGGCCGTTTCTTGACTCACCCATCAGACCAAATCTCATCTACACACGGGAAACTTGCACGATGGAGCTCTGTGAAAGCCTCTCTTTAGGAGAACCCTTCAGGGCCCCAGTGCCACTGCTTCATTCCAAGGTTTCCATAGACGCAAAATCATATGAGGACACATCCACGGGAGAGACATTTCAACTGAGCCTCCTCGGTTGCTCCCCCAGATCCAGAAGATCTAACCTGTCTTGTTGCTTGGAGACAATTGGAATGCGAGGTGGGCTACCCAGCCATCCATCCTTAGATCCCTGCTCGGAATCATTTAGCTGGAGCCAACCAACAGGTCTCAATTGTCCTGCAGAAGAGACTTTTGTTTGGAGCTTCTCAAACTCCCATCGTGGGAAAACCCCCATGGCCTCGTGATCCACCCCCCTTCAAGTAGGGGCCATCAGGGACAGAATGTCCAATCTGAGCGATGTCTGATCCTCGCCCTGACTTCAGATGCACGAGATCTCGATTCAGGTATGTAGATTGTGCCTGCCAAATCCTCACCCAGAACCCTAGGCCTAGCTTGGGTTCTCAGACTTCCGTTCTCAGACTACTGGCCCACAAGCCCTCCAGTTTGGCAATCCAGAACTACAATGCAGCACTCTGCCTGCCCTCCAGAATAAAAACATTGCCCTCTGGGGCTAACCAGAAACCCCAAATGAGGATCAACCTGCACGCCATTCGGCTGTACCCCAAATATATAGGCTGACCTGGGCACTGATGCCCTTTCTGACATAGCCTGAGCCTGGACCTCCTGGCCCCAACCAGACAGCTGGCCGCACACTGAGCACATCGGACACGCCATGGCCTTAGGTCATCATCTCTTCTCAACCTCGGTTTTCAGGCTTCAGAACCTAGACCTTATCCCCAATCACGGCCCGGGTTTGAAAATGAAGGTTCAGTGTAGTTGAAACCAGTGTGGCCCATGAGGTCCCGCCCATGCTTGCGGGCCACATTGGTCATAAACACACTTTGTGACCCTCAGCCTTAGCCCAGTCCTCAGGTAAGGCCTCTCAGTGGCTGGATGGAGAGACAGCATATTGGGCTTGCCATGACCCTAGGCCCCAATTTTTAACCTTATTTCGGGTTGTCCCTTCACTCTTCCCCAGGGCTCTGCTTTGGAATTCCTCTTTTGGTGGGACACCTGAGGCAAAAAACCTGAAAGGAGTCCTCCCATCCCACAGATTGACGAAAAACAATTGGGATCGGTCCAAATCCACAGAGAGCAAGATTCGTCCATAGCCCATGAGGCCTCCCCAACATTCCACGGCCATCGCTGATACAAAATCCAGAGACAAAAGACTGAGCATGCGCCTCAGACTCGCTCATTCTTCATATCCTGAAGAGTTCTTCAGATAAGAACCTACAGGGCACTCGAAGTCACCCAACATATATAGTCTAACCTGGGCACTAAAGCACTGTCTGACAACGTGAGCCCGGACCTCGTGACCAACACCCAGACAGCTGACCGCACACTGAGTATATCAGACCCGCCATGGCCTTAGGTCATCATCTCTTCCCTACCTCAGTTTTCAGGCTTCAGAACCTAGACCTTATCTCCAATCACTGCCCAGGGGTGACTGTAATGCAGAAATCAGAACTTTTCCTTACCCATGGCAAGAAACCTTGTGGTCGGCATGTTGTCCAACGTTTAGTGTAGGAGAAACAAGCATTCACCCTGAGGCCCCGCCCATTCTTGAGTGCGACGAGGGCATAAAAACGCATTGTCCTGAAGTGTGAGTCCTATCCTCTAGTACGTCCTGTCAGTGGCTGGACCATTAGATGTCATTATGGGCTTGACATGTCCCTAGGACCCAATTTTTAACCAGATTTCTGGTTGTCCAGTCGCCCCTCCCAGGGCTCTACTCTGGAATCACTAATTTGGTGGGACACCTGAGGTTGAAAAACAAAACAAAACAACTCAACAACAACAGAGCAACGGACTTCTTCCATCCCACAGAATGACCCCAAACTCTTTGGACGGGGCCAAACCCCCAGAGAGTAAGACTCGTCCATTTCCCATGAAGTCTCCCGGAAAGTTCACGACCATGAGTGACACGATATCCAGAGACAAAAACTTGAGCAACAGCCTCACACTCGCCCTTTTTTCATATCCCGAAGGGTTCTCCTCATGGTCTGTAGATCAGTCCTGCCATACATATGACCCGAAACATAAGCCGAGTTTGTGTTTTCAGACATCTGTCCAAACAACCCAGGCCTACACACCCTACAGGCTCAGGCCCCTGGAGCCAAACCTGAAGACTGTGCTTGCCCTCTCCAAGGGAATTGTATGTGCCCATTCCAAATGCCACAACACTACTAATAGGATAAATCTCCAAAGTCCCTGAGGCCATCCCAATATTTGTGGCTTCCCAGGACAAACAGGGGCAATCTGGGCCCATCTGAGCACCTACCCGCACTCAGACCCGTAGACTGATGTCCCCAGAGGTAAAAAGGAACGAACAGGCCCATAGGCACCTATCGGATCCATTGCTTTGGTTTCCAGGAATCTCTCCTTAGAGATCCTTAGAACCCTTAGAATCCTGCTCTTGTGTCGTTCCTTATGGGACATCCTTGAGCCATCCAACAGGTCTCGACTGTCCCAAAGGAGTCCTTGTGCATTGACCACCTGACAACTCATATCATGGAAAGCTTCCAAGGTCACATGATGCCCCCAATCTTCATGAAGGCGGATCATGGAAAGAAACTCCAACCTGAGCCAACGGCTGATCTTCGCCTTGACTTCAGATGCACGAGATCTTGATTAAGCTCTTCAGAGTGCAGCTGCTGTGCCCTCACCCCAAAACCTAAGCATAGCTTGTGTTCTCGGACTTCCGTCCTCACTCTCCTGGACCACACGCCCTCCATTTTGGGATTTCCGATGACACAGTGCTGCACTGTGCCTGCCCTCTAGAAGAAAAATGTTGCCCCATGGGTCTACCCAGAAACCTCAAATGAGGATAAACCTGCATGCCACTCACCTGTACACCAATTATATAGTCTAGCCTGTGCACTAATGCCCTATCTGACAAAACCTGAGGCCTGAATTCCCAACCGACACCCAGACAGCTTGCCGTACACTGAGAACATCTGAACCGCCATGGCCTTAGGTTGCCATCTCTTTCCAACCTGGTTTTCAGGCTACAGAAACCTAGAACTTATCTCTACTCAATTCCCATGGGTGAACATGATGCAGAAATCATAACTCCTCCTTCCCTCTCGCCAGAATCTTGTGGTTGGCATCTTATCCAAAGTTCAGTGTAGGACCCCTGTAGGGCCTACAGGAATAGTAGTAGGGCCCCTGAGGGTAGTGTAGGGTCCCTGAGGCCCTGCCCATGCTTAAGAGCTGCGGTGGGCACAAACACACTTTGGGACCCTCAGTTTGAACCCGGTCCTCACGTAAAGCCTCTCAGTGGTTGGACCATGAGCCCACATATGGGGCCTGCCATGCCTCAAGTCACCCAATCTTAACCAGAGGTAGAGACATCTAGTTACCCCTACTCAGGGCTCTGCTCTGGAATCCCTCTTTGGTGGGACATTTGAGGTAAGTAAACACAGAAAGGATTCCTCCCACCCAAAGAATGACCCCAATCACTTGGGATCAGGCCATCCCCAGAGAGAAAGTCTCCTCCAAGGCCCATGAGGCCAGCCCGACATTCCACGGCCACTATTGACAGAAAATCCAGAGACATAAGCCTAACCCTTAGGTCATAGCCCAAAAAATTCTCCTCATAGTCTGTAGATCAGGCCTGCCATACCTACGTCCCCAAACCGTGTTTTCAGACTTCTATCCTGACATCCCTGTCCCACACACCCTCCAGGCTGAGGCCCCTGGAGCCACACCTCAGGACTGTGCCTGCCCTCTCCAAGAAAATTCTTCCCATTCCATTGGCCACAACCCTGCAGATTAGGAGAAACGTCCAAAGTCCCAGAGGCCATTCCAATAATGTAGGCCGCCCAGTACAAAGAGGGGTGATCTGTCACAAGCTGAGCAACGACCTCAACTCACCCGTAGACAGATATGCCAAGAGAAAGGTATTAAACTGGACAGGCCCCTAGAACGTAATTGGTTCCATTGCTTTTGTTTCTAAGCATCTCTCCTCAGAGGCCTGTTTTCCAATACCAGCATATGGGGGATTCCGGAGATACCAATCAGAACAAATCTTGTCTCCACATGGGAAACTTATCCTTCGGAGCTCTGTAAAAACCTCCAGTTAGGAGAAAGCTTCAGGTAACCGGAGCCACCGCCCTATTCCAAGGTCTCCATGGACACAAACCCGCATTATGACCATTCGGCAGGAGAGTACATTTCAAGTCAGCCCCGTTGATTACTCCCCCAGAGCCAGAATATCAAACCTGCCTTGTCGCTAGGAGACAACTTGAATGCAAAGCAGACTATCTAGGCATCCATCGTTGGAATCCTGCTCTGGCGCCATTCCATATGGAATGTCCTGGGAGCCTTCCAACAGATCTTGACTGTACTGCAGAAGGAATCCTTGCAGATTGGAGCATCTCAAAACTCCTATCGTTGGAAAACCTACATGGCCTCATGAGATGCTCCCCTTTAAAAAGGGGCCATCTTGGACAGAAATTCCAACCTGAGCCAACTTCTGATCCATTACTTTGTTTTCTATGTATCTCTCTTCAGAGGCCTGGTTTCCAATATCAGAATATGGGGGTTTCCTAAGGAAACAATCAGAACAGATCTCATCTCCACAAGAGAAACTTGCTCTTTGGAGCTGTGACAATACCTCAGGTTAGGAGGATCCTTCAGGGCGCTGGCACCATGACCGAATTCCAAGGTCTCCAAGGACACAAACTTACATTATGATCCATCCTCAGGAGAGTCCATTTCAAATCAGCCCCGTCGGCTGCTCACCCAGAGCCAGCAGATCAAACCTGCCTTGTCACTAGGAGACAGTTGGAATGCGAAGTGGGCTGCCCAGGCATCCATCCTTAGAACCCTGCTCTGGAGAATTTCTTTATGGGATGTCTTGAATCCAACCAACCTGTCTTGACTGTCTCGCAGAAGGAATCCTTGTGGTTTGAACATTCACACAATCCCACTGTGAGAAAACCTCCATTTCCTCATGATGCCCCACACCTTCATAAATGGGCCATCATGGACAGAAACTCCATCCTAAGCCAAAGTCTGATCCGCGCCCTGAATTCAGAAGCACGAGATCTCGATTCAGCACTTGAGAGTGTGCCTGCTGTGCCCTCGCCCCGAAACCTAAGCCTAACTTGTGTTCTCAGACTTCCGTCTTCACAATCCTGGCCACACCCCTCCAGTTTGGCAATTCTGGAGACACAATGCAGCACTCTGCCTGCCCTCCAGAAGAAAAATGTTGCCCTATAGGGCTAACCAGAAACGCCAAATGAGTAACAACCTGCATGCCACTCGACCATACCCCAATTATACAATCTAGCCTGTGCACTAAAGCCCTGTCTGACACAGCCTGAAGGCAGACCTCCAGTCCAACACCCAGACAGCTGGCCGTACACTGAGCATATCAAACCCACAATGGCTTTCGGCCATCATCTCTACCCAACCTCAGTTTACACCTTCAGAACCTAGACCTTATCTCCACTCACTACTCAGGAGTGAACTTGATACAAGAATCAGAACTTCTCCTTCGCCATGGCAAGAAACCTTGAGGTTGGCATGTTGTCCAACGTTCATTGTAGGAGAAAGCAGCATGGACTATGAGGCCCCACCTATCCCTGAGGGCTACAATTTGCACAAAAACACATTGTGACCCTCAGCGTGAGCCCTATCCTCATGTAAAGCCTCTTAGTGACTGGAACTACAGCCCACATATGGGGCTTGCCAAGCCCCTAGTCCCCCAATCTTAACCAGAGTTAGAGATGTCTAGTCACCCCTACTCAGGGCACTGCTCTGGAATCCCTCTTTGGTGGGACACCTGAGGTAAAAAAAAAAATACAGAAAGGACTCTTCCCATCCACGGAATGATCCCAACCACTTGGGATCAGGCCAAATCACCAGAGAAAGACTTGTCCATGGCCCTTGAGGACACCCCGACATTCCACGGCCACCGTAGGCACAAAACCCAGAGACAAAAGCCTGAGCAAACGCCACATACTCGCCCTTTGTTCATAGCCCGGAAAATTCTCAGGGTCTGTAGATCGAGCCTTCATACATACATCCCCAAACCTAAGCTGAGTTTGTGTTTTCAGACTTCTGTCCCCACAGTCCTGGCCCACACACCATCCAAGCTGGGGCCCCTGGAGCCACACCTGAGGACTGTGGCTTCCCTCTCCAGGGGAATTCTGCCATTTCCATTGGCCACAACCCTATAGATTAGGAGAAACCTCCAAACTCCCCGAGGCCATTCCAATAGTGTTGGCTGCCCAGGACAAACAGGGATGATCTTTCACAAGTTAGGAAACTACCTCCACTCAGACCCAGAGACAGATATCCCCATAGAATAAGATTGAACTGGACAGGCACTTAGGCCCTAATCAGATCCATTGCTTTTGTTTCCAGGCATCTCTCCTCGGAGGCCTGGTTACCAATACCAGCATATGGGGGATTACTGAGGCACTCATAGAAAAATCTTGTCTCCACATAGGAAATGTACTCTTTGGAGCTCTATAAAAACCTCTGTTTAGGAGAATCTTTCAGGGCCCCGGATCAAGTGCCCCATTCTAAGGTCTCCATGGACTTAAACCCACATTATGATCTATCCTCGGTAGAGTCCATGTCAACTCATCCCCCTTGGTTTCTCCCCCAGGGCCTGCAGATCAAACCTGCCTTGTTGCTAGGAGACAACTAGAATGGGAGGCGGGCTGCCCAGGCATCCATCCTTAGAACCCTACTCTGGAGTCGTTCCATATGGGACATCCTAGAGCCATCCAACAGGTCTCAAGTGTCCCACAGAAGGAATCTTTGCAGTCTGGTGCATCTCACAACTCCCATTGTGGGAAAATCTTCATGGCCTCTTGAGACGCTCCACTTTATAAAGGGGCCATCATGGACAGAAACTCCAACCTGAGCAAACGTCTGATATTCGCCCTGGCTTCAGGTGCATGAGATCTTGATTCAGCTCTGCAGAGTGTGCCTTCTGTGCCCTCATCACAAAAACTAAGCCTAGCTTGTGTTCTCAGACTACCGTCCTCACACCCCTGGCCCAAAAGACCTACAATTTGGCAATACTGGGCCCACAATGCAGCACTCTGCCTGCCCTCCAGAAGAAAAACGTTGCCTTATGGAGCTACCTAGAAACCCGAATGAGGATCAACTGAACGCCACTCGACTGCACCCCAAATATACAGTCTACCCTGTCTAATGCCCTGTCTGACACAGCATGAGCCCACACCTCCAGACCTACGCTCAACAGCTAGCCACACACTGAGCTCATTGTACCCATCAGGTCCTTTGGTCTTCATCTCTTCCCAACCCCGGTTTTCGGGTTTCAGAACCTAGACCTAAACTCCAATCACTGTCCAGGGGTGAACGTGATGCAGAAGTCACAACTCTTCCTTCGCCATGGCCGGAAACCTTGTGGTTGGCATATTCTCCAACGTTCAGTGTAGGAGAATCCAGCGTGGCCCATGAGGCCCTTCCCATGCTTGAGGGCCTTGTTGGGCACAAATAGGCATTGTGACCCTCAGCATGAGCCCTGTCCTCAAGGAAGACCTCTCAGTGTCTGAATCAAGAGCCCACATATTGGACTTGCCTTGCCCCTAGGCCCCCAAACTTAAACAGAGGTGGGGTTATCCAGTTGTCCCTACCAAGGACTCTGCTCGGGAATCCCTCTTTTATTGCCACACATGAGGTACATAAAATAAAATAAAAAACATAAAGGACACCTCCCATCCCACAGAATGTACCCAAACTCTTGGGATTGGGTCAAATCCTCAGAGAAGGAAAGCCGTCCACAACCCATGAGGCCACGCCAGCATTTGACCCACATTGTTGACACAAATCCAGAGACAAAACCTGAGCAAGCACCTCAAACTCACCCTTCTTCATATCCCGAAGTGTTATCACGGTCTGTAGATTGGGCGTGCCATATCTATGTCCCCAATCCTAAGCGGAATTTGTGTTTTCAGACTTCTGTCCCCACAGGCCTGGCCCACACACCCTCAAGGCTGGGCCCCTAGAGCCAAACTCAGAACTGTGCCTGCCCTCTCCAGGGGATTTCTGCCCATTCCATTGGCCACAATCCTATAGATTAGGAGAAACTCCAAAGACCCGAGGCCATTCCCAATATTATAGGCTGCCCAGGACAAACAGGGGCGATCTGACACAAGCCGAGCAACTACCTCCCCTCAGATCCATAGGCACGTATCCCCAGGAAAGAGATTGAACCGGACAGTCACCTAGGCCCTAATCATATCCATTGCTTTTGTTTCCAGGCATCTCTCCTCAGAGGCCTGGTTTCCAATACCAGCATATGGGAGATTCCTTAGGCACTCATCAAAACAATTCTCTTCTCTACATAGGAAACGTACTCTTTAGAGCTCCATCAAAACCTCCGGTTATGAACATCCTTCAAGACCCCGGATCAAGCACCCCATTCCAAGGTCTCCATGGACACAAATGCACATTATGACCCATCCTCAATTCACCCATTTCAACACACCCGCCTCGGTTACTCCCCTAGATCCAGCAGATCGAACTTGCCTTGGCGCTATGAGACACATGGAATGGGAGGCAGGCTGCCCAGGCATCCATCCTTAGAACCCTGCTCTGGATAACTTCCTTATGGGATGTCCTGGAGCCATCCAGCAGGTCTCCACTGTCCCACGGAAGGAATCATTGCGGTTTGGAGCATCTCACAATTCCCATCGTGGGAAAACCTCCATGGCCTCGTGACACCCTCCCCTTCATGAAGGGGCCGTCATGGACAGAAACTCCAACCTGAGCCAAAGTCTGATCCTAGCTCTGTCTTCAGGTACACGGGATCTCGAATCATCTCTGCAGAGGGTTCCTGCCGTCCCCTCACCCCGAAATCTAAGTCTGGCTTGTGTTCTCAGAATTTTTTCCTCACACTCCTGGCTCACAAGCCTTCCAGTTTGGGAATTCTGGAGCCACTATGTGGCACTGTGTCTTCCTTCCAGAAGACAAACGTTGCCCTCTGGGGCTACTCAGTAACCACAAATGAGTACCAACCTGCACGAAACTCGACTGCACCCCAATGATACAGTCTAGCCTGGGCACTAATTCCCTGTCTGCCACAGCCTGAGCCTGCACCTCCCAACCCACACTCAACAGCTGGCCGAACACTGAGCACATCAGACACACCATGGCCTTAGGTCTTCATCTCTTCCCAACCTCAGTTTTCAGGCTTCAGAACCTAGACCTTAAATCCAATCACAGTCCAGGAGTGAAAGTGTTGCAGAAATTAGAACTCCTTCTTCCCCATGGCCAGAAAACTTGTGGTTGCCATATTGTGCAACGTTCAGTGTAGGAGAAACCAGCATGGTACATTAGGCCACGCCCTGACTTAGGGGCTCCTTGGGCACAAAAACACATTGTGAAACTCAATGTGAGCCCTATGCTCAAGGAAGGCCTCTCAGTGTCTGGACCAAGAGCCCACATATGGGGCTTGCCATATTCTTAGGTCCCAATGTTAACCAGAGTTCTGGTTGTCCAGTCGCCCCTCCCCAGGACTCTGCTGTGGAATCCCTCTTTTGGTGGTCCACCTGAGGTAAAAAAAAAAAAAAAAAAAAAACCAGAAAGACCACCTCCCTTCCCACAGAATGACCCCAAACTCTTGGGATTGGGTCAAATCCCCAGAAAGGGAGCCTCATCGATGGCCCATGAGGACACCCGGACATTCCATGGCAATCGGTGACACATATCCAGAAAAAAATAAGCATGAGCAAGCACCTCACTTTCGCCCTTTGTTCATATCCTGAAGAGTTCTCCTCACGGTCTGTATATCGGGCCGGCCATACCTACAGACCCAAACCTAAGTGGAGTTTGTGTTTTCAGACTTTTGTCCAAATAGCCCTGGACCACACACGCTCCACACTTGGGTCCCTGGAGCCACACCTCAGGACTGTGCTTCCCCTTCAAGAGAATTCTTCCCATTCCATTGGCCACAACCTTGCAAATTAGGAAAAACCTCCAAAGTTACCGAGGCCATCCCAATAGTGTAGGCCGCCCAGGACAAACAGGTGTGATCTCAAACCAGCTGAGCAACTACCTCCACTCAGACAAAAGATGTCCCCAGAGAAGAATATTGAACCGGACAGGCCCCTAGGCCCTAATCAGATCCATTGCTTTGGTTTCCAGGCATCTCTCCTCAGAGGCCTCATTTCCAATACCAGCAAATGGTGGTTTCCTGAGGCACCCATAAGAACAAATCTCGTCTCCCCATGGAAAACTTGCTCATTGGAGCTTTGTTATCACCTCTGGTTAGGAGAATCCTTCAGGGCCCTGGTGCCACTGCCCCATACCAAGGTCTCAATGGACTCAAACCAACATTAAGACCATCCTCAGGAAAGTCCATTCCAACTCAGCCCCCTCTGATGCTACCCCAAGCCAGCAGATCAAACGTTTCTTGTTGCTAGGAGACAATTGGAATTGAGGCTGTCTGCCCAGGCATCCATACTTAGAACCCTGTTCTGGAAAAATACCTTAGGAGACGTCCTGGAGCCATCCAACAAATCTTAATTGTCCCACAGAAGGAATCCTTGCGGTTTGGAGCATCTCACAACTCTAATAGTGGGGAAACCACCATGGCCTCATAATGCACCCCCCCCTTCATGAAGGGGCCAACATGGACAGAAACTCCAACCTGAGCCAAAGTCTGATCCTCGACCTGATTTCAGACTCAAAGAGATCTCAATTCAGCTCTGCAGAGTGTGCCTGCCATGTCCATTCCCCGAAACCTAAGCCTAGCTTGTGTTCTCAGACTTCCGTCCTCACTCTCCTGGCCCACAAGCCCTCCAGTTTGGGAATTCCGAAGCCACAATGCAGCACTCTGCCTGCCCTCCAGAAGAATAACTTTGCCCTATGCTGCTAATAAGAAACCCCAAATGATTATCTAATGCATGCCACTCGACTGTAAAGCAATTATACAGCCTACCCTGAATACGAATGCCCTGTCTGGCACAGCCTGAGACAAGACATCCCAAACGACACCTAGACAGCTGGCTCCAACCTGGACACAAGGGATCCGCTATGGCTGTAGTTCGTCATCTCTTCCCAACCTCGGTTTTCAGGCTTCAGAACCTAGACCTTATCTCCAATCACTGCCCAGGGGTGAACGTGATGCAGAAATTAGAATTCCTCCTTCCCCATGGCCAGAAACCTTGTGGTTGGCATGTTGTCCAACGTTCAATGTGGGAAAACCTGCATTTTCGGAAAGGCCACGCCAGTGCTTGAGGGCCGCCTAGGGCACTGACATGCATTGTGACCTGTAGCGTGAGTCCCGTATTAAAGTAACGCCTCTCAGTGGCTGGACCAAGATCCTGCTTATGGGGCTTGTCATATTCATAGGCCCCCAGGCTTAACCAGAGAGCGAGTATTCCAGTTGTCAGTACCCACTGCTATGCTCCAGAATCCCTCTACTGGGGGGATACATGAAGCCGAAAACAGGACTCTTCCCTTCCCACAGAATGACCCCAAACTCTTGGGGGCTGGACAAACTACCAGAGAGAGAGACTTCTAAGACCCATGAGGCAACTCCTACATTAAACGGCCATTGTGGACAAAATATCCAGAGACAAAAGACTGAGCGACTGCCTCCCTCTCACCCTTCTTTCATATCCAGAGGAGCTCCCCTCACGGACTGTAGATCAGGCCTGCCATAACCTCGGCCCCAAACCTGAGCTGAGTTTGGGTTTTTGGATGTCTGTCTGCACAGCCGTGGCCCACACCGCCTCCTGGCTGGGGTCTCTGGAGCCACACCACAGAACTGTGCCTGCTCTCTCCTAAGAAACTGCCCGTTCCATTGGCCACAACTCTACAAAATAGTAGAAACCTCAAGGTCCCCAAGGACATCCCACTACCGCAAGCCACACTGGACAAACAGGTGGCATTATGACACCAGCTGAGCAACTACTACCTCCATGCAGACACACAGACTGATATCCGCAGAGACAGAAGATTGAACCAGGCAGGCCCCTAGGCCCTATTATGGACTCTTGCTTTGGTGTCCAGATATCACTCCTCAGAGGCCTGGGTTCGAAGACCAGCATAGGGGGCTCTCCTGAGGCACCAGACAGAACACCTCTCATCTCCACATGGAAAGCTTCCTTGTTGGAGTTCTGTCAAACCCTTCGGGTTGGAGAATCCTGCAGAGTCCCTTAGCTACTGCCACATTCCAAGGTCTCCATGGCCACCAACCCACATTATGACTCATCCTCAGGAAAGTCCATTTAAACTCAGCCTTCTGGGTAGCTCACCCAAGAGCCCAAAGACTGAGCGTGCCTTGTCTCGACCAGGCAATGGGAAGGTGAGTTGGCGTTTCTCGGCATCCATGCTTAGGCCCCTGCTCTCGAGTCTTTCTGTATGGGGCATCCTGGAACCATCCAATAGTACTCGACTGTCCTGAAGAAGGAAACTTTGAAGTTTGGAGAAGCTCACAACTCCCAGCGTAGGGAAACCTCCCTGGCCTCATGACGCCCCCACCCCCTTCAGGAAGGGGCCGTCATGGACACAAACTCCAGCTTGAGGCAACATCTGATACTCGCCCTGACCTCAGATGCAGGAGATCTCGATTCAGCCTCTACACAGTGGGCCCAAACCTCGTGCTACCTTGTGTTTTCAGACTTCCTTCCTCACACTCCTGGCAAACATGTCCTCAAGACTTGGAATTTTGGAACCAAAATGCAGCCCTATGCTGGCCCTCCAGAAGAAAAACGTTGCTCTATGGGGATCTCCATAAACCCCAAATGAGGATCAACCTGCTCGGTTCTCGACCTCACCCCAATTGGATTGTTCGGGTTGTCCATTCATCCCTCCCCAGAGCTCTGCTTTGGAATCCCTCTTTTGGTGGGACACCTGAGGTAACAAAACTAAAAGGACTCCTCCCATCCTTCAGATTGACCCCAAACAATTGGGATTGGACCAAATTCACAGAGAGGAAGTCTCGTCCATGGCCCATGAGGCCTCCCCGAGATTCCACAGCCATCGTTGACAACAAATCCAGAGACAAAAGTCTGAGCAACCGCCTCACACTCGCTCTTTTGTCGTATCCCGAAGAGTTCTCCTCACGGTCTGTAGATCGGGCCTGCCATACCTACTTCCCAAACCTAAGCCGAGTTTGTGTTTTCAGACTTCTGTCCCCACATTCCTGGCCCACAGACCCTTCAGGCTGGGGCCCCTGGAGCCACACATCAGGACTGTGCCTGTCCATACCACGGGAATTCTGCCCATTCCATTGTCCACAATCGTACAAATTAGGACAAACCTCCAGAGTCCCCAAGGACATCCCAATAATGTAGGCCGCTCAGGACAAACAAGGGTCATCTGAAACCAGCTGAGCATCTACCTCTACTCAGCGTAGATGGATGTCCCCAGAGAAGAAGATTGAATCAGACAGGCCCCGAGGCCTGAATCAGATTCATTGCTTTCGGTTACAGGTATCTCTCCTCAGAGGCCTGGTTTCCAATATTAGCATATGGGGATATCATGAGGCAGCAAGCAGAACAAATCTCTTCTCCACATGGGAAAATTATCCTATGAAGATATCTCAAAACCTCCAGATAGGCGAATCCTTCAGGGCCTGTGTGCCTCTGCCCCATTACAAGGTCTCCATAGACACAAAAACACATTAGGACCCATCCACAGGAGAGTCCCTTTCAACTGAGCGTATTCGGTTGCTCCCCGAGATCCAGCAGATCTAACTTGTCTTGTTCCTAGGAGACAATTGGAATGTGAGGTGGCCTACCCCGCCATCCATCCTTAAAACCCTGCTCAGAATCGTTGGCCTGGAGCCAACCAACAGGTCTCAATTGTCCTGCAGAAGAATCTTTGCAGTTTGGAGCTTCTCAGAACTCCCATCGTGAGAGAACCCCCATGGCAACATGAACCCTCCCCGTTCATAAAGGGGCCATCAGGTACATAAGGTCCAACCTGAGCGATCGTCTGATCCTCACCCTGACTTCAGATGCACGAATCTCGGTTCAGGTCTGTAGATTGTGCCTGCCATGTCCTCACCCAGAAACCTGACCTTGCTTGTGTCCTCAGACTTCTGTCCACAGACTACTGGCTCACAAGCCCTCCAGTTTGGCAATCCAGAACTAAAACGCAGCACTCTATCTGCCCTGCAGAAGAAATACATTGCCCTCTGTGGCTACCTAGCAACCCCAAATGAAGATCAACCTGCACGACACTTGGCTATACCCAAAATTAATAGGATGACCTGGGCAATAATGCCCTTTCTGACACAGCCTGAGCCTGGACTTCCGGGCCCACCTAGACAGCTGGCTACAAACTGAGAACTTCAGACCCCCCATGGCCTTAGGTCGTTATCCCTTCCCAACCTCAGTTTTCAGGTTTCAGAACCTAGACCTTATCTCCAATCACTGCCCAGGTTTGAAAGTGATGCAGAAGTCAGTACTCCTTCCCGATGGCAGGAAAATGTGCGGTTGGATTGTAGTTCAACGTTCAGTGTAGTGGAAACCAGTGTGTCCCTTGAGGATCCGCCATTGCTCGCGGTCCAGATAGGTAGCAAACACACATTGTGACCCTCAGCCTTAGCCCAGTCCTCAGGTTTGGCCTCTCAGTGGCTGGATGAAGAGACAGCATATTGGGCTTGCCATTCCCTAGGCCCCAATTTTTAACATAGATCGTGTTGTCCCTTCACTCTTCCCCATGCTCTGCTTTGGAATTCCTCTTTTGGTGGGACACCTGATGTAACAACCCTGAAAGGAGTCCTCCATCCAACAGATTGACGAAAAACAATTGGGATCGGCCCAAATCCACAGAGAGCAAGATTCGTCCATGGCCCATGAGGCCCCCTCGACATTCCACGGCCATCGCTGATACAAAATCCAGAGACAAAAACCTAAGCAAGCGCCTCAGACTCGCGCTACCTTCATATCCTGTAGATGTCTTCTCATGGTTTCTAGATCGTGCCTGCCATACCTAAGTCCCCAAACATAAGCTGAGTTTGTGTTTTCAGACTTCTGTCCTCAAAGTCCTGGGCCACATATCCTCCAGGCTGGGGACCCTGGAGCCACACATTAGGACTGTGCCTACCCAATCCATGGGAATTCTGCCCATTCCATTGTCCAAAATCGTACAAATTAGGAGAACCCTCCAAAGTCCCTGAGGCCATACCAATAGTATAGGTCGCCCGGGACAAAAAAGGGCAGTCTGACACCAGCTGAGCATCTACCTCCACTCATACCCTAGATGGATGTCCCCAGAGAAGAAGATTGAACCAGACAGGACCCTAGGACAAAATCGGATCCATTGCTTTGGTTTACAGGCATGTCTCCTCAAAACCCTGGATTCCAATACAAGCATTGGGGTTTCCCTGAGGCACCCATCAGAACAAACCTCGTCTCCACAAGGAAACTTGTGCATTGGACCTATGTCAAAAGCTGAGGAGAATACTTCAGGGTCCCGGTGCCACCACCCAATTCCAAGGCCCTCATGGACACAAACACACATTAGACCCATCCTCAGGAAAGTCCTTTTCAACTCAGCCACCCTGGTTGCTCCCGCAGAGCCATCAGATCTAAACTGTCTTGTCGCTAGGAGACAATTGGGATACGAGGCGGGCTACCCAGGCATCCATCCTCGAATGTTGGTCTGGACTCATCCATATGGGATGTCCCTGAGCTGTCCAACAGGTCTCAATTGTCCCGCAGAGGGAATCCTAGGAGGGGGCATCCCACCACTCCAAACGTGGGAAAACCTCCACGGCTTCGAGATTCGGCTCCCTTCATGAAGGGGCCGTCATGAACAGAAAATCCAAGCTGAGCCAACGTCTGATTCTCGCTGTGACTTCAGATGCATGAGATATTGCTTCAGATCTTCAGGGGGTACATGCCGTGCCCTCACCCTGAAACCCAAGTCTAGCTGTCCCTAGGACCCAATTTTAACCAGATTTCTGGTTGTCAAATCGCCCCTCCCCAGGGCTCTACTCTGGAATCCCTCATTTGGTGGGACACCTGAGTTAGAAAAACAAAACAAAACAAAACAAAAACAACAAAAAACGGACTTCTTCCGTCCCACAGAATGACCCCAAACTCTCTGGATTGGGCCAAACCCCCAGGGAGTAAGACTCGTCCATTTCCCATGAAGTCACCCGGAAATTTCATGACCATGAATGGCATGATATCCAGAGATAAATACTTGAGCAAAAGCCTCACACTCGCCCTTTTTTCATATCCCGAAGAGTTCTCCTCATGGTCTGTAGATCAGTCCTGCCATACCTATGACCCGAAACATAAGCCAAGTTTCTGTTTTCAGACAACTGTCCAAGCAGCCCTGGCCTACACAGCCTACAGGCTTAGGCCCCTGGAGCCAAGCTGAGGACTGTACTTGCCCTCTCCAAGGGAATTCTGTGTGCCCATTCCAATGGCCACAACGCTACTAATAGGATAAACCTCCAAAGTCCCTGAGGCCATCCCAATAGTTGTGGCTTCCCAGGACAAACAGGAGCAATCTGAGCCCATCTGAGAACCTACCTGCACTCAGACTCGTAGACTGATATCCCCAGAGATAAAAAGGATCGAACAGGCCCCTACGCCCTAATCGGATCCATTGCTTTGGTTTCCAGGCATCTCTCCTCAGAGGCCTGGATTTCAGTACCAGCATATGGCTGTTTCCTGACTCACACACCAGAACAAATCTCATCTACACATGGGAAACTTGCACGTAAGAGTGATGTCAAAGCCTCTTTTTAGGAGAACCCTTCAGGGCCCCAGTGCCACCGCTTCATTCCAAGGTCTCCATAGACACAAAATCATATTAGGACACATGCTAGAGAGAGTCCAATTCTACTCAGCATATTCGGTTGCTCCGCGAGATCCAGCAGATCTAACTTGTCTTGTTGCTAGGAGATAATTGGAAAGCGAGGTGGCCTATCCCGCCATCAATCCTTAGAACCCTGCTCGGAATCATTGGCCTGGAGCCAACCAACAGGTCTCATTTTTCCTGCAGAAGAATCTTTGCAGTTGGGATCTTCATACAACTCCCATCGTGAGAAACCCCCATGGCCTCGTGATACCCCCCCCTTCATGAAGGGGCCATCAGGGACATAAGGTCTATCCTGAGAAATAGTCTGACGCTCACCCTGACTTCAAATGCACGAGATCTCGATTCAGGTCCGTATATTGTTCCTGCCATGTCCTCACCCAGAAACCTAAGCCTAGCTTGTGTACTCAGACTTCCGTCCTCAGATTAATGGCCCACAAGCCCTCCAGTTTGGCAATCCAGAATTATAATGCAGCACTCTGCTTACCCTCCAGAAGAAAAACATTGCCCTCTGGGGCTACCCAGAAACCCCAAATGAAGATCAACCTGCACGCCAATTGGCTGTACCCAAAATATATAGGCTGACCTGGGCAATAATGCCCTTTCTGACACAGCCTGAGCCTGGACCTCCTGGCCCCACCCAGACAGCTTGCCGCTCACTGAGCACATAGGACCAGCCATTGCCTTAGGTTGTTATCTCTTCCCAACCTCGGTTTTCAGGATTCAGATCCTAGACCTTATCTCCAATCACTGCCCAGGTTTGAAAATGATGCAGAAATCAGAACTCCTGCTCAATGGCAAGAACCTTGTGGTTGGCTTGTTGTCCAATGTTCAGTGTAGTGGAAACCTGTTTGTCTGATGAGGCCCCGCCATTGCTCGCGGGCCGCATAGGTGGCAAACTCACATTGTGAATCACAGCCTTAGCCCAGTCCTCAGGTAAGGACTCTCAATGGCTGGATGAAGAGACAGCATATTGGGCTTGCCATGCCCATAGGCCCCAATTTTTAACCATCGTTCGGGTTGATCCTTCATTCTTCCCCAGGGCTCTGCTTTGGAATTCCTCTTTTGGTGGGACACCTGATGTAACAACCCTGAAAGGAGTCCTCCATCCAACAGATTGACGAAAAACAATTGGGATCGGGCCAAATCCACAGAGAGCAAGATTCGTCCATGGCCCATGAGGCGTCCTCGACAGTGCCCGGCCATTGCTGAAACAAAATCCAGAGCCAAAATCTGAGCAAGCACCTCCGACTCGCACTTTCTTCATATCCTGAAGATGTCTTCTCATGGTTTGTAGATCGGGCTGCCATACCTACGTCCCTAAACTTAAGCTGAGTTTGTGTTTTCAGACTTCTGTCCTCAAAGTCCTGTGCCACACACCATCCAGGCTGGGGACCCTGGAGCCACACATTAGGACTGTGCCTACCCAATCCATGGGAATTCTGCCCATTCCATTGTCCAAAATTGTACAAATTAGGAGAACCCCCCAAAGTCCCTGAGGCCATCCCAATAGTATATGTCCCCCGGGACAAAAAAAGGTCAGTCTGTCACCAGCTGAGCATCTACCTCCACCTATACCCTAGATGGATGTCCCCAGAGAAGAAGATTGAACCAGACAGGACCCTAGGCCAAAATCGGATCCATTGCTTTGGTTTACAGGCATGTCTCCTCAAAACCCTGGATTCCAATACCAGCATTGGGGTTTTCCTGAGGCACCCATCAGAACAAACCTCGTCTCCACAAGGAAACTTGTGCATGGGAGCTATGTCAAAAGCTTAGGAGAATACTTCAGGGTCCCGGTGCCACCGCCCCATTCCAAGGCCCTCATGGACACAAACACACATTAGACCCATCCTCAGGAAACTCCTTTTCAACTCAGCCACCCCGGTTGCTCCCGCAGAGCCATCAGATCTAAACTGTCTTGTCGCTAGGAGACAATTGGAATGCGAGGCGGGCTTCCCAGGCATCCATCCTCGAACGTTGGTCTGGACTCATCCATATGGGATGTCCTGGAGCTGACCTACAGGTCTCAATTGTCCCGCAGAAGGAATCCTTGGAGGGGGCATCCCACCACTCCCAAAGTGGGAAAAACTCCGCGCTCTCGAGAATCCGCTCCCTTCATGAAGGGGCCGTCATGAACAGAAAATCCAAGCAGAACCAACGTCTGATCCTCGCTCTGACTTCAGTAGCATGAGATATTGCTTCAGATCTTCAGGGGGTACATGCCATACCCTCGCCCTGAAACCCAAGTCTAGCTTGTGTTCTCAGACTTCCATCCTCACACTCCTGGCCCCGAAGCCTACAAGTTTGGCAATTCCGGACCATAATTGCAGCACTCTGCCTGCCCTCTAGAAAAAATAGATTGCCTAATGAGCTGCCCGGGCACATTAAATGAGAATAACCCTACACGGCACTCGAATGTACCCAAATTATATAGTCTAACCTGGGCACTAATGCACTGTCTGACACAACCTGAGCCGGGACCTCCTGAGCAACACCCAGACAGCTGACCGCACACTGAGCACATCAGACCCGCCATGGCCTTAGGTCATCATCTCTGCCCTACCTCAGTTTTCAGGCTTCAGAACCTAGACCTTATCTCCAATCACTGCCCAGGGGTGACTGTGATGCAGAAATCAGAACTCCTGCTTACCCAAGGCAAGAAACCTTGTGGTTGCCATGTTGTCCTACGTTCAGTGTAGGAAAAACCAGCATTCACCCTGAGGTCACGCCCATTCTTGAGTGGGACGAGGGCATAAACACGCATTGTGACCCTCAGCGTGATTCCTGACCTCTAGTAAATCCTCTCAGTGGCTGGATCATTAGATGTCATAATGGGCTTGACATGTCCCTAGGCCCCAATTTTTAACCAGATTTCTGGTTGTCCAGTCACAACTCCCCAGGGCTCTACTCTGGAAACCCTCATTTGGTGGGACACCTGAGGTTGAAAAACAAAACAAAACAAATCAACAACAACAAAAAAACCAGACTTCTTCCATCCCACTTAGTGACCCCAAACTCCTTGGACTGGGCCAAACCCCCAGAGAGTAAGTCTCGTCCATTTCCCATGAAGTCTCCCGGAAATATCACGACAATGAGTGACACAATATCTAGAGACAAAAAGGTGAGCAATATCTATAGACAAAAAGGTGAGCAAGAGCCTCACACTCGCACATTTTTCATATCCCAAAGTGTCCTCCTCATGGTCTGTAGATCAGTCCTGCCATACCTATGACCTGAAACATAAGCCGAGTTTGTGTTTTCAGACAACTGTCGAACAGCTCTGGCCTACACACCCTACTGGCCAGGCCCCTGAGGCCAAACCTGACGACTGTGCTTGCCCTCTCCAAGGGAATTGTATGTGCCCATTCCAATGGCCACAACCCTACTAAGAGGATAAACCTCCAAATTCCTGAGGCCATCCCAATAGTGGTGGCTTCCCAGGACAAACAGGGGCAATCTGAGCCCATCTGAGCACCTACCTGCACTCAGACCCGTAGACTGATATCCCCAGAGGTAATAAGGAACGAATAGGCACCTAGGCAACTATCGGATCCATTGCTTTGGTTTCGAGGCATCTCTCCTCAGAGGCCTGGATTTCAATAACAGCATATGCCTGTTTCTTGACTCACCATCAGAACAAATCTCATCTACACATGGGAAACTTGCACGATGGAGCTGTGTGAAAGGCTCTCTTTAGGAGAACCCTTCAGGGCCCCAGTGCCAACGCTTCATTCCAAGGTCTCCATAGACACAAAATCATATTAGTTCACATGAGGAGAGTCCATTTCAACTCAGTCTCCTCGGTTGCTCCCCAAGATCCAGCCGATCTGACCTGTCTTGTTGCTTGGAGACAATTGGAATGCGATGTGGGCTACCCAGCCATCCATCCTTAGAACCCTGCTCGGAATCGTTGTCCTGGAGCCAACCAACAGGTCTCAATTGTCCTGCAGAAGAATCATTGCAATTGGGACCTTCTCGCAACTCCCATCCTGGGAAAACCCCCATGGCCTCGTGATCCACCCCCCCTTCAATAAGGGGCCCTCAGGGACTGAATGTCCAACCTGAGCGATCGTCTAATCCTAGCCCTGACTTCAGATGCACGAGATCTAGATACAGGACTGTAGATTGTGCCGGCCATATCTTCACCCAGAAACCTAGGCCTAGCTTGGGTTCTCAGACTTCCGTCCTCAGACTACTGGCCCAAAAAACCTCCAATTTGGCAATTCAGAACTACAATGCATCACTCTGCCTGCTCAGGCCCCTGGAGCCAAACCTGACGACTGTGCTTGCCCTCTCCAAGGGAATTGTATGTGCCCACTCCAATGGCCACAACCCTACTAATAGGATAAACCTCCAAAGTCCCTGAGGCCATCCCAATATTTGTGGCTTCCCAGGAAAACAGGGACAATCTGGTCCCATCTGAGCACGTACCGGCACTCAGGGCACTCAGACCTGTAGACTGATGTCCCCAGGGGTAAAAAGGAACGAACAGGCCCCTAAGCATCTATTGGATCCATTGCTTTGGTTTCCAGGCATCGCTCCTAGAGGCCTGGATATCAATATCTGCATATGGCTGTTTCTTGACTCACCCATCAGAATAAAACTCATCTACACATGGGAAACATGCACGATGGAGCTGTGTGAAAGCCTCTCTTTAGGAGAACCCTTCAGGGCCCCAGTGCCACCGCTGCATTCCAAGGTTTCCATAGACACAAAATCATATTAGGACATATCCACAGGAGAGTCCATTTCAACTCAGTCTCCTCGGTTGCTCCCCCATATCCAGCAGATCTAACCTGGCTTGTTGCGTGGAGAATATTGGAATGCGTGGAGGGCTACCCAGCCATCCATCCTTAGAACCTTGCTCGGAGTCGTTGTCCTGGAGCCATCCAACAGGTCTCAAGTGTCCCACAGAAGGAATCTTTGCAGTCTGATGCATCTCACAACTCCCATTGTGGGAAAATCTTCCTGGCCTCTTGAGATGCTCCACTTTATAAAGGGGCCATCATGGACAGAAACTCCAACCTGAGCAAACGTCTGATATTCGCCCTGGCTTCAGGTGCATGAGATCTTGATTCAGCTCTGCAGAGTGTGCCTTCTGTGCCCTCACCCCAAAAACTAAGCCTAGCTTGTGTTCTCAGACTACGGTCCTCACACCCCTGGCCCAAAAGCCCTACAATTTGGCTATACTGGGGCCACAATGCAGCACTCTGCCTGCCCTCCAGAAGAAAAATGTTGCCTTTTGGAACTACCTGGAAACCCGAATGAGGATCTACTGAACGGCACTCAACTGCACCCCAAATATACAGTCTACACTGTCTAATGCCCTGTCTGACACAGCATGAGCCCACACCTCCAGACCTACGCTCAACATTTAGCCACACACTGAGCTCATTGTACCCATCAGGTCCTTAGGTCTTCATCTCTTCCCAACCTCGGTTTTCGGGTTTCAGAACCTAGACCTAAACTCCAATCACTGTCCAGGGGTGAACGTGATGCAGAAATCACAACTCTTCCTTCGCCATGGCCGGAAACCTTGTGGTTGGCATATTCTCCAACGTTCAGTGTAGGAGAATCCAGCGTGGCCCATGAGGCCCTTCCCATGCTTGAGGGCCTTGTTGGGCACAAATAGGCATTGTGACCCTCAGCATGAGCCCTGTCCTCAAGGAAGACCTCTCAGTGTCTGAATCAAGAGCCCACATATTGGACTTGCCATGCCCCTAGACCCCCAAACTTAAACAGAGGTGGGGTTATCCAGTTGTCGCTACCAAGGACTCTGCTCGGGAATCCCTCTTTTATTGGCACACATGAGGTACATAAAACAAAATAAAAAAACAGAAAGGACACCTCCCATCCCACAGAATGTACCCAAACTCTTGGGATTGGGTCAAATCCTCAGAGAAGGAAAGCCGTCCACAACCCATGAGGCCACGCCAGCATTCGACCCACATTGTTGACACAAATCTAGAGACAAAACCTGAGCAAGCACCTCAAACTCACCTTTTTTCATATCCCGAAGTGTTATCACGGTCTGTAGATTGGGCGTGCCATACCTATGTCCCCAATCCTAAGCGGAATTTGTGTTTTCACACTTCTGTCCCCACAGGCCTGGCCCTCACACCCTCAAGGCTGGGCTCCTAGAGCCAAACTCAGAACTGTGCCTGCCCTCTCCAGGGGATTTCTGCCCATTCCATTGGCCACAACCCTATAGATTAGGAGAAACTCCAAAATCCCGAGGCCATTCCCAATATTATAAGCTGCCCAGGACAAAAAGGGGCGATCTGACATGAGCCGAGCAACTAAATCCCCTCAGATCCATAGACACGTATCCCCAGGAAAGAGATTGAACCGGACAGGCACCTAGGCCCTAATCATATCCATTGCTTTTGTTTCCAGGCATCTCTCCTCAGAGGCCTGGTTTCCAATACCAGCATGTGGGAAATTCCTTAGGCACTCATCAAAACAATTCTCTTCTCTACATAGGAAACGTACTCTTTAGAGCTCCATCAAAACCTCCGGTTATGAACATCCCTCAAGGCCCTGGATCAAGAACCCCATTCCAAGGTCTCCATGGACACAAATGCATATTATGACCCATCCTCAATTCACCCATTTCAACACACCCGCCTCGGTTACTACCCCAGATCCAGCAGATCGAACTTGCCTTGGCGCTATGAGACACCTGGAGTGGGAGGCAGGCTGCCCAGGCATCCATCCTTAGAACCCTGCTCTGGATAACTTCCTTATGGGATGTCCTGGAGTCATCCAGCAGGTCTCGACTGTCCCACGGAAGGAATCATTGCGGTTTGGAGCATCTCACAATTCCCATCGTGGGAAAACCTCCATGGCCTCGTGACACCCTCCCCTTCATGAAGGGGCCGTCATGGACAGAAAATCCAACCTGAGCCAACGTCTGATCCTAGCTCTGTCTTCAGGTACACGGGATCTCGAATCATCTCTGCAGAGGGTTCCTGCCGTCCCCTCACCCCGAAATCTAAGTCTGGCTTGTGTTCTCAGAATTTTTTCCTCACACTCCTGGCCCACAAGCCTTCCAGTTTGGGAATTCTGGAGTCACTATGTGGCACTGTGTCTTCCTTCCAGAAGAAAAAGTTGCTCTCTGGGGCTACCCATTAACCACAAATGATTACCAACCTGCACGAAACTCGACTGCACCCCAATGATACAGTCTAGCCTGGGCACTAATTCCCTGTCTGCCACAGCCTGAGCCTGCACCTCCCAACCCACACTCAACAGCTGGCCGAACACTGAGCACATCAGTCACACCATGGCCTTAGGTCTTCATCTCTTCCCAACCTCAGTTTTCAGGCCTCAGAACCTAGACCTTAAATCCAATCACAGTCCAGGAGTGAAAGTGTTGCAGAAATTAGAACTCCTTCTTCCCCATGGCCAGAAAACTTGTGGTTGCCATATTGTGCAACGTTCAGTGTAGGAGAAACCAGCATGGTACATTAGGCCACGCCCTGACTTGAGGGGCTCCTTGGGCACAAAAACACATTGTGAAACTCAATGTGAGCCCTATGCTCAAGGAAGGCCTCTCAGTGTCTGGACCAAGAGCCCACATATGGGGCTTGCCATGTTCTTAGGTCCCAATGTTAACCAGAGTTCTGGTTGTCCAGTCGCCCCTCCCCAGGACTCTGCTGTGGAATCCCTCTTTTGGTGGTCCACCTGAGGTAAAAAAAAAAAAAAAGGCCTCCTCCCTTCCCACAGAATGACCCCAAACTCTTGGGATTGGTTCAAATCCCCAGAAAGGGAGCCTTATCGATGGCCCATGAGGACACCCGGACATTCCATGGCAATCGGTGACACATATCCAGAAAAAAATAAGCATGAGCAAGCACCTCACTTTCGCCCTTTGTTAATATCCAGAAGAGTTCTCCTCACGGTCTATATATCGGGCCGGCCATACCTACAGACCCAAACCTAAGTGGAGTTTGTGTTTTCAGACTTTTGTCCAAATAGCCCTGGACCACACACGCTCCACACTTGGGTCCCTGGAGCCACACCTCAGGACTGTGCTTCCCTTTCAAGAGATTTCTTCCCATTCCATTGGCCACAACCTTGCAAATTAGGAAAAACCTCCAAAGTTACCGAGGCCATCCCAATAGTGTAGGCCGCCCAGGACAAACAGGTGTGATCTCAAACCAGCTGAGCAACTACCTCCACTCAGACAAAAGATGTCCCCAGAGAAGAATATTGAACCGGACAGGCCCCTAGGCCCTAATCAGATCCATTGCTTTGGTTTCCAGGCATCTCTCCTCAGAGGCCTCATTTCCAATACCAGCAAATGGTGGTTTCCTGAGGCACCAATAAGAACAAATCTCGTCTCCCCATGGAAAAACTTGCTCATTGGAGCTTTGTTATCACCTCTGGTTAGGAGAATCCTTCAGGGCCCTGGTGCCACTGCCCCATACCAAGGTCTCAATGGACTCAAACCAACATTAAGACCATCCTCAGGAAAGTCCATTTCAACTCATTTATGACCATCCTCAGGAAAGTCCATTCCAACTCAGCCCCCTCTGATGCTACCCCAAGCCAGCAGATCAAACGTTTCTTGTTGCTAGGAGACCATTGGAATTGAGGCTGTCTGCCCAGGCATCCATACTTAGAACCCTGTTCTGGAAAAATACCTTAGGAGACGTCCTGGAGCCATCCAACAAATCTTAATTGTCCCACAGAAGGAATCCTTGCGGTTTGGAGCATCTCACAACTCTAATAGTGGGAAAACCCCCATGGCCTCCTAATGCCCCCCCACCTTCATGAAAGGGCCAACATGGACAGAAACTCCAACCTGAGCCAAAGTCTGATCCTCGACCTGACTTCAGACTCATGAGATCTCAATTCAGCTCTGCAGAGTGTGCCTGCCATGTCCATTCCCCGAAACCTAAGCCTAGCTTGTGTTCTCAGACTTCCGTCCTCACTCTCTGGCCCACAAGCCCTCCAGTTTGGGAATTCCGAAGCCACAATGCAGCACACTGCCTGCCCTCCAGAAGAAAAACTTTGCCCTATGCTGCTAATAAGAAACCCCAAATGATTATCTAATGCATGCCACTCGACTGTAAAGCAATTATACAGCCTACCCTGAATACTAATGCCCTGTCTGGCACAGCCTGAGACAAGACATCCCAAACGACACCTAGACAGCTGGCTCCAACCTGGACACAAGGGACCCGCTATGGCTGTAGTACGTCATCTCTTCCCAACCTCGGTTTTCAGGCGTCAGAACCTAGACCTTATCTCCAATCACTGCCCAGGGGTGAACGTGATGCAGAAATTAGAATTCCTCCTTCCCCATGGCCAGAAACCTTGTGGTTGGCATGTTGTCCAACGTTCAATGTGGGAAAACCTGCATTGTCGGAAAGGCCACGCCAGTGCTTGAGGGCCGCCTAGGGCACAGACATGCATTGTGACCTGTAGCGTGAGTCCCGTATTAAAGTAAGGCCTCTCAGTGGCTGGACCAAGATCCTGCATATGGGGCTTGTCATATCCATAGGCCCCCAGGCTTAACCAGAGAACGAGTATTCCAGTTGTCAGTACCCACTGCTATGCTCCAGAATCCCTCTACTGGGGGAACACATGAAGCAGAAAACAGGACTCTTCCCTTCCCACAGAATGACCCCAAATTCTTGGGGGCTGGACAAACTACCAGAGAGGGAGACTTCTACGACCCATGAGGCAACTCCTACATTAAACGGCCATTGTGGACAAAATATCCAGAGACAAAAGACTGAGCGACTGCCTCCCACTCACCCTTCTTTCATATCCAGAGGAGCTCCCCTCACGGACTGTAGATCAGGCCTGCCATAACCTCGGCCCCAAACCTGAGATGAGTTTGGGTTTTTGGATGTCTGTCTGCACAGCCATGGCCCACACCGCCTCCAGGCTGGGGTCTCTGGAGCCACACCACAGAACTGTGCCTGCTCTCTCCTATGAAACTGCCCGTTCCATTGGCCACAACTCTACAAAATAGTAGAAACCTCAAGGTCCCCAAGGACATCCCACTACCGCAAGCCGCACTGGACAAACAGGGGCATTATGACACCAGCTGAGCAACTACTACCTCCATGCAGGTACACAGACTGATATCCGCAGAGACAGAAGATTGAACCAGACAGGCCCCTAGGCCCTATTATGAACTCTTGCTTTGGTGTCCAGGTATCACTCCTCAGAGGCCTGGGTTCGAAGACCAGCATAGGGGGCTATCCTGAGGCACCAGACAGAACACCTCTCATCTCCGCATGGAAAGCTTCCTTGTTGGAGTTGTGTCAAACCCTTCGGGTTGGAGAATCCTGCAGAGTCCCTTCGCTACTGCCACATTCCAAGGTCTCCATGGCCACCAACCCACATTATGACTCATCCTCATTAAAGTCCATTTAAACTCAGCCTTCTGGGTAGCTCACCCAAGAGCCCACAGATTGAGCGTGCCTTGTCTCGACCAGGCAATGGGAAGGTCAGTTGGCGTTTCTCGGCATCCATGCTTAGGCCCCTGCTCTCGAGTCTTTCTGTATGGGGCATCCTGGAACCATCCAATAGTACTCGACTGTCCTGAAGAAGGAAACTTTGAAGTTTGGAGCAGCTCACAACTCCCAGCATAGGGAAACCTCCCTGGCCTCATGACGCCCCCACCCCCTTCAGGAAGGGGCCGTCATAGACACAAACTCCAGCTTGAGGCAACATCTGATACTCGCCCTGACCTCAGATGCAGGAGATCTCGATTCAGCCTCTGCACAGTGGGCCCAAACCTCGTGCTACCTTGTGTTTTCAGACTTCCTTCCTCACACTCCTGGCAAACATGTCCTCAAGACTTGGAATTCTGGAACCAAAATGCAGCCCTATGCTGGCCCTCCAGAAGAAAAACGTTGCTCTATGGGGATCTCCATAAACCCCAAATGAGGATCAACCTGCTCGGTTCTCGACCTCACCCCAATTGGATTGTTCGGGTTGTCCATTCATCCCTCCCTAGACCTCTGCTTTGGAATCCCTCTTTTGGTGGGACACCTGAGGTAACAAAACGAAAAGGACTCCTCCCATCCTTCAGATTGACCCCAAACAATTGGGATTGGACCAAATTCACAGAGAGGAAGTCTCGTCCATGGCCCATGAGGCCTCCCCGAGATTCCACAGCCATCGTTGACAACAAATCCAGAGACAAAAGTCTGAGCAAGCGCTCTTTTGTCGTATCCCGAGGAGTTGTCCTCACGGTCTGTAGATCGGACCTGCCATACCTACTTCACAAACCTAAGCCGAGTTTGTGTTTTCAGACTTCTGTCCACACATTCCTGGCCCACAGACCCTTCAGGCTGGGGCCCCTGGAGCCACACATCAGGACTGTGCCTGTCCATACCACGGGAATTCTGCCCATTCCATTGTCCACAATCTTACAAATTGGGAAAAACTTCCAGAGTCCCCAAGGACTTCCCAATAATGTAGGCTGCCCAGGACAAACAAGGGTCATCTGAAACCAGGACTAGGATTCCGAGCACGGTTCTAAGGATGGATGGCTGTGTAGCCCACATCGCATTCCAAATGGACTCTCCCGTGGATGTGTCCTAATATGATTTTGTGTCTATGGAGACCTTGGAATGAAGCGGTGGCACTGGGGCCCTGAAGGGTTCTCCTAAAGAGAGGCTTTCACACAGCTCCATCGTGCAAGTTTCCGATGTGTAGATGAGATTTGTTCTGATGGGTGAGTCAAGAAATAGCCATATACTGTTATTGAAATCCAGGCCTCTGAGGAGAGATGCCTGGAAACCAAAGCATTGGATCTGATATGTGCCTAAGGCACTTTGATCCTTTTTACTTCTGGGGACAACAGTTTACGGGTCTGAGTGCCGGTAGGTGATCAGATGGGCCCAGATTGCCCCTGTTTGTCCTGGGAAGCCACAAATATTGTGATGGCCTCACGGAATTTGGAGGTTCATCCTATTAGTAGGGTTGTGGAAATTGGAATGGGCACATACAATTCCCTTGGAGAGGGCAAGCACAGTCGTCAGGTTTGGCTCCAGGGGCCTGAGCCTGTAGGGTGTGTAGGCCAGGGCTGTTTGGACAGTTGTCTGAAAACACAAACTCGGCTTATGTTTTGGGTCATAATATGGCAGGACTGATCTACAGTCCATCAGGAGAAATCATCGGGATATGAAAAAAGGTCGAGTGTGAGGCTCTTGCTCAATTGTTTGTCTCTGGATATCGTGTCACTCATATTCGTGAAATTTCCGGGTGACATCATGGGAAATGGTGAGTCTTACTCTCTGGGGGTTTTACCCGTCCAAGAGTTTGGGGTCATTCTGTGGGATGGAAGAAGTCCGTTGTTCTGTTGTGGTTGATTTGTTTTGTTTTGTTTTTCAACCTCAGGTGTCCCACCAAATGAGGGATTCCAGAGTAGAGCCCTGGAGAGGGGCGACTGGATAACCAGAAATCTGGTTAAAAATTGGGGCCTAGGGACATGTCAAACCCATTATGACATCTAATGGTCCAGCCACTGAGAAGACGTACTAGAGGACAGGACTCACAATGAAGGTCACAATGCGTGTTATTGCCCTCCTCGCACTCAAGAATGGGCAGGGCCTCAGGGTCATTGCTGGATTCTCCTACAATGAACTTTGGACAACATGCCAACCACAAGGTTTCTTGCCATGTTTAAAGAATAGTTCTGATTTCTGCATCACAGTCAACCCTGGGCAGTGATTGGAGATAAGGTCTAGGTTCTGAAGCCTGAAAACTGAGGTAGGGAAGAGAATATGACATAAGGCCATGTTGGGTCTGATGTGCTCAGTGTGCGGTCAGCTGTCTGGGTGTTGGTCACGAGGTCCGGGTTCATGTTGTCAGACAGTGCATTAGTGCCCAGGTTAGAATATATATTTTGGGTGCCTTCGAATGCCGTGTAGGTTCTTATCTGAAGAACTCTTCAGGATATGAAGAATGAGCGAGTCTGAGGCGCGTGCTCAGGGTTTGTGTCTGGATTTTCTATCAGCGATGGCCATGGAATGTTGGGGAGGCCTCATGGGCCATGGACGAATCTTACTCTCTGTGGATTTGGCACGACCCCAATTATTTTTTGTCAATCTGTGGGATGAGAGGGCTCCTTTCATGTTTGTTACCTCAGGTGTCCCACCAAAAGAGGAATTCCAAAGCAGAGCCGTGGGGAAGAGTGAAGGGACAACCCGAACTATGGTTAAAAATTGGGGCCTAGGGGCATGGCAAGCCCAATATGCTGTCTCTCCATGCAGCCACATAGAGGCCTTACCTGAAGACTGGTCTCAGGCTGAGGGTCACAATGTGTGTTTGTGTCCAATGTGGCCCGCAAGCATGGGCGGAGCCTCATGGGCCACACTGGTTTCAACGACATTGAACCTTGGACAACATGCCAACCACAAGGTTTCTTGCCATGGGGAAAATGTTCTAATTTCTGCATCATTTTCAAACCCGGGCCGTGATTGGAGATAAGGTCTAGGTTCTGAAGCCTGAAAACCGAGGTAGAGAAGAGATGACGACCTAAGGCCATGGCGGGTCCGATGTGCTCAGTGTGCAGCCAGCTGTCTGGGTGGGGCCAGGAGGTCCAGGCTCAGGCTGTGTCAGAAAGGGCATTAGTGCCCAGGTAAGCCTATATATTTGGGGTACAGCCGAATGGCGTGCAGGTTGATCCTCATTTGGGGTTTCTGCATAGCCCCAGAGTGCAATGTTTTTCTTCTGGAGGGCAGGCAGAGTGCTGCATTGTAGTTCTGGATTGCCAAACTGGAGGGCTTTTGGACCAGTATTGAGAGGACGGAAGTCTGAGAACCCAAGCTAGGCCTAGGTTTCTGGGTGAGGATATGGCAGGCACAATCTACAGACCTGAAACGAGATCTCTTGCATCTGAAGTCTGGGCAAGGATTAGAGGATCACTCAGTTTGGACATTCTGTCCCTGATGGCCCCTTCTTGAAGGTGTGGTGGATCACGAGGCCATGGGGGTTTTCCCAAGATGGGAGTTGTGAGAAGCTCCAAACTGCAAAGTTTCTTCTGCAGGACAATTTAGACTTGTTGCTTGGCTCCAGGATAACGATTCCGAGCAGGGTTCTAAGGATGGATGGCTGGGTAGCCCACCTCGCATTCCAATTTTCTCCAAGCAACAAGAGAGTTTAGATCTGCTGGATCTGGTGAGCAACCAAGGAGGCTGAGTTGAAATGGACTCTCCCGTGGATGTGTTTAATGTGATTTTGTGTCTATGGAGACCTTGGAATGAAGCGGTGGCCCTGGGGCCCTGAAGGGTTCTCCTAAAGAGAGGCTTTCAAACAGCTCCATCGTGCAAGTTTCCCATGTTTAGATGAGATTTGTTCTGATGGGTGAGGCTAGAAGCAGCCATATACTGTTATTGAAATCCAGGTCTCTGAGGAGAGATGCCTGGAAACCAAAGCAATGGATCCGATAGGTGCCTAAGGGCCTCTTCGTTCCTTTTTAAATCTGGGGAAATCAGTGTACGGGTCTGAGTGCAGGTAGGTGCTCAGATGGGCCCAGATTGCCCCTGTATGTCCAGGGAAGCCACAAATATTGGGATGGCTTCAGGGACTTTGGAGGTTTATCCTCTTAGAAGGGTTGTGGCCATTGGAATGGGCACATACAATTCCCTTGGAGAAGGAAAGCACAGTCGTCATGTTTGGCTCCAGGGGCCTGAGCCTGTAGGGTGTGTAGGCCAGGGCTGTTTGGACAGTTGTCTGAAAACACAAACTTGGCTTACGTTTCGGGTCATAGGTATGGCAGGACTGATCTCCAGACCATGAGGAGAACTCTTCGGGATATGAAAAAAGGGCGAGTGTGAGGCTCTTGCTCAAGTTTTTGTCTCTGGATATCGTGTCAATCATGGTCCTGAAATTCCGGGTGACTTCATGAGAAATGGACGAGTCTTACTCTCTGGGGGTTAGGCCTCGTCCAAAGAGTGGGGTCATTCTGTGGGATGGAAGAAGTCCGTTATTCTGTTGTTGTTGATTTGTTTTGTTTTGTTTTTCAACCTCAGGTGTCCCACCAAATGCGGGATTCCAGAGTAAGGCCGGGGAGGGTCGAATGAACAACCAGAAATCTGGTTAAAAATTGGGGCCTAGGGACATGTCAAGCCCATTATGACATCTAATTTTCCAGCCACTGAGAGGATGTACTACAGGACAGGCTCACGCTGAGGGTCACAATGCGTGTTTATGCCCTCGTCGCACTCTAGAATGGGCGGGGCCTCAGGGTGAATGCTGGTTTCTCCTACACTGAACGTTGGACAAATGCCAAACACAAGGTTTCTTTCCATGGGTAAGGAAGAGTTATGAATTCTGCATCACAGTCACCGCTGGGCAGTGATTGGATATAAGGTCTAGGTTCAGAAGCCTGAAAACTGAGGTAGGGAAGAGATGATGACGTAAGGCCATGGCGAGTCTGATGTGCTCCGTGTGCGGTCAGCTGTCTGGGTGTTGGTCACGAGGTCCGGTTTCCCGTTGTCTGACAGAGCATTAGTGCCCAGGTTAGACTATATATTTTGGGTGCCTTAGAGTGCCGTGTAGGTTCTTATCTGAAGAACTCTTCAGGATATGAAGAATGAACGAGTCTGAGGCGCCTTCTCAGGCTTTTGTCTCTGGATTTTGTATCAGCGATGGCCGTGGAATGTTGGGGAGGCCTCATGGACCATGGACGAATCTTGCACTCTGTGGATTTGGCCCGATCCCAATTGTTTTTCGTCAATCTGTGGGATGGGAGGACTCCTTTCAGGTTTGTTACCTCAGGTGTCCCACCAAAAGAGGAATTCCAAAGCAGAGCCCTGGGGAAGAGTGAAGGGACAACCCTAACTATGGTTAAAAATTGGTGCCTAGGGGCATGGCAAGCCCAATATGCTGTCTCTCCATCCAGCCACAGAGAGGCCTTACCTGAGGACTGGGCTCAGGCTGAGGGTCAAAATGTGTGTTTGTGACCAATGTGGCCCGCAAGCATGAGCGGGGCCTCATGGGCCACACTGGTTTCAACTACTCTGAACCTTGGACAACATGCCAACCACAAGGTTTCTTGCCATGGGGAAAGAGTTCTGATATCTGCATCATTTTCAAACCCGGGCCGTGATTGGAGATAAGGTCTAGGTTCTGAAGCCTGAAAGCCGAGTTTGAGAAGAGATGACGACCTAAGGCCATGGCGGGTCTGATGTGCTCAGTGTGCGACCAGCTGTCTGGGTGGGGCCAGGAGGTCCAGGCTTAGGCTGTGTCAGAAAGGGCATTAGTGCCCATGTCAGCCTATATATTTGTGGTACAGCAGGTTGATCCTCATTGGGTGTTTCTGGGTAGTCCCTGAGGGCAATGTCTACAAGTCTGAGTGCAGGTAGGTTCTCAGATGGGCTCAGATTGCTCCTGTTTGTCCTGGGAAGCCACCACTATTGGGATGGCCTCAGGGACTTTGGAGGTTTATCCTATTAGTAGCGTTTTGGCCATTGGAATGGGCACACAGAATTCCCTTGGAGAGGGCAAGTACAGTCGTCAGCTTGGCGCCAGGGGCCTAAGCCTGTAGGCTGTGTAGGCCAGGGCTGTTTGGACAGTTGTCTGAAAACACAAACTTGGCTTATGTTTCGGGTCATAGGTATGGCAGGACTGATCTACAGACCATGAGGAGAACTCTTCGGGATATGAAAAAAGAGCGAGTGTGAGGCTCTTTCTCAAGTATTTATCTCTGGATATCATGCCATTCATGGTCATGAAATTTCCGGGTGACTTCATGGGAAATGGACAAGTCTTACTCCCAGGGGTTTGGCCCAATCCAAAGAGTTTGGGGTCATTTTGTCGGACGGAAGAAGTCCGTTTTTTGTTGTTGTTGTTTTGTTTTGTTTTGTTTTTCAAACTCAGAGGTCCGACCAAATGAGGGATTCCAGAGTAGAGCCCTTGGGAGGGGAGATTGGACATCCAGAAATCTGGTTAAAATTGGGTCCTAGGGACAGCTAGACTTGGGTTTCAGGGCGAGGGCACGGCATGTACCCCCTGAAGATCTGAAGCAATATCTGATGCATCTGAAGTCAGAGCGGGGATCAGACGTTGGCTCAGCTTGGATTTTCTGTTCATGACGGCCCCTTCATAAAGGGAGCCGAATCTCGAGGCCGTGGAGGTTTTCCCACGTTGGGAGTGGTGGGATGCCCCCTCCAAGGATTCCTTCTGCGGGACAATTGAGACCTGTTGGACTGATCCAGGACATCCCATATGGATGAGTCCAGACCAACGTTCGAGGATGGATGCCTGGGAAGCCCGCCTCACATTCCAATTGTCTCCTAGCGACAAGACAGTCTAGATCTGATGGCTCTGCGGGAGCAACCGGGGTGGCTGAGTTGAAATGGACTTTCCTGAGGATGGGACTAATGAGTGTTTTTGTCCATGAGGGCCTTGGAATGGGGCGGTGGCACCAGGACCTGAAGTATTCCCCTAAGCTTTTGACATAGCTCCCATGCACAAGTTTCCTTGTGGGGACGAGGTTTGTTCTGATGGGTGCCTCAGGAAAATCCCAATGCTGGTATTGGAATCCAGGGTTTTGAGGAGACATGCCTGTAAACCAAAGCAATGGATCCGATTTTGGCCTAGGGTCCTGTCTTTTTCAATCTTCTTCTCTGGGGACATCCATCTAGGGTATGAGTGGAGGTAGATGCTCAGCTGTTGTCAGACTAACCTTTTTTGTCCCAAGGCAAGTTCGATCTGCTGGATCTAGGGGAGTAACCGAGGCGGGTGTGTTGAAATGGGTGAGTTGAGGATGGGTCATAATGTGCATTTGTGTCCATGGAGACCTTGGAATGGGGTGCTTGATCCGGGGCCTTGAGGGATGTTCATAACCGGAGGTTTTGATGGAGCTCTAAAGAGTACATTTCCTATGTAGAGAAGAGAATTGTTTTGATGAGTGCCTAAGGAATCTCCCATATGCTGGAATTGGAGTCCAGGCCTCTGAGGAGATATGCCTGGAAACAAAGGCAATGGATATGATTAGGGCCTAGGTGCCTGTCCGGTTCAATCTCTTTCCTGGGGATACGTGTCTATGGATCTGAGGGGAGGTAGTTGCTCGGCTTGTGTCAGATCGCCTTTTTTTGTCCTGGGCAGCCTATAATATTGGGAATGGCCTCGGATTTTGGAGTTTCTCCTAATCTATAGGGTTGTGGCCAATGGAATGGGCAGAAATCCCCTGGAGAGGGCAGGCACAGTTCTGAGTTTGGCCCTAGGGGCCCAGCCTTGAGGGTGTGTGGGCCAGGCCTGTGGGGACAGAAGTCTGAAAACACAAATTCCGCTTAGGATTGGGGACATGGGTATGGCACGCCCAATCTACAGACCGTGATAACACTTCGGAATATGTAAAAGGGTGAATTTGAGGTGCTTGCTCAGGTTTTTTCTCTGGATTTGTGTCACCAATGTGGGTCGAATGATGGCGTGGCCTCATGGGGTGTGGACGGCTTTCCTTCTCTGAGGATTTGACCCAATCCCAAGAGTTTGGGTACATTCTGTGGGATGGGAGGTGTCCTTTCTGTTTTTTTATTTTATTTTATGTTCCTCATGTGTGCCAATAAAAGAGGGATTCCAGAGCAGAGTCCTTGGGAGGGACAACTGGATAACCCCACCTCTGTTTAAGTTTGGGGGCCTATGGCATGGCAAGTCCAATATGTGGGCTCTTGATTCAGACTCTGAGAGGTCTTCCTTGAGGACAGGGCTTATGCTGAGGGTCACAGTGCCTATTTGTGCCCAACAAGGCCCTCAAGCATGGGAAGGCCTCATGGGCCACGCTGGATTCTCCTACACTGAACGTTGGAGAATATGCCAACCACAAGGTTTCCGGCCATGGCGAAGGAAGAGTTGTGATTTCTGCATCACGTTCACCCCTGGACAGTGATTGGAGTTTAGGTCTAGGTTCTGAAACCCGAAAACCGAGGTTGGGTAGAGATGAAGACCTAAGGACCTGATGGGTACAATGAGCTCAGTGTGTGGCTAGCTGTTGAGAGTAGGTCTGGAGGTGTGGGCTCATGCTGTGTCAGTCAGGGCATTAGACAGGGTAGACTGTATATTTGGGGTGCAGTCGAGTGGCGTTCAGTTGATCCTCATTCGGGTTTCTAGGTTTCTCCATAAGGCAACGTTTTTCTTCTGGAGGGCAGGCAGAGTGCTGCATTGTGACCCCAGTATTGCCAAACTGTAGGGCTTTTGGGCCAGGGGTGTGAGGACGGTAGTCTGAGAACACAAGCTAGGCTTAGTTTTTGGGGTGAGGGCACAGAAGGCACACTCTGCAGAGCTGAATCAAGATCTCATGCACCTGAAGCCAGGGCGAATATCAGACGTTTGCTCAGGTTGGAGTTTCTGTCCATGATGGCCCCTTTATAAAGTGGAGCGTCTCAAGAGGCCATGAAGATTTTCCCACAATGGGAGTTGTGAGATGCACCAGACTGCAAAGATTCCTTCTGTGGGACACTTGAGACCTGTTGGATGGCTCTAGGATGTCCCATATGGAACGACTCCAGAGTAGGATTCTAAGGATGGATGCCTGGGCAGCCCGCCTCCCATTCTAGTTGTCTCCTAGCAGCAAGGCAGATTTGATCTTCAGGCCCTGGGGGAGAAACCAAGGGGGATGAGTTGACATGGACTCTACCGAGGATAGATCATAATGTGGGTTTAAGTCCATGGAGACCTTGGAATGGGGCGCTTGATCCGGGGCCCTGAAAGATTCTCCTAAACAGAGGTTTTTATAGAGCTCCAAAGAGTACATTTCCTATGTGGAGACGAGATTTTTCTATGATTGCCTCAGTAATCCCCCATATGCTGGAATTGGTAACCAGGCCTCTGAGGAGAGATGCCTGGAAACAAAAGCAATAGATCTGATTAGGGCCTAAGTGCCTGTCCAGTTCAATCTTATTCTATGGGGATATCTGTCTCTGGGTCTGAGTGGAGGTAGTTTCCTAACTTGTGAAAGATCATCCCTGTTTGTCCTGGGCAGCCAACACTATTGGGATGGCCTCGGGGAGTTTGGAGGTTTCTCCTAATCTAAGGGTTGTGGCTAATGGAAATGGCAGAATTCCCCTGGAGAGGAAAGCCACAGTCCTCAGGTGTGGCTCCAGGGGCCCCAGCTTGGATGGTGTGTGGGCCAGGACTGTGGGGACAGAAGGCTGAAAACACAAACTCAGCTTAGGTTTGGGGATGTATGTATGAAGGCTCGATCTACAGACCGTGAGAATTTTCTGGGTTGTGAACAAAGGGCGAGTATGTGGCGTTTGCTCAGGCTCTTGTCTCTGGTTTTTGTGCCTACGGTGGCCGTGGAATGTCGGGGTGTCCTCAAGGGCCATGGACAAGTCTTTCTCTGGTGATTTGGCCTGATCCCAAGTGGTTGGGATCATTCTGTGGATGGGAAGAGTCCTTTCTGTATTTTTTTTTTTTTTACCTCAGGTGTCCCACCAAAGAGGGATTCCAGAGCAGTGCCCTTAGTAGGTGTGACTAGACATCTCTAACTCTGGTTGAGATTGGAGGACTAGGGGCTTGGCAAGCCCCATATATGGGCTATTGTTCCAGTCACTAAGAGGCTTTACATGAGGATAGGGCTCACGCTGAGGGTCACAATGTGTGTTTGTGCAAATTGTAGCCCTCAGGGATAGGTGGGGCCTCATAGTCCATGCTGCTTTCTCCTACAATGAACGTTGGACAACATGCCAACCACAAGGTTTCTTGCCATAGTGAAGGAGAAGTTCTGATTCTTGTATCACGTTCACTCCTGAGCAGTGAGTGGAGATAAGGTCTAGGTTCTGAAGGTGAAAACTGAGGTTGGGTAGAGATGATGGCCGAAAGCCATTGTGGGTTTGATATGCTCAGTGTACGGCCAGCTGTCTGGGTGTTGGACTGGAGGTCTGCCTTCAGGCTGTGTCAGACAGGGCTTTAGTGCACAGGCTAGATTGAATAATTGGGGTATGGTCGAGTGGCATGCAGGTTGTTACTCCTTTGGCGTTTCTGGTTAGCCCTATAGGGCAACATTTTTCTTCTGGAGGGCAGGCAGAGTGCTGCATTGTGTCTCCAGAATTGCCAAACTGGAGGGGTGTGGCCAGGATTGTGAGGACGGAAGTCTGAGAACACAAGTTAGGCTTAGGTTTCGGGGCGAGGGCACAGCAGGCACACTCTCAAGTGTTGAATCAAGATCTCGTGCTTCTGAATTCAGGGCGCGGATCAGACTTTGTCTTAGGATGGAGTTTCTGTCCATGATGGCCCATTTATGAAGGTGTGGGGCATCATGAGGAAATGGCGGTTTTCTCACAGTGGGATTGTGTGATGCTTCAAACCACAAGGATTCATTCTGCGAGACAGTCAAGACAGGTTGGTTGGATTCAAGACGTCCCATAAAGAAATTCTCCAGAGCAGGGTTCTAAGGATGGATGCCTGGGCATCCCACCTCACATTCCATCTGTCTCCTAGTGACAAGGCAGGTTTGATCTGCTGGCTCTGGGTGAGCAGCCGAGGGGGCTGATTTGAAATGGACTCTCCTGAGGATGGATCATAATGTAAGTTTGTGTCCTTGGAGACCTTGGAATTGGGCCATGGTGCCAGCGCCCTGAAGGATCCTCCTAACCTGAGGTATTGACACAGCTCCAAAGAGCAAGTTTCTCATGTGGAGATGAGATATGTTCTGATTGTTTCCTTAGGAAACGCCCATATTCTGATATTGGAAACCAGGCCTCTGAGGAGAGAAACATAGAAACCAAAGCAATGGACCAGAAGTTGGCTCAGGTTGGAGTTTCTGTCCATGATGGCCCCTTTATAAAGGGGAGCATCTCATGAGGCCATGTAGGTTTTCCCACGATAGGAGTTGTGAGATGCTCCAATCTGCAGGGATTCCTTCTGCAGTACAGTCAAGACCTGTTGGAAGGCTCCCAGGACATCCCATATGGAACGACGCCAGAGCAGGATTCCAACGATGGAAGCCTAGAGAGTCTGCTTTGCATTCCAGTTGTCTCCTAGGTACAAGGCAGGTTTGATATTCTGGCTCTGGGGGAGTAATCAACGGGGCTGATTTGAAATGTACTCTCCTGCCGAATGGTCATAATGTGGGTTTGTGTCCATGGAGACCTTGGAATAGGGCGGTGGCTCCGGTTACCTGAAGCTTTCTCCTAACTGGAGGTTTTTACAGAGCTCCAAAGGATAAGTTTCCCATGTGGAGACAAGATTTGTTCTGATTGGTATCTCTGGAATCCCCCATATGCTGGTATTGGAAAACAGGCCTCTGAGGAGAGATGCTTAGAAACAAAAGCAATGGAACCAATTACGTTCTAGGGGCCTGTCCAGTTTAATACCTTTCTCTTGGGATATCTGTCTACGGGTGAGTTGAGGTCGTTGCTCAGCTTGTGACAGATCACCCCTCTTTGTACTGGGCGGCCTACACTATTGGAATGGCCTCTGGGACTTTGGAGGCTTCTCCTAATCTGTAGGGTTGTGGCCAATGGAATGGGAAGAATTTCTTTGGAGAGGGCAGGCACAGTCCTGAGGTGTGGGTCCAGGGGCCTCAGCCTGGAGGGTGTGTGGGACAGGGATGTCAGGATAGAAGTCTGAAAACACGGTTTGTGTACGTAGGTATGGCAGGCCCAATCTACAGACTATGAGGAGAATTTTTTGGGCTATGACCTAAGGGTGAGGCTTATGTCTCTGGATTTTGTGTCAATAGTGGCCGTGGAATGTCGGGCTGGCCTCATGGGCCATGGAGGAGTCTTTCACTCTGGGGATGGCCTGATCAAAGTGATTGGGGTCATTCTGTGGGTGGGAGGAATCCTTTCTGTGTTTACTTACCTCAAATGTCCCACCAAAGAGGGATTCCAGAGCAGAGCCCTGAGTAGGGGTGACTAGATGTCTCTACCTCTGGTTAAGATTGGGTGACTTGGTGCATGGCAGGCCCCATATGTGGGCTCATGGTCCAGCCACTGAGAGGCTTTACTTGAGGACAGGGTTCAAACTGAGGGTCCCAATGTGTGTTTGTGCCCACCGCAGCTCTTAAGCATGGGCAGGGCCTCAGGGACCCTACACTACCCTCAGGGGCCCTACTATTACACCTGTAGGCCCTACAGGGGTCCTACACTGAACTTTGGATAAGATGCCAACCACAAGATTATGGCGAGAGGGAAGGAGGAGTTATGATTTCTGCATCACGTTCACCCATGGGAAATGAGTAGAGATAAGGTCTAGGTTTCTGTAGCCTGAAAACCAGTTTGGAAAGAGATGGCAACCTAAGACCATGGCGGTTCAGATATTCTCAGTGTACGTCAAGCTGTCTGGGTGTCGGTTGGGAATTCAGGCCTCAGGTTGTGTCAGACAGGGCATTAGTGCACAGGCTAGACTATATAATTGGTGTACAGTTGAGTGGCATGCAGGTTTATCCTCATTTGCGGTTTCTGGGTAGACCCATAGGGCAACGTTTTTCTTCTAGAGGGCAGGCAGAGTGCAGCACTGTGTCATCGGAAATCCCAAAATGGAGGGCGTGTGGTCCAGGAGAGTAGGACGGAAGAGTGAGAACACTAGCTATGCTTAGGTTTTGGGGTGAGGGCACAGCAGGTGCACTCTGAAGAGCTTAATCAAGATCTCGTGCATCTTAAGTCAAGGCGAAGAACAGCCGTTGACTCAGGTTGGAGTTTCTTTCCATGATCCGACTTCATGAAGATTGGGGGCATCATGTGAGCTTGGAAGCTTTCCATGATATGAGTTGTGAGGTGGTCCATGAACAAGGACTCCTGTGGGACAGTCGAAACCTGTTGGATGGCTCAAGGAGATCCCATAAGGAAAGACGCAAGAGCAGGGTTCTAAGGGTTCTAAGGATCTCTAAGTAGAGATGCCAGGAAACCAAAGCAATAGATCCGATAGGTGCCTATGGGCCTGTTCGTTCCTTTTTACCTCTGGGGACATCAGTCTACGTGTCTGAGTGCCGGTAGGGGATCAGATGGGCCCAGATTGCCCCTGTTTGTCCTGGGAAGCCACAAATATTGGGATGGCCTCAGGGACTTTGGAGTTTTATCCTATTAGTAGGGTTGTGGCCATTGGAATGGGCACATACAATTCCCTTGGAGAGGGCAAGCCCAGTATTCATGTTTGGCTCCAGGGTCCTGAGCCTGTAGGGTGTGTAGGCCAGGGCTGTTTGGAGAGTTGTCTGAAAACACAAACTCTGCTTATGTTTCGGGTCATAAGTATGGCAGGACTGATCTACAGACCATGAGGAGAACTCTTCGGGATATGAAAAAAGGGCGAGTGTGAGGCTCTTGCTCAAGTTTTTGTCTCTGGATATCGTGTCATTCATGGTCGTGAAATTTCCAGGTGACTTCTTGGGAAATGGACGAGTCTTACTCTCTGGGGATTTGGCCCCGTCCAAAAAGTTTGGGGTCATTCTGTGGGATGGAAAAAGTGCGTTGTTCTGTTGTTGTTGATTTGTTTTGTTTTGTTTTTCAACCTCAGGTGCCCCACCAAATGAGGGATTCCAGAGTGGAGCCCTGGGGAGGGGCGACTGGACAACCAGAAATCTGGTTAAAAATTGGGGCCTAGGGACATGTCAAGCCCATTATGACATCTAATGGTCCAGCCACTGAGAGGACGTACTATAGGACAGGACTCACGCTGAGGGTCACAATGCGTGTTTATGCCCTCGTCGCACTCAAGAATGGCGGGGCCTCAGGGTGAATGCTGGTTTTTCCTACACTGAACGTTGGAGAACATGCCAACCACAAGGTTTCTTGCCATGGGTAAGGAAGAGTTCTGATTTCTGCATCACAGTCACCCAGGGGCAGTGATTGGAGATAAGTTCTAGGTTCTGAAGCCTGAAAACTGAGGTAGAGAAGAGATGATGACCTAAGGCCATGGCAGGTCTGATGTACTCAGTGTGCGGTCAGCTGTCTGGGTGTTGGTCACGAGGTCCGGGCTCAGGTTGTCAGACAGTTCATTAGTGCCCAGGTTAGACTATATATTTTGGGTGCCTTAGAGTGCCGTGTAGGTTCTTATCTGAAGAACTCTTCAGGATATTAAGAATGAGCAAGTCTGAGGTGCGTGCTCAGGCTTTTGTCTCTGGATTTTTTATCAGCGATGGCCGTGGAATGTTGGGGAGGCCTCATGGGCCATGGATGAATCTTGCTCTCTGTGGATTTCGCCTGATCCCAATTGTTTTTCGTCAATCTGTGTGATGGGAGGACTCCTTTCAGGTTTGTTACCTCAGGTGTCCCACCAAAAGCGGAATTCCAAAGCAGAGCCCTGGGGAAGAGTGAAAGGACAACCCGAACTATGGTTAAAAATTGGGGCCTAGGGGCATGGCAAGCCCAATATGCTGTCTCTCCATCCAGCCACTGAGAGGCCTTACCTGAGGACTGGGCTCAGGCTCAGGGTCACAATGTGTGTTTGTGACCAATGTGGCCTGCAAGCATTGGCGGGGCCTCATATCCACACTGGTTTCAAGTACACTGAACTTTGCACAACATGCCAACCACAAGGTTTCTTGCCATGGGGAAAGATTTCTGTTTTCTGCATCATTTTCAAACCCGGGCCGTGATTGGAGATAAGGTCTAGGTTCTGAAGCCTGAAAACCGAGATTGAGAAGAGATGACTGTGGAGAGCCATTCAGCAGATGCAAGGAGTCACGTAGACGGCAGTGCCAGTAGATTGAGGAATTAAGAATGATTTGTTTAGGTGGATGTGGGTGCGCTTGTCGCTGACGCATGTGCAGCACCAGGAGCCAAGAAAGAAACGCATGATCACCGCTAGAGAACAATAGAGCCCTTTATGGTTACATAAGCGTGCCACGTGGACGCTGCATGCGTGGCATTGTGATTGGGCGAGGGGGGGGGGGTGGGGTGAACGCGCGTGCATAAATATTGTTGTGTGTGTGTTGGTTTGCGGGGCGGCCGCCATTATTAAAAAAGAAGCTGGCCACTCACCTCGTCTGCGGGTCGTTCTTGTGGGCCGAGAGCGAAAACTGGTGCCGAAAACCCGGGACCCCTACCTTTAGACGCAGAACGAGGATCGAGGTAAGAGCAACGATAAGGTAAAGAGTGCACCAATAACTGTCTGTTGACAGGGAGGTTCGCCGTAGATGATCGGACGTTAGGTTGCTTGTGACGTTCTACGGGGACGATAAGGTAAGTTTCCTCAGAATGGGGAACGATCTTGCTCGCTTGTAGGACTCCTTAAAAGATGTCCTCAAGAAGAACGGTACCCCCTTAAAGGCAAAAACAGCGAGGGCCTTTTTGAAAGAAGTAGAAGAGATTGCCCCCTGGTTTATAGAAGAAGGGCTCCTAAATGTACCACAATGGGAAAACCTGGGTGAGGACTTAAAACGCTGCCCCTCTACATCCCCGGGGACTCTAGCTGTGTGGTCCTTGGTGAAGGTATGTTTGCAATCCCCCCGAGGGCCCTTGCAGCGAGCTGTACAACAGGGGGGCAAAGTCCTTGAGCAAATGAAGGAAGAGTCCCGTAAGGGCTCCTCCCGAGATTCTGAATCCGAAAGCGAAAGCTCAGAAGGGATGTCCGAACACAAGTTACAGGAGCTAGGAAAAATAGAGGCAAATAACAAGAAAAGGGAATCTCCCGGTCTCCAGACAGACTTGGAGACCGTGAGGCAGCAACTTGAGGAAAAGAAGGCGGAATTGCAAAAGGCATTAGGAGAATTAAGAGTGCAGGGAGAAGTAATGGCGCAGCTGAAAGCAGGGGCGGAAGCCGCAGTTGTGGCGCAGTCGAAATTAAAAACGGAAGTTACACCGCTTCCGCATTCTAGCCCCATGGCGCCACCCCATGAGTGGCCCCCGCCTTATAGGCCCAGCTGCGCCAAGACGTGCTATTGTTCGGGCTGTACCGCGGAAAATTGGTGAGAGGTCCTTGGCCCGGGAAAAGGCTTTTTTCCAGTGTTAGAAGATCAGAATCAGCAGAGGTACCACCAGCCACTAGATTTCAAGTTGGTAAAGCAGCTTAAGGAGGCAGTCAGTGCCTATGGACCCCAGGCAGCTTTCACTGTCTCCCTTGTGGAGTCGCTGGGAACACTTTACCTCACTCCTGAGGATTGGGCTAACTTGACCAGAGCGGTATTAAGTGGAGGACAATATCTAGAATGAAAAATCCAAAATCAGGACAATTGTCAGGACACAGCTCGGAGAAATGTGGCCGCAGGTAACCCACAATGGAGTTTGGAAATGCTGACGGGCACGGGGCCATACCTTGGGGCCCATGTGCAGAGTACATACCCCCCTGCGGTGTATCAACAGGTAGCCACGGCAGCCCTCAAGGCTTGGAAGACTTTGAGAGGGGCAGGAGACTTGCAAGGCCAATTATCCAAAGTATTGCAAGGGCCCAACGAGCCCTATGCTGATTTTGTGGACAGGTTGATACAGACCGCAGGTAGAATGTTTGGGGATGTTGATACAGCAATGCCACTTATCAAGCAGTTAGCCTATGAGAATGCCAATAAATGGTGTAGAGAGGCTATCAGACCCTGGAGATCAAAGGACTTATCAGCCTACATCAAAGTCTGTAGAGATATAACGGGGCCTATAATTCAAGGACAGGTTATGGCAGCGGCTTTCGCACAAGCCATGTACGGCCAGGAAGGAGTCCGCCCCAAAGGATGCTTTCAATGTGGCCAGGAAGGACACGTTAAGAGGAATTGCCCGCAGCGTGGAACCCAGACTGGAAAAGCGCACCCAAAAGTACCGCCAGGAGGCTTAAAGCCTCAGCGTTGCCCGCGATGTAGGAAGGGAAATCACTGGGCACATGAATGTCGCTCCATGGAGGACACTGAGGGGAACCCGTTGCCTCCTAACAACTGGGGGAGTTCAGAAAACGGGAGGCAGGGCCCCACCCCCCGGGGCCCGAATCAAATGTACGGGGTGGCAATGTCCCTGCCTACCAAGCCGCGATGGGTTTTCCCACCCTCCGATCAGGGGAGTCAATCCACGCAGGGCCCAGGAGAGCCACAACAGTTTCCGCCGGACTTGATGTCTGTGCCACCACCCGAATGGTCCTAACGCCTGAAATGGGAGTGCAGGCCGTGCCATCTGACCTGCATGGAGGGCCTCCAAAAGGAACGGTGGGGCTCCTCCTTGGTAGGAGCTCCTCCACTATGCGGGGACTTCAGGTCCACCCAGGAGTCATTGATCCCGATTTCGAAGGGGAGGTTAAAATTCTGATTTCATCTCCGAGGGGTATTAACATTATAAATCCAGGGGATAGGGTCGCACAGCTCTTAATTTTGCCCAGCGATCACGAAAAATATCCCATCCACAGGCCAGGCGAGGAAAGGTGGCCTAGGATCCACAGAATCTTCCCTCGCGTGCCTTACCATGGGCATGAAAGAGAGGCCCATGCTTAAATTAAGGATCAGAGGAAGACCATTCTGGGGGCTCCTAGATACAGGAGCAGACAAAAGTATTATCAATCATCTAGATTGGCCAAAAGCCTGGGCCCTGATTAAGGCTAATCAAACCCTCCGAGGATTAGGGGTAGCTACCAGCCCAGATATTAGTGCCGCATCCTTAGATTGGGAAGATGAGGAGGGACATAAAGGCATTTTCCAACCGTATGTTTGTGCCACCCCCGTTTCTCTGTGGGGACGCGATGTGCTGGAGCAGATGGATATTAGACTTACTACTGAAAAACTGTATAGTGGGGCCTCCCAAACCATAATGAGGAACATGGGATATAAGCCTGGCCAGGGCCTTGGAGCCAAGGGCCAGGGAGATCCCGATCCCCCTTCCATGGGAGGTCAGGGTTTTTCCTAGCGGCCACTGAGGCAATTCGAATAACTTAGAAACAACAGGAGCCGCGCTGGGTGCCTCAGTGGCCTTTAACAAAAGACAAGCTACAAGCGGCAAGAGAATTAGTCCAAGAACAACTCAAAGCAGGACACCTTCAAGAATCCACGTCCCTGTGGAATACTCCCATATTTGTGATAAAAAAGAAATCAGGCAAATGGCGATTGTTACATGACCTGCGACAAATTAATGGTCAAATGCAGGTCATGGGACCCCTTCAGTTGGGGCTCCCAGTCATGACAGCGTTACCCAAAAATTGGCCCTCTATCATAATAGATATCAAAGACTGTTTCTTCTCCATTCCTTTACACCCTGTGGATATGGAGTGTGTTGCCTTTACTCAGCCATCCATTAATCATGCTGAGCCAGATCAAAGATATGAATGGAGAGTACTCCCTCAAGGGATGGCTAATAGCCCCACCTTATGTCAGTTGTATGTGAGTCGAGCATTGGAACCTTTTCGAAAAGCATTTCCAAACCTACTTTGTTATCACTATATGGATGACATCCTGATCTGTGGGCCAGATGAGAGGTCTCTGCCCTCGGCTCTAACTTTCCTACAGAAGCAATTGGCAGAGTGGGAACTAACTATATCCCCTGAAAAGATCCAAGCAGGAAACCTACAGAAATACCTTGGTATGCAGCTCTCTAACGCAACAGTAAAACCTCAATTGGCCCAGATCCGTAGGGATCACCTGCACACATTGAATGACTTCCAGAAACTTCTAGGAGACATTAATTGGATCCGACCATATATAAAAATCACTACAGCAGAATTGAAACCCTTATTTGATATCCTGCCTGGAGATTCTAAATTAGACTCCCCAAGAACTCTTACCCCAGCTGCCATTAGATCATTACAGTTGGTTGAAAGCAGACTAGCCATAACAGCAGCAGATAGATGTGACCCGGAAAAGCCTATAAATGCCGTAGTTATCCCGTCCCCTGGATAACCCACAGGAGCACTATGGCAGGGAGGACCCCTGTTATGGATTTACCTGCCCCATAATCTTAGCCATGTCATCACCCCGTATGCTACAGCTGTAGCTATGATAGCAAGCAAAATATTCAAAGCTAGCATACAGGTCCTCGGGAGACTGCCCGATGCGTGTATAGTCCCTTATGACAAAACCCAAGTGAACATTCTAACACATGAAAATGATGATTGGGCCATTTTGACGATCGCTTATCCTGTAACATTTGATAATCATTATCCCTCACACCCCCTAATTGGATTTTACAAAAATACACCCCTCATATGGCCTAAATCCTGCCGATTAGAGCCATTGGTTGATGCCCTCACAGTGTTTACAGATGGTAGCAAATCTGGAACTGGTGCCTACGTGGTGGAAGGAGAGGTAATTCCGGTTGTTGTGCCATCAACCTCAGCTCAAAGAACATAATTGTTGGTATTTATGTGTGTTTTACAAAGGTTTCAAAATCAGCCTATTAATATTATTTCAGACAGTAAATATGCAGTTGTAGCTACCAGATCTGTTGAGACTGCCATTATCTCAGCCAGTCAATCAGAAATTTCCTCCCTGCTGATTGAATTGCAAGACCTCATTCTCTCTCGTGGTGCCCCTTTTTATATCGGACATCTCAGAGCACACTCAGACCTCCCAGGGCCTATGGCTAAGAGAAACCGAATAGCTGACACGGCCGCACGCTTTCATGTCTGTAGCGCCTTGGAAGACGCGAGAACCTATCATAAAAGGTGGCATGTCAATGCCCAAACTTTAAAGATGCGTTTTAACATCTCAAGAGCTGATGCACGAGACATCGTGAAGTCTTGTGGTAATTGTGTAACACATTTGCCTATGCCCTCCCTAGGGGTAAATCCCAAAGGGCTCTTACCTAACCATCTATGGCAAATGGATGTAAACCATGTTCCTTCTTTCGGACAACAAAGATACGTCCATTTAAGTGTAGACACTTGCTCGGGGATTGTTAGCGCGACCCCCTTGTGAGGGGAAATTATCAATGTCCCATTGCCTGTGCAGTTTTGCCTGCTGGGGAGTGCCAAAGCACTTGAAAACAGACAATGCCCCTGCTTACACTTCTGCAGGCTTTCGCAGCTTCATGGCCTGCTACAATATCCAGCATGTTACAGGCATACCATATAATCCTCAAGGCCAGGGCATTGTGGAACGCGCACACCTGACCTTTAAAACTACCTTGCAAAAAATACTAAAAGGGGGAATTGGAGAGGAGTATCGTACACCCAATGACCTCACCAATCTGGTCACCTTTATTTTAAATTTTCTCACGGTTGACAAGGACGGCACTTCGGCCGCGGAACGTCATTGGGGCCAACAGAAAATGCAGCAGTCAATGGTGAAATGGAAAGATGTCCTTACTGGCTTATGGAAGGGACCTGACCCGGTGCTTCGGTGGCACCGAGGTTCCCTTTGTGTTTTCCCACAGGATGCGCCTGCTCCACTCTGGGTGCCGGAACGCCTCACCAGGCTGGTGGCCGTGGAACCTGTGGAGGATGCTGGTGATGATGATGATAGCGACGACGACTGTCCTGCAGCCTGTTTCCCATGAAGGCGGAGCCAGTCCAACTGTGGCCGAGACAAGAGACTGCCCAGCTTCAGGCCCTTCTTCAAATGGCTCAGCATAGAGTGCATTCTTCTCACCCGAACTCATGTTTGCTACTGACGCTTATTTTTATGCAACAGGTGTTGGCAGCCCAGGGCTCATTATATTGGGCATACGTCCCCGATCCACCCCTGTTACAGCCCGTGGGTTGGGATGTGAGTTCTATTCCTGTATATGTTAATGATACTGTCTTGCTAGGCCCTCCCTCTTCTGTTCATCTCCGGCCACAGCAGGCTGCCATATCTTACAAGGGCTATTCTGATGTATATCCCATATGCTTTGCGATGAAGCGCACAATACCACGCTGTTTAAGTGTTTCCCCGCGATCTGGTTATAGTGGTGTGAGTATAGCTGGCCTTGACACTACCTATAGCACCATAGTGACTTCTGGTATAGCCCCACGGGATATTCCACTTTGTGCAGCTAACTTAAGTATAGCTAAGGGGATTGGAGTACCCTGGAGGCTCTGCCTAGGACAAAAAGCTACTAAGTACTCACTAGAGGATAGATATGAGCTTTGGGATTGGGGGTCTATAATATCTTCCGGATGTCCTGAATGCCGTCCGAAAATACCCCCAATTCTCACTCCTCAATGTGGCTATCCGGTGCAAACTGAGATTTGGAAACTTATTGCCGCCTTTGGAGGCACCACCCTCCTTGTACCGCAAACCAGTAACTCTAAGACCATATGTGGATATGAGAATATTGGACAAATACTCAGATACCCCCAAGCCTGCGTGCCCCATCCATTCATGCTAGTTGTAGGAAACCTTACAGTAAAAAAGGAAAATGCCACTTATCATTTCTCTTGTTATAACTGTACCCTAACCAATTGTATTCGAGGAGTGCTGCCAGGCGATGGATTATTAGTGGTAAAACAGCCCCCATTTATTATGATCCCAGTTAATATCTCCAAACCATGGTATTCTAACTCCGGCTTAGAGTTGTGGGAGCATGTACAGGCTGCCCTAAGCCGACCCCGATGAGAGCTAGGATTGTTGTTACTCGGGATAGTCTCTTTAATCACCCTAATTGCAACAGCTACCACAGCGTCTGTGTCCCTTGCTCAGGCTGTGCATACTGCTGATACTGTGGATCAGCTCGCACATAACACTTCTGCCGTGCTGGGAATTCAGGAAGATATAGATAAAAGGATTGAAACCCGGTTAAATGCACTATATGATACTGTTAGATTTCTAGGGGAGGAAATTCAGAGCTTAAAATTGCGCACCAGGATCCGGTGTCATAGCGATTATCACTGGATTTGCGTAACCGCTAAAAAATATAATGCCTCTGAGACTTCGTGGGACCGAGTACAACGCCATCTCGAGGGGGTATGGTCTAACTCTAATCTATCCCTTGATCTGTTGCAATTACATCAAGAAATATTAGATATTGAAGAAGCTCCTCATGCCAAGTTAACTGTTGCTCAGCTTGCTGAAAACTTTGTAAGCTCCTTGTTTTTTCTCACTTCCCTTCCCTGACACACGCATGGTATGTTGTAGGAACAATTATAAGAGTGCTAGTGGTAATTGTTCTTTTCATGTGCCTCTTGCCTTGTGCAGTTAAAATTATACTCGCAGAAGTTTATAAGTTAAGAGCCATCATACGTAACCATCAACTAATCAACCGCGGTGGGCTCAGAATGTCACCTTGAATGCCACCCAGGTATCTCTTGGCTCCGTCAGCGATTTGGTTAGTATGTTATAACAATCAGTCTCATTCCTCAAAAACTGGGCAGGCATAGGAGCCCTGATTATGATGATGATTCTGGCTCAAGTGCTCCTTCTACAATGCATCGCGCGACAACAACGGCTACAGCAACAGGCTTTGGTCTAAGCCATGATGGCTCTGGAGGCTGGCACCTCCCCCCCCCAAATATGGCTTAGTATGCTGGGTCGGTACCCAAAGACGGGTAAGACTGATCCCTCACCATAGCAACCTAAGACAGGGGCTCCTCGGCCAGGGGGAGTACCCGATGATGGGTAAGCATGTGTGCTGGGGATTGGCAACCTAAGACAGGCACGATCCCTGCCATATAAACAATAAAAAAGGGGGAGCTGTGGAGAGCCATTCAGCAGATGCAAGGATTCACGTAGACGGCAGTGCCTGTAGATTGAGGAATTAAGAATGATTGTTTTAGGAGGATGTGGGTGCGCTCGTGGCTAACGCATGAGCAGCACCAGGAGCCAAGAAAGAAACGCATGATCACCGCTAGAGAACAATAGAGCCCTGTATGGTTACATAAGAGTGCTAAGAGGACGCTGCGTGCGCGGCATTGTGATTGGGCAAGGAGGGGGAGGTGAACGCGCGTGCATAAATATCGCTGTGTGCTTGGTTTGCGGGCGGCCGCCATTATTAAAAAAGAAGCTTGCCACTCACCTCGTCTGCGGGTCGTTCTTGCAGGCCGAGAGCGACAGATGACGACCTAAGGCCATGGGGGGTCCGATGTGCTCAGTGTGAGGCCAGCTGTCTGGGTGGGGCCAGGATGTTCAGGCTCAGGCTGTGTCAGAAAGGGCATTAGTGCCCAGGTCAACCTATATATTTGGGGTACAGCCGAATGGCGTGCAGGTTGATCCTCATTGGGGGTTTCTGGGTAGCCCCAGAGAGCAAAGTTTTTCTTCTGGAGGGCAGGCAGAGTGCTGCATTGTAGTTCTGGATTGCCAAACTGGAGGGCTTGTGGGCCAGTAGTCTGAGGACGGAAGTCTGAGAACCCAAGCTAGGCCTAGTTTTCTGGGTGAGACCTGATTCGAGATCTCGTGCATCTGAGGTCAGGGCAAGGATCAGACGATCGCTCAGCTTGGACATTCTGCCCCTGATCGCCCCTTCCTGAAGGGGGGGAGGGTGGAATACGAGGCCATGGTGGTTTTCCCACGATGGGAGTTGTGAGAAGCTCCCAACTGCAAAGATCCTTCTGCAGGACAATTGAGACCTGTTGGTTGGCTCCAGTACAACGATTCCGAGCAGGGTTCTAAGGATGGATGGCTGGGTAGCCCACCTCGCATTCCAATTCTCTCTAAGAAAGAAGACAGGTTAGATCTACTGGATCTGGGGGAGCAACCGAGGAGGCTGAGTTGAAATGGACTCTCCCGTGGATGTGTCCTAATATGATTTTGTGTCTATGGAGACCTTGGAATGACGTGGTGGCACTGGGGCCCTGAAGGGTTCTCCTAAAATGAGGCTTTCACACAGCTCCATTGTGCAAGTTTCCCATTTGTAGATGAGATTTGTTCTGATGGGTGAGTCTAGAAACAGCCATATGCTGTTATTGAAATCCATTCCTCTGAGGAGAGATGCCTGGAAACCAAAGCAATGGATCCGATAGGTTCCTAAGGGCCTGTTCGTTCCTATTTACTTCTGGGGACAACAGTCTACGCGTCTGAGTGCTGGTAGGTGCTCAGATGGGCCCAGATTGCCCCTGTTTGTCCTGGGAAGCCACAAATATTGGGATGGCCTCAGGGACTTTGGAGGTTTATCCTCTTAGTAGGGTTGTGGCCATTGCAATGGGCACATACAATTCCCTTGGAGAGGGCAAGCACAGTCATCAGGTTTGGCTCCAGGGGCCTGAGCCTGTAGGGTGTGTAGGCCAGGGCTGTTTGGACAGTTGTCTGAAAACACAAACTCGGCTTATGTTTCGGGTCATAGGTATGGCAGGACTGATCTCCAGACCATGAGGAGAACTCTTCGGGATATGAAAAAAGGGCGAGTGTGAGGCTCTTGCTCAAGTTTTTGTCTCTGGATATCGTGTCACTCATGGTCGTGAAATTTCCGGGTGACTCCATGGGAAATGGACGAGTCTTACTCTCTGGGGGTCTGGCCCCGTCCTAAGAGTTCGGTGTCATTCTGTGGGAGGGAAGAAGTCCGTTGTTCTGTTGCTGTTGATTTGTTTTGTTTTATTTTCAAACTCAGGTGTCCCACCAAATGAAGGATTCCAGAGTAGAGCCCTGGGGAGGGGCGATTGGACAACCAGAAATCTGGTTAAAAATTGGGGCCTAGGGACATGTCAAGCCCATTATGACATCTAATGGTCCAGCCACTGAGAGGACGTACTAGAGGACAGGACTCACGCTGAGGGTCACAATGCGTGTTTATGCCCTCATCGCACTCAAGAATGGGCTGGGCCTCAGGGTGAATGCTGGTTTCTCCTACACTGAACGTTGGACAGCATGCCACCACAAGGTTCTTGCCATGGGTAAGGAAGAGTTCTGATTTCTGCATCACAGTCACCGCTGGGCAGTGATTGGAGATAAGGTCTAGGTTCTGAAGCCTGAAAACTGAGGTAGGGAAGAGATGATGACCTAAGGCCATGGCCGGTCTGATGTGCTCAGTGTGCGGTCAGATGTCTGGGTTTTGGTCACGAGGTCCGGGCTCAGCTTGTCAGATAGTGCATTAGTGCCCAGGTTAGACTATTTATTTTGGGTTCATTCGAGTGCCGTGTAGGTTCTTAATTCAAGCACTCTTCAGGATATGAAGAATGAGCGAGTCTGAGTCGCGTGATCAGGCTTTTGTCTCTGGATTTTGTATCAGGGATGGCCGGGGAATGTTGGAGAGGCCTCATGGGCCATGGACGAATCTAGCTCTCTGTGGACTTGGCCCGATCCCAATTGTTTTTCGTCAATCTGTGGGATGGGAGGAGTCCTTTCAAGTTTGTTACCTCAGGTGTCTCACCAAAAGAGGAATTCCAAAGCAGAGCTTTGGGGAAGAGTGAAGTGACAACCCGAACTATGGTTAAAAATTGGGGCCTAGGGGCATCGCAAGCCCAATATGCTGTCTCTCCATCCAAACACTGAGAGGCCTTACCTGAGGACTGGGCTCAGGCTGAGGGTCACAATGTGTGTTTGTGTCCAATGTGGCCCGCAAGATTGGGCGGGGCCCATTGGCCACACAGGTTTCAAGTACACTGAACCTTGGACAACATGCCAACTACAAGGTTTCTTGCCATGGGAAAAAAGTTCTGATTTCTGCATCATTTTCAAACCCGGGCCGTGATTGTAGATAAGGTCTAGATTCTGAAGCCTGAAAACCGAGGTTGAGAAGAGATGACGACCTAAGGCCATGGCGGGTCCGATGTGCTCAGTGTGCGGCCAGCTGTCTGGGTGGGACCAAGAGGTCCAGGCTCAGGCTATGTCAGAAAGGGCATTAGTGCCCAGGTTAGCCTATATATTTGTGGTACAGCCGAATGGTGTGCCCTGTTGATCCTCATTTGGGGGTTCTGGTGAGCCCCAGAGGGCAATGTTTTTCTTCTGGAGGGCAGGCAGAGTGCTGCATTTTAGTTCTGGATTGCCAAACTGGAGGGCTTGTGGGATAGTTGTCTGTGGACGGAAGTCTGAGATCCCAAGCTAGGCCTAGGTTTCTGGGTGAGGATATGGCATGCACAATCTACAGACCTGAATCAAGTCTCGTGCATCTGAAGTCAGTGCGAGGATCAGACGATTGCTCAGGTTGGACTTTGTGTCCCTGATGGCCCCTTCTTGAAGGGGGGGTGGATCACGAGGCCATGGGGGTTTTCCCACGATGGGAGTTGTGAGAACCTTCCAACTGCAAAGATTCTTCTGCAGGACAATTGAGTCCTGTTGGTTGCCTCCAGGACAACGATTCCGAGCAGGGCTCTAAGGATGGATGTCTGGGTAGCCCACCTCGCATTCCAATTGTCTCCAAGCAACAAGACAGGTTAGATCTGCCTGATCTGGGGGAGCAACCGAGGAGGCTGAGTTGAAATGGACTCTCCCGTGGATGTGTCCTAATATGATTTTGTGTCTATGGAGACCTTGGAATGAAGTGGTGGCACTGGGGCCCTGAAGGGTTCTCCTAAAGAGTTGCTTTCACACAGCTCCATCGTGCAAGTTTCCCATGTGTAGATGAGATTTGTTCTAACGGGTGAGTCATGAAAACAGCCATATGCTGTTATTGAAATCCAGGACTCTGAGGAGAGATGCCTGGAAACCAAAGCAGTGGATCCGATAGGTGCCTAGGGGCTTGTTCGATCCTTTTTTCTCTGGGCACATCAGTCTACGGGTCTGAGTGCTGGTAGGTGCTCAGATGGGCCCAGATTGCCCCTGTTTGTCCTGGGAAGCCACATATATTGGGATGGCCTAAGGGACTTTGTACGTTTATCCTATATGTAGGGTTGTGGCCATTGGAGTGGGCACATACAATTCCCTTGGAGAGGGCAAGCATAGTCGTTAGGTTTGGCTCCAGGGGCCTGAGCCTGTAGGGTGTGTAGGCCAGGGCTGTTTGGACAGTTGTCTGAAAACACAAACTCGGCTTATGTTTCGGGTCATAGGTATGGCAGGACTGATCTCCAGACCATGAGGAGAACTCTTCGGGATATGAAAAAAGGGCGAGTGTGAGGCTCTTGCTCAAGTTTTTGTCTCTGGATATCGTGTCACTCATGGTCGTGAAATTTCCGGGTGACTCCATGGGAAATGGACGAGTCTTACTCTCTGGGGGTCTGGCCCCGTCCTAAGAGTTTGGTGTCATTCTGTGGGAGGGAAGAAGTCCGTTGTTCTGTTGCTGTTGATTTGTTTTGTTTTGTTTTTCAAACTCAGGTGTCCCACCAAATGAGGGATTCCAGAGTAGAGCCCTGGGGAGGGGCGACTGGACAACCAGAAATCTGGTTAAAAATTGGGGCCTAGGGACATGTCAAGCCCATTATGACATCTAATGGTCCAGCCACTGAGAGGACGTACTAGAGGGACAGGACTCACGCTGAGGGTCACAATGCGTGTTTATGCCCTCATCGCACTCAAGAATGGGCTGGGCCTCAGGGTGAATGCTGGTTTCTCCTACACTGAACGTTGGACAGCATGCCACCACAAGGTTCTTGCCATGGGTAAGGAAGAGTTCTGATTTCTGCATCACAGTCACCGCTGGGCAGTGATTGGAGATAAGGTCTAGGTTCTGAAGCCTGAAAACTGAGGTAGGGAAGAGATGATGACCTAAGGCCATGGCGGGTCTGATGTGCTCAGTGTGCGATCAGTTCTCTGGGTGTTGATCACGAGGTCCGGGCTCAGGTTGTCATACAGTGCATTAGTGCCCAGGTTAGACTATATATTTTGGGTGCATCGAGTGCCGTGTAGGTTCTTATCTGAAGAACTCCTCAGGATATGAAGAATGAGCGAATCTGAGGCGCACACTCAGGCTTTTGTTTCTGGATTTTGTTTCAGCGATGGCCGTGGAATGTTGGGGAGGCCTCATGGGCCATGGACGAATCTTGCTCTCTGTGGACTTGGCCCGATCCCAATTGTTTTTCATCAATCTGTGCGATGGGAGGACTCCTTTCAGGTTTGTTACCTCAGGTGTCCCACCAAAAGAGGAATTCCAAAGCAGAGCCCTGGGGAAGAGTGAAGGGACACTCCGAACTATGGTTAAAAATTGGGGCCTCGGGGCATGGCAATCCCAATATGCTGTCTCTCCATCCAGCCGCTGAGAGGCCTTACCTGAGGACTGGGCTCAGGCTGAGGGTCACAATGTGTGTTTGTGACCAATGTGGCCCGCAAGAATGGGAGGGGCCTCATGGGCCACACTGGTTTCAACTACACTAAATCTTGGACAACATGCCAACCACAAGGTTTCTTGACATGGGGAAAGAGTTCTGATTTCTGCATCATTTTCAAACCCGGGCCGTGATTGGAGATAAGGTCTAGGTTCTGGAGCCTGAAAACCGAGGTTGAGAAGAGATGACGACCTAAGGCCATGGCAGGTCAGATGTGCTCAGTGTGCGGCCAGCTGTCTGGGTGGGGCCAGTTGTGCCAGGATCAGGCTGTGTCAGAAAGGGCATTAGTGCCCAGGTCAGCCTATATATTTGGGGTACAGCCGAATGGTGTGCCCCGTTGATTCTATTTTGCGGTTTCTGGCTAGCCCCAGAGGGCAATGTTTTTTCTTCTGGAGGGCAGGCAGAGTGCTGCATTGTAGTTCTGGATTTCCAAACTGAAGGGCTTGTGGGCCAGTACTCTGAGGACTGAAGTCTGAGAACCCAAGCTAGGCCTAGATTTCTGGGTGAGGATATGGCAGGCACAATCTACAGACCTGAATCGAGATCTCGTGCATCTGAAGTCAGGGCGAGGATCAGACGATCGCTCAGGTTGGACAGTCTTTCCCTGATGGCCCCTTCTGGAAGGGGGGGTGGATCACGAGGCCATGGGTGTTTTCCCACGGTGGGAGTTCTGAGAAGCTCCCAACTGCAAAGATTCTTCTGCCCGACAATTTTGAGATCTGTTGGTTGGCTCCAGGACAACGATTCCGAGCAGGGTTCTAAGGATGGATGGCTGGGTAGCCCACCTCGCATTCCAATTGTCTCCAAGCAACAAGACAGGTTAGATCGGCCTGATCTGGGGGAGCAACCGAGGAGGCTGAGTTGAAATGGACTCTCCCGTGGATGTGTCCTAATATGATTTTGTGTCTATGGAGACCTTGGAATGAAGTGGTGGCACTGGGGCCCTGAAGGGTTCTCCTAAAGAGTTGCTTTCACACAGCTCCATCGTGCAAGTTTCCCATGTGTAGATGAGATTTGTTCTGATGGATGAGTCAAGAAACAGCCTTATGTTGTTATTGAAATCCAGGCCTCTGAGGAGAGATGCCTGGAAACCAAAGCAATGGATCCGATAGGTGCCTAGGGGCCTGTTCATTCCTTTTTACCTCTGGGGACATCAGTCTACGGTTCTGAGTGCCGGTAGGTGCTCAGATGGGCCCAGATTGCCCCTGTTTGTCCTGTTAAGCCACAAATATTGCGATGGCCTCAGGGACTTTGGAGGTTTATCCTATTAGTATGGTTGTGGCCATTGGAATGGGCACATACAATTCCCTTGGAGAGGGCAAAAACAGTCGTCAGTTTTGGCTCCAGGGGCCTGAGCCTGTAGGGTGTGTGGGCTAGGGCTGTTTGGACAGTTGTCTGAATACACAGACTCTTCTTATGTTTCAGGTCATAGGTATGGCAGGACTGATCTACAGACCACAAGGAGAACATGGAAATGGACGAGTCTTACTCTCTGGAGGTTTGGCCCCGTTCAAAGAGTTTGGGGTCATTCTGTGGTATGGAAGAAGTCCGTTTTTTTTTGTTGTTGTTGCTTTGTTTTTGTTTTGTTTTTTTTTTCAAACTCAGTTGTCTAACCAAATGAGGGATTCCAGAGTAGAGCCCTGGGGAGGGGCGATTGGACAAAAGAAATCTGGTTTAAATTTGGGGGCTTAGGGGCATGTGAAACCATTATGGCATCTAATGTTCTAGACACTGAAAGGACTTACTAGAGGACAGGACTCATGCTGAGGGTCACAATGCGTGTTTATGCCCTCGTCGCACTCAAGAATGGGCGGGACCTCAGGGTGAATGCTTGTTTCTCCTACACTGAACCTTGGACAACGTGGCAACCACAAGGTTTCTTGTCGTGGATAAAGAGGAGTTCTGATTTTTGCATCACACTCACCCCTGGACAGTGATTGGAGATAAGGTCTAGGTTCTGAAGCCTGAATACTTAGGTAAGGAGGAAATGATGACCTAAGGCCACTGCGGGTCTTATGGTCTCAGGGTGCCGTCAGTGTCTGGGTGTTGCTCAGGATGTCCCGGCTCAGGTTGTGTCAGACAGTGCATTACTGCCCAGGTTAGACTATATAATATGGGTACATTCAAGTGCCGTGTAGGTTTATTCTCATTTAATGTTCCCGGGTAGCTCTTTAGGCAATATTTTGTTTCAAGAGGGCAGGCAGAGTGCTGCAATGATGGTCCGGTATTGCCAAACTTGTGGGCTTCGGGGCCAGGAGTGTGAGGACGGAATTCTGAGAAAACAAGCTAGATTTGGGATTCAGGGACGAGGGCACGGTATGTACCTCCTGAAGATCTGAAGCAATATCTCATGCATCTGAAGTCAGAGCGAGGATCAGACGTTGGCTCAGCTTGGATTTTCTGTTCATGACGGCCCCTTCATGAAGGGAGCCGAATCTCGAGGCCATGGAGGTTTTCCCACGTTTGGAGTGGTTGAAGGCCCCCTCCTAGGATTCCTTCTGCGGGACAATTGAGACCTGTTGGACAGCCCCAGGACATCCCATATGGATGAGTCCAGACCAACGTTCGAGGATGGATGCCTGGGAAGCCCGCCTCGCATTCCAATTGTCTCCTAGCGACAAGACAGTTTAGATCTGATGGCTCTGCGGGAGCAACCGGGGTTGCTGAGTTGAAATGGAATTTCCTGAGGATGGGTCTAATCTGTGTTTGTGTCCATGAGGGCCTTGGAATGGGGCGGTGGCACCGGGACCCTGAAGTATTCTCCTAAGCTTTTGACATAGCTCCCATGCACATGTTTCCTTGTGGAGACGAGGTTTGTTCTGATGGGTGCCTCAGGAAAACCCCAATTATGGTATTGGAACCCAGGGTTTTGAGGAGACATGCCTGTAAACCAAAGCAATGGATCCGATTTTGGCCTAGGGTCCTGTCTGGTTCAATCTTCTTCTCTGGGGACATCCATCTAGGGTATGAGTGGAGGTAGATGCTCAGCTGGTGACAGACTGAACTTTTTGTCCCGGGTGACCTATACTATTGGGATGGCCTCAGGGACTTTGGAGGGTTCTCCTAATTTGTACGATTTTGGACAATGGAATGGGAAGAATTCCCATGGATTGGGTAGGCACAGTCCTAATGTGTGGCTCCAGGGTCCCCAGCCTGGATGGTGTGTTGCCCAGGACTTTGAGGACAGAAGTCTGAAAACACAAACTCAGCTTATGTTTGGGGACGTAGGTATGGCAGGCCCGATCTACAAACCATGAGAAGACATCTTCAGGATATGAAGATAGTGCGAGTCTGAGGCGCTTGCTCAGGATTTTGTCTCTGGATTTTGTATCAGCGATGGCCGTGGAATGTCGAGGAGGCCTCATGGGGCATGGACGAATCTTGCTCTCCGTGGATTTGGCCCGATCCCAATTGTTTTTCGTCAATCTGCTGGATGGAGTACTCCTTTCAGGGTTGATACCTCAGGTGTCCGACCAAAAGCGGAATTCCAAAGCGGAGCCCTGGGGAAGAGGGAAGGGACAACCGAACTATGGTTAAAAATTGGGGCCTATGGGCATCGCAAGCCCAATATGCTGTCTCTTCATCCAGCCACTGAGAGGCCTTACCTGAGGACTGGGCTCAGGCTGAGGGTCACAATGTGTGTTTGTGTCCAATGTGGCCTGCAAGATTGGGCGGGGGCCCCATTGGCTACACTGGTTTCAACTACACTGAACCTTGGACAACATGCCAACTACAAGGTTTCTTGCCATGGGGAAAAAGTTCTGATTTCTGCATCATTTTCAAACCCGGGCCGTGATTGTAGATAAGGTCTAGATTCTGAAGCCTGAAAACCGAGGTTGAGAAGAGATGACGACCTAAGGCCATGGCGGGTCCGATGTGCTCAGTGTGCGGCCAGCTGTCTGGGTGGGACCAAGAGGTCCAGGCTCAGGCTGTGTCAGAAAGGGCATTAGTGCCCAGGTTAGCCTATATATTTGTGGTACACAGCCGAATGGTGTGCCCTGTTGATCCTCATTTGGGGGTTTCTGGTGAGCCCCAGAGGGCAATGTTTTTCTTCTGGAGGGCAGGCAGAGTGCTGCATTTTAGTTCTGGATTGCCAAACTGGAGGGCTTGTGGGCTAGTTGTCTGAGGACGGAAGTCTGAGATCCCAAGCTAGGCCTAGGTTTCTGGGTGAGGATATGGCATGCACAATCTACAGACCTGAATCAAGTCTCGTGCATCTGAAGTCAGTGCGAGGATCAGACGATTGCTCAGGTTGGACTTTGTGTCCCTGATGGCCCCTTCTTGAAGGGGGGGTGGATCACGAGGCCATGGGGGTTTTCCCACGATGGGAGTTGTGAGAACCTTCCAACTGCAAAGATTCTTCTGCAGGACAATTGAGTCCTGTTGGTTGCCTCCAGGACAACGATTCCGAGCAGGGCTCTAAGGATGGATGTCTGGGTAGCCCACCTCGCATTCCAATTGTCTCCAAGCAACAAGACAGGTTAGATCGGCCTGATCTGGGGGAGCAACCGAGGAGGCTGAGTTGAAATGGACTCTCCCGTGGATGTGTCCTAATATGATTTTGTGTCTATGGAGACCTTGGAATGAAGTGGTGGCACTGGGGCCCTGAAGGGTTCTCCTAAAGAGTTGCTTTCACACAGCTCCATCGTGCAAGTTTCCCATGTGTAGATGAGATTTGTTCTAACGGGTGAGTCATGAAACAGCCATATGCTGTTATTGAAATCCAGGACTCTGAGGAGAGATGCCTGGAAACCAAAGCAGTGGATCCGATAGGTGCCTAGGGGCTTGTTCGATCCTTTTTTTTCTGGGCACATCAGTCTACGGGTCTGAGTGCTGGTAGGTGCTCAGATGGGCCCAGATTGCCCCTGTTTGTCCTGGGAAGCCACATATATTGGGATGGCCTAAGGGACTTTGTACGTTTATCCTATATGTAGGGTTGTGGCCATTGGAGTGGGCACATACAATTCCCTTGGAGAGGGCAAGCATAGTCGTTAGGTTTGGCTCCAGGGGCCTGAGCCTGTAGGGTGTGTAGGCCAGGGCTGTTTGGACAGTTGTCTGAAAACACAAACTCGGCTTATGTTTCGGGTCATAGGTATGGCAGGACTGATCTCCAGACCATGAGGAGAACTCTTCGGGATATGAAAAAAGGGCGAGTGTGAGGCTCTTGCTCAAGTTTTTGTCTCTGGATATCGTGTCACTCATGGTCGTGAAATTTCCGGGTGACTCCATGGGAAATGGACGAGTCTTACTCTCTGGGGGTCTGGCCCCGTCCTAAGAGTTTGGTGTCATTCTGTGGGAGGGAAGAAGTCCGTTGTTCTGTTGCTGTTGATTTGTTTTGTTTTGTTTTTCAAACTCAGGTGTCCCACCAAATGAGGGATTCCAGAGTAGAGCCCTGGGGAGGGGCGACTGGACAACCAGAAATCTGGTTAAAAATTGGGGCCTAGGGACATGTCAAGCCCATTATGACATCTAATGGTCCAGCCACTGAGAGGACGTACTAGAGGACAGGACTCACGCTGAGGGTCACAATGCGTGTTTATGCCCTCATCGCACTCAAGAATGGGCTGGGCCTCAGGGTGAATGCTGGTTTCTCCTACACTGAACGTTGGACAGCATGCCACCACAAGGTTCTTGCCATGGGTAAGGAAGAGTTCTGATTTCTGCATCACAGTCACCGCTGGGCAGTGATTGGAGATAAGGTCTAGGTTCTGAAGCCTGAAAACTGAGGTAGGGAAGAGATGATGACCTAAGGCCATGGCGGGTCTGATGTGCTCAGTGTGCGATCAGTTCTCTGGGTGTTGATCACGAGGTCCGGGCTCAGGTTGTCATACAGTGCATTAGTGCCCAGGTTAGACTATATATTTTGGGTGCATCGAGTGCCGTGTAGGTTCTTATCTGAAGAACTCCTCAGGATATGAAGAATGAGCAAATCTGAGGCGCACGCTCAGGCTTTTGTTTTTGGATTTTGTTTCAGCGATGGCCGTGGAATGTTGGGGAGGCCTCATGGGCCATGGACGAATCTTGCTCTCTGTGGACTTGGCCCGATCCCAATTGTTTTTCATCAATCTGTGCGATGGGAGGACTCCTTTCAGGTTTGTTACCTCAGGTGTCCCACCAAAAGAGGAATTCCAAAGCAGAGCCCTGGGGAAGAGTGAAGGGACACTCCGAACTATGGTTAAAAATTGGGGCCTAGGGGCATGGCAATCCCAATATGCTGTCTCTCCATCCAGCCGCTGAGAGGCCTTACCTGAGGACTGGGCTCAGGCTGAGGGTCACAATGTGTGTTTGTGACCAATGTGGCCCGCAAGAATGGGAGGGGCCTCATGGGCCACACTGGTTTCAACTACACTAAATCTTGGACAACATGCCAACCACAAGGTTTCTTGACATGGGGAAAGAGTTCTGATTTCTGCATCATTTTCAAACCCTGGCCGTGATTGGAGATAAGGTCTAGGTTCTGGAGCCTGAAAACCGAGGTTGAGAAGAGATGACGACCTAAGGCCATGGCAGGTCAGATGTGCTCAGTGTGCGGCCAGCTGTCTGGGTGGGGCCAGTTGTGCCAGGATCAGGCTGTGTCAGAAAGGGCATTAGTGCCCAGGTCAGCCTATATATTTGGGGTACAGCCGAATGGTGTGCCCCGTTGATTCTATTTTGCGGTTTCTGGCTAGCACCAGAGGGCAATGTTTTTCTTCTGGAGGGCAGGCAGAGTGCTGCATTGTAGTTCTGGATTTCCAAACTGAAGGGCTTGTGGGCCAGTACTCTGAGGACTGAAGTCTGAGAACCCAAGCTAGGCCTAGATTTCTGGGTGAGGATATGGCAGGCACAATCTACAGACCTGAATCGAGATCTCGTGCATCTGAAGTCAGGGCGAGGATCAGACGATCGCTCAGGTTGGACAGTCTTTCCCTGATGGCCCCTTCTGGAAGGGGGGGTGGATCACGAGGCCATGGGTGTTTTCCCACGGTGGGAGTTCTGAGAAGCTCCCAACTGCAAAGATTCTTCTGCCCGACAATTTTGAGATCTGTTGGTTGGCTCCAGGACAACGATTCCGAGCAGGGTTCTAAGGATGGATGGCTGGGTAGCCCACCTCGCATTCCAATTGTCTCCAAGCAACAAGACAGGTTAGATCGGCCTGATCTGGGGGAGCAACCGAGGAGGCTGAGTTGAAATGGACTCTCCCGTGGATGTGTCCTAATATGATTTTGTGTCTATGGAGACCTTGGAATGAAGTGGTGGCACTGGGGCCCTGAAGGGTTCTCCTAAAGAGTTGCTTTCACACAGCTCCATCGTGCAAGTTTCCCATGTGTAGATGAGATTTGTTCTAACGGGTGAGTCATGAAACAGCCATATGCTGTTATTGAAATCCAGGACTCTGAGGAGAGATGCCTGGAAACCAAAGCAGTGGATCCGATAGATGCCTAGGGGCTTGTTCGATCCTTTTTTCTCTGGGCACATCAGTCTACGGGTCTGAGTGCTGGTAGGTGCTCAGATGGGCCCAGATTGCCCCTGTTTGTCCTGGGAAGCCACATATATTGGGATGGCCTAAGGGACTTTGTACGTTTATCCTATATGTAGGGTTGTGGCCATTGGAGTGGGCACATACAATTCCCTTGGAGAGGGCAAGCATAGTCGTTAGGTTTGGCTCCAGGGGCCTGAGCCTGTAGGGTGTGTAGGCCAGGGCTGTTTGGACAGTTCTCTGAAAACACAAACTCGGCTTATGTTTCGGGTCATAGGTATGGCAGGACTGATCTCCAGACCATGAGGAGAACTCTTCGGGATATGAAAAAAGGGCGAGTGTGAGGCTCTTGCTCAAGTTTTTGTCTCTGGATATCGTGTCACTCATGGTCGTGAAATTTCCGGGTGACTCCATGGGAAATGGACGAGTCTTACTCTCTGGGGGTCTGGCCCCGTCCTAAGAGTTTGGTGTCATTCTGTGGGAGGGAAGAAGTCCGTTGTTCTGTTGCTGTTGATTTGTTTTGTTTTGTTTTTTCAAACTCAGGTGTCCCACCAAATGAGGGATTCCAGAGTAGAGCCCTGGGGAGGGGCGACTGGACAACCAGAAATCTGGTTAAAAATTGGGGCCTAGGGACATGTCAAGCCCATTATGACATCTAATGGTCCAGCCACTGAGAGGACGTACTAGAGGACAGGACTCACGCTGAGGGTCACAATGCGTGTTTATGCCCTCATCGCACTCAAGAATGGGCTGGGCCTCAGGGTGAATGCTGGTTTCTCCTACACTGAACGTTGGACAGCATGCCACCACAAGGTTCTTGCCATGGGTAAGGAAGAGTTCTGATTTCTGCATCACAGTCACCGCTGGGCATGATTGGAGATAAGGTCTAGGTTCTGAAGCCTGAAAACTGAGGTAGGGAAGAGATGATGACCTAAGGCCATGGCGGGTCTGATGTGCTCAGTGTGCGATCAGTTCTCTGGGTGTTGATCACGAGGTCCGGGCTCAGGTTGTCATACAGTGCATTAGTGCCCAGGTTAGACTATATATTTTGGGTGCATCGAGTGCCGTGTAGGTTCTTATCTGAAGAACTCCTCAGGATATGAAGAATGAGCGAATCTGAGGCGCACGCTCAGGCTTTTGTTTCTGGATGGATTTTGTTTCAGCGATGGCCGTGGAATGTTGGGGAGGCCTCATGGGCCATGGACGAATCTTGCTCTCTGTGGACTTGGCCCGATCCCAATTGTTTTTCATCAATCTGTGCGATGGGAGGACTCCTTTCAGGTTTGTTACCTCAGGTGTCCCACCAAAAGAGGAATTCCAAAGCAGAGCCCTGGGGAAGAGTGAAGGGACACTCCGAACTATGGTTAAAAATTGGGGCCTAGGGGCATGGCAATCCCAATATGCTGTCTCTCCATCCAGCCGCTGAGAGGCCTTACCTGAGGACTGGGCTCAGGCTGAGGGTCACAATGTGTGTTTGTGACCAATGTGGCCCGCAAGAATGGGAGGGGCCTCATGGGCCACACTGGTTTCAACTACACTAAATCTTGGACAACATGCCAACCACAAGGTTTCTTGACATGGGGAAAGAGTTCTGATTTCTGCATCATTTTCAAACCCGGGCCGTGATTGGAGATAAGGTCTAGGTTCTGGAGCCTGAAAACCGAGGTTGAGAAGAGATGACGACCTAAGGCCATGGCAGGTCAGATGTGCTCAGTGTGCGGCCAGCTGTCTGGGTGGGGCCAGTTGTGCCAGGATCAGGCTGTGTCAGAAAGGGCATTAGTGCCCAGGTCAGCCTATATATTTGGGGTACAGCCGAATGGTGTGCCCCGTTGATTCTATTTTGCGGTTTCTGGCTAGCCCCAGAGGGCAATGTTTTTCTTCTGGAGGGCAGGCAGAGTGCTGCATTGTAGTTCTGGATTTCCAAACTGAAGGGCTTGTGGGCCAGTACTCTGAGGACTGAAGTCTGAGAACCCAAGCTAGGCCTAGATTTCTGGGTGAGGATATGGCAGGCACAATCTACAGACCTGAATCGAGATCTCGTGCATCTGAAGTCAGGGCGAGGATCAGACGATCGCTCAGGTTGGACAGTCTTTCCCTGATGGCCCCTTCTGGAAGGGGGGGTGGATCACGAGGCCATGGGTGTTTTCCCACGGTGGGAGTTCTGAGAAGCTCCCAACTGCAAAGATTCTTCTGCCCGACAATTTTGAGATCTGTTGGTTGGCTCCAGGACAACGATTCCGAGCAGGGTTCTAAGGATGGATGGCTGGGTAGCCCACCTCGCATTCCAATTGTCTCCAAGCAACAAGACAGGTTAGATCGGCCTGATCTGGGGGAGCAACCGAGGAGGCTGAGTTGAAATGGACTCTCCCGTGGATGTGTCCTAATATGATTTTGTGTCTATGGAGACCTTGGAATGAAGCGGTGGCAATGGGGCCCTGAAGGGTTCTCCTAAAGAGTTGCTTTCACACAGCTCCATCGTGCAAGTTTCCCATGTGTAGATGAGATTTGTTCTGATGGATGAGTCAAGAAACAGCCTTATGCTGTTATTGAAATCCAGGCCTCTGAGGAGAGATGCCTGGAAACCAAAGCAATGGATCCGATAGGTGCCTAGGGGCCTGTTCATTCCTTTTTACCTCTGGGGACATCAGTCTACGGTTCTGAGTGCCGGTAGGTGCTCAGATGGGCCCAGATTGCCCCTGTTTGTCCTGTTAAGCCACAAATATTGCGATGGCCTCAGGGACTTTGGAGGTTTATCCTATTAGTATGGTTGTGGCCATTGGAATGGGCACATACAATTCCCTTGGAGAGGGCAAAAACAGTCGTCAGTTTTGGCTCCAGGGGCCTGAGCCTGTAGGGTGTGTGGGCTAGGGCTGTTTGGACAGTTGTCTGAATACACAGACTCTTCTTATGTTTCAGGTCATAGGTATGGCAGGACTGATCTACAGACCACAAGGAGAACATGGAAATGGACGAGTCTTACTCTCTGGAGGTTTGGCCCCGTTCAAAGAGTTTGGGGTCATTCTGTGGTATGGAAGAAGTCCGTTTTTTTTTTTGTTGTTGTTGCTTTGTTTTTGTTTTGTTTTTCAAACTCAGTTGTCTAACCAAATGAGGGATTCCAGAGTAGAGCCCTGGGGAGGGGCGATTGGACAAAAGAAATCTGGTTTAAATTTGGGGCTTAGGGGCATGTCAAACCATTATGGCATCTAATGTTCTAGACACTGAAAGGACTTACTAGAGGACAGGACTCATGCTGAGGGTCACAATGCGTGTTTATGCCCTCGTCGCACTCAAGAATGGGCGGGACCTCAGGGTGAATGCTTGTTTCTCCTACACTGAACCTTGGACAACGTGGCAACCACAAGGTTTCTTGTCGTGGATAAAGAGGAGTTCTGATTTTTGCATCACACTCACCCCTGGACAGTGATTGGAGATAAGGTCTAGGTTCTGAAGCCTGAATACTTAGGTAAGGAGGAAATGATGACCTAAGGCCACTGCGGGTCTTATGGTCTCAGGGTGCCGTCAGTGTCTGGGTGTTGCTCAGGATGTCCCGGCTCAGGTTGTGTCAGACAGTGCATTACTGCCCAGGTTAGACTATATAATATGGGTACATTCAAGTGCCGTGTAGGTTTATTCTCATTTAATGTTCCCGGGTAGCTCTTTAGGCAATATTTTGTTTCAAGAGGGCAGGCAGAGTGCTGCAATGATGGTCCGGTATTGCCAAACTTGTGGGCTTCGGGGCCAGGAGTGTGAGGACGGAATTCTGAGAAAACAAGCTAGATTTGGGATTCAGGGACGAGGGCACGGTATGTACCTCCTGAAGATCTGAAGCAATATCTCATGCATCTGAAGTCAGAGCGAGGATCAGACGTTGGCTCAGCTTGGATTTTCTGTTCATGACGGCCCCTTCATGAAGGGAGCCGAATCTCGAGGCCATGGAGGTTTTCCCACGTTTGGAGTGGTTGAAGGCCCCCTCCTAGGATTCCTTCTGCGGGACAATTGAGACCTGTTGGACAGCCCCAGGACATCCCATATGGTTGAGTCCAGACCAACGTTCGAGGATGGATGCCTGGGAAGCCCGCCTCGCATTCCAATTGTCTCCTAGCGACAAGACAGTTTAGATCTGATGGCTCTGCGGGAGCAACCGGGGTTGCTGAGTTGAAATGGAATTTCCTGAGGATGGGTCTAATGTGTGTTTGTGTCCATGAGGGCCTTGGAATGGGGCGGTGGCACCGGGACCCTGAAGTATTCTCCTAAGCTTTTGACATAGCTCCCATGCACATGTTTCCTTGTGGAGACGAGGTTTGTTCTGATGGGTGCCTCAGGAAAACCCCAATTATGGTATTGGAACCCAGGGTTTTGAGGAGACATGCCTGTAAACCAAAGCAATGGATCCGATTTTGGCCTAGGGTCCTGTCTGGTTCAATCTTCTTCTCTGGGGACATCCATCTAGGGTATGAGTGGAGGTAGATGCTCAGCTGGTGACAGACTGAACTTTTTGTCCCGGGTGACCTATACTATTGGGATGGCCTCAGGGACTTTGGAGGGTTCTCCTAATTTGTACGATTTTGGACAATGGAATGGGAAGAATTCCCATGGATTGGGTAGGCACAGTCCTAATGTGTGGCTCCAGGGTCCCCAGCCTGGATGGTGTGTTGCCCAGGACTTTGAGGACAGAAGTCTGAAAACACAAACTCAGCTTATGTTTGGGGACGTAGGTATGGCAGGCCCGATCTACAAACCATGAGAAGACATCTTCAGGATATGAAGATAGTGCGAGTCTGAGGCGCTTGCTCAGGATTTTGTCTCTGGATTTTGTATCAGCGATGGCCGTGGAATGTCGAGGAGGCCTCATGGGGCATGGACGAATCTTGCTCTCCGTGGATTTGGCCCGATCCCAATTGTTTTTCGTCAATCTGCTGGATGGAGTACTCCTTTCAGGGGTTGATACCTCAGGTGTCCGACCAAAAGCGGAATTCCAAAGCGGAGCCCTGGGGAAGAGTGAAGGGACAACCGAACTATGGTTAAAAATTGGGGCCTATGGGCATCGCAAGCCCAATATGCTGTCTCTTCATCCAGCCACTGAGAGGCCTTACCTGAGGACTGGGCTCAGGCTGAGGGTCACAATGTGTGTTTGTGTCCAATGTGGCCTGCAAGATTGGGCGGGGCCCATTGGCTACACTGGTTTCAACTACACTGAACCTTGGACAACATGCCAACTACAAGGTTTCTTGCCATGGGGAAAAAGTTCTGATTTCTGCATCATTTTCAAACCCGGGCCGTGATTGTAGATAAGGTCTAGATTCTGAAGCCTGAAAAACCGAGGTTGAGAAGAGATGACGACCTAAGGCCATGGCGGGTCCGATGTGCTCAGTGTGCGGCCAGCTGTCTGGGTGGGACCAAGAGGTCCAGGCTCAGGCTGTGTCAGAAAGGGCATTAGTGCCCAGGTTAGCCTATATATTTGTGGTACAGCCGAATGGTGTGCCCTGTTGATCCTCATTTGGGGGTTCTGGTGAGCCCCAGAGGGCAATGTTTTTTCTTCTGGAGGGCAGGCAGAGTGCTGCATTTTAGTTCTGGATTGCCAAACTGGAGGGCTTGTGGGCTAGTTGTCTGAGGACGGAAGTCTGAGATCCCAAGCTAGGCCTAGGTTTCTGGGTGAGGATATGGCATGCACAATCTACAGACCTGAATCAAGTCTCGTGCATCTGAAGTCAGTGCGAGGATCAGACGATTGCTCAGGTTGGACTTTGTGTCCCTGATGGCCCCTTCTTGAAGGGGGGGGTGGATCACGAGGCCATGGGGGTTTTCCCACGATGGGAGTTGTGAGAACCTTCCAACTGCAAAGATTCTTCTGCAGGACAATTGAGTCCTGTTGGTTGCCTCCAGGACAACGATTCCGAGCAGGGCTCTAAGGATGGATGTCTGGGTAGCCCACCTCGCATTCCAATTGTCTCCAAGCAACAAGACAGGTTAGATCTGGCCTGATCTGGGGGAGCAACCGAGGAGGCTGAGTTGAAATGGACTCTCCCGTGGATGTGTCCTAATATGATTTTGTGTCTATGGAGACCTTGGAATGAAGTGGTGGCACTGGGGCCCTGAAGGGTTCTCCTAAAGAGTTGCTTTCACACAGCTCCATCGTGCAAGTTTCCCATGTGTAGATGAGATTTGTTCTAACGGGTGAGTCATGAAACAGCCATATGCTGTTATTGAAATCCAGGACTCTGAGGAGAGATGCCTGGAAACCAAAGCAGTGGATCCGATAGGTGCCTAGGGGCTTGTTCGATCCTTTTTTCTCTGGGCACATCAGTCTACGGGTCTGAGTGCTGGTAGGTGCTCAGATGGGCCCAGATTGCCCCTGTTTGTCCTGGGAAGCCACATATATTGGGATGGCCTAAGGGACTTTGTACGTTTATCCTATATGTAGGGTTGTGGCCATTGGAGTGGGCACATACAATTCCCTTGGAGAGGGCAAGCATAGTCGTTAGGTTTGGCTCCAGGGGCCTGAGCCTGTAGGGTGTGTAGGCCAGGGCTGTTTGGACAGTTGTCTGAAAACACAAACTCGGCTTATGTTTCGGGTCATAGGTATGGCAGGACTGATCTCCAGACCATGAGGAGAACTCTTCGGGATATGAAAAAAGGGGCGAGTGTGAGGCTCTTGCTCAAGTTTTTGTCTCTGGATATCGTGTCACTCATGGTCGTGAAATTTCCGGGTGACTCCATGGGAAATGGACGAGTCTTACTCTCTGGGGGTCTGGCCCCGTCCTAAGAGTTTGGTGTCATTCTGTGGGAGGAAGAAGTCCGTTGTTCTGTTGCTGTTGATTTGTTTTGTTTTGTTTTTCAAACTCAGGTGTCCCACCAAATGAGGGATTCCAGAGTAGAGCCCTGGGGAGGGGCGACTGGACAACCAGAAATCTGGTTAAAAATTGGGGCCTAGGGACATGTCAAGCCCATTATGACATCTAATGGTCCAGCCACTGAGAGGACGTACTAGAGGACAGGACTCACGCTGAGGGTCACAATGCGTGTTTATGCCCTCATCGCACTCAAGAATGGGCTGGGCCTCAGGGTGAATGCTGGTTTCTCCTACACTGAACGTTGGACAGCATGCCACCACAAGGTTCTTGCCATGGGTAAGGAAGAGTTCTGATTTCTGCATCACAGTCACCGCTGGGCAGTGATTGGAGATAAGGTCTAGGTTCTGAAGCCTGAAAACTGAGGTAGGGAAGAGATGATGACCTAAGGCCATGGCGGGTCTGATGTGCTCAGTGTGCGATCAGTTCTCTGGGTGTTGATCACGAGGTCCGGGCTCAGGTTGTCATACAGTGCATTAGTGCCCAGGTTAGACTATATATTTTGGGTGCATCGAGTGCCGTGTAGGTTCTTATCTGAAGAACTCCTCAGGATATGAAGAATGAGCGAATCTGAGGCGCACGCTCAGGCTTTTGTTTCTGGATTTTGTTTCAGCGATGGCCGTGGAATGTTGGGGAGGCCTCATGGGCCATGGACGAATCTTGCTCTCTGTGGACTTGGCCCGATCCCAATTGTTTTTCATCAATCTGTGCGATGGGAGGACTCCTTTCAGGTTTGTTACCTCAGGTGTCCCACCAAAAGAGGAATTCCAAAGCAGAGCCCTGGGGAAGAGTGAAGGGACACTCCGAACTATGGTTAAAAATTGGGGCCTAGGGGCATGGCAATCCCAATATGCTGTCTCTCCATCCAGCCGCTGAGAGGCCTTACCTGAGGACTGGGCTCAGGCTGAGGGTCACAATGTGTGTTTGTGACCAATGTGGCCCGCAAGAATGGGAGGGGCCTCATGGGCCACACTGGTTTCAACTACACTAAATCTTGGACAACATGCCAACCACAAGGTTTCTTGACATGGGGAAAGAGTTCTGATTTCTGCATCATTTTCAAACCCGGGCCGTGATTGGAGATAAGGTCTAGGTTCTGGAGCCTGAAAACCGAGGTTGAGAAGAGATGACGACCTAAGGCCATGGCAGGTCAGATGTGCTCAGTGTGCGGCCAGCTGTCTGGGTGGGGCCAGTTGTGCCAGGATCAGGCTGTGTCAGAAAGGGCATTAGTGCCCAGGTCAGCCTATATATTTGGGGTACAGCCGAATGGTGTGCCCCGTTGATTCTATTTTGCGGTTTCTGGCTAGCCCCAGAGGGCAATGTTTTTCTTCTGGAGGGCAGGCAGAGTGCTGCATTGTAGTTCTGGATTTCCAAACTGAAGGGCTTGTGGGCCAGTACTCTGAGGACTGAAGTCTGAGAACCCAAGCTAGGCCTAGATTTCTGGGTGAGGATATGGCAGGCACAATCTACAGACCTGAATCGAGATCTCGTGCATCTGAAGTCAGGGCGAGGATCAGACGATCGCTCAGGTTGGACAGTCTTTCCCTGATGGCCCCTTCTGGAAGGGGGGGTGGATCACGAGGCCATGGGTGTTTTCCCACGGTGGGAGTTCTGAGAAGCTCCCAACTGCAAAGATTCTTCTGCCCGACAATTTTGAGATCTGTTGGTTGGCTCCAGGACAACGATTCCGAGCAGGGTTCTAAGGATGGATGGCTGGGTAGCCCACCTCGCATTCCAATTGTCTCCAAGCAACAAGACAGGTTAGATCGGCCTGATCTGGGGGAGCAACCGAGGAGGCTGAGTTGAAATGGACTCTCCCGTGGATGTGTCCTAATATGATTTTGTGTCTATGGAGACCTTGGAATGAAGCGGTGGCAATGGGGCCCTGAAGGGTTCTCCTAAAGAGTTGCTTTCACACAGCTCCATCGTGCAAGTTTCCCATGTGTAGATGAGATTTGTTCTGATGGATGAGTCAAGAAACAGCCTTATGCTGTTATTGAAATCCAGGCCTCTGACGAGAGATGCCTGGAAACCAAAGCAATGGATCCGATAGGTGCCTAGGGGCCTGTTCATTCCTTTTTACCTCTGGGGACATCAGTCTACGGTTCTGAGTGCCGGTAGGTGCTCAGATGGGCCCAGATTGCCCCTGTTTGTCCTGTTAAGCCACAAATATTGCGATGGCCTCAGGGACTTTGGAGGTTTATCCTATTAGTATGGTTGTGGCCATTGGAATGGGCACATACAATTCCCTTGGAGAGGGCAAAAAAAACAGTCGTCAGTTTTGGCTCCAGGGGCCTGAGCCTGTAGGGTGTGTGGGCTAGGGCTGTTTGGACAGTTGTCTGAAAACACAGACTCTTCTTATGTTTCAGGTCATAGGTATGGCAGGACTGATCTACAGACCACAAGGAGAACATGGAAATGGACGAGTCTTACTCTCTGGAGGTTTGGCCCCGTTCAAAGAGTTTGGGGTCATTCTGTGGTATGGAAGAAGTCCGTTTTTTTTGTTGTTGTTGCTTTGTTTTGTTTTGTTTTTCAAACTCAGTTGTCTAACCAAATGAGGGATTCCAGAGTAGAGCCCTGGGGAGGGGCGATTGGACAAAAGAAATCTGGTTTAAATTTGGGGCTTAGGGGCATGTCAAACCATTATGGCATCTAATGTTCTAGACACTGAAAGGACTTACTAGAGGACAGGACTCATGCTGAGGGTCACAATGCGTGTTTATGCCCTCGTCGCACTCAAGAATGGGCGGGACCTCAGGGTGAATGCTTGTTTCTCCTACACTGAACCTTGGACAACGTGGCAACCACAAGGTTTCTTGTCGTGGATAAAGAGGAGTTCTGATTTTTGCATCACACTCACCCCTGGACAGTGATTGGAGATAAGGTCTAGGTTCTGAAGCCTGAATACTTAGGTAAGGAGGAAATGATGACCTAAGGCCACTGCGGGTCTTATGGTCTCAGGGTGCCGTCAGTGTCTGGGTGTTGCTCAGGATGTCCCGGCTCAGGTTGTGTCAGACAGTGCATTACTGCCCAGGTTAGACTATATAATATGGGTACATTCAAGTGCCGTGTAGGTTTATTCTCATTTAATGTTCCCGGGTAGCTCTTTAGGCAATATTTTGTTTCAAGAGGGCAGGCAGAGTGCTGCAATGATGGTCCGGTATTGCCAAACTTGTGGGCTTCGGGGCCAGGAGTGTGAGGACGGAATTCTGAGAAAAAGCAAGCTAGATTTGGGATTCAGGGACGAGGGCACGGTATGTACCTCCTGAAGATCTGAAGCAATATCTCATGCATCTGAAGTCAGAGCGAGGATCAGACGTTGGCTCAGCTTGGATTTTCTGTTCATGACGGCCCCTTCATGAAGGGAGCCGAATCTCGAGGCCATGGAGGTTTTCCCACGTTTGGAGTGGTTGAAGGCCCCCTCCTAGGATTCCTTCTGCGGGACAATTGAGACCTGTTGGACAGCCCCAGGACATCCCATATGGTTGAGTCCAGACCAACGTTCGAGGATGGATGCCTGGGAAGCCCGCCTCGCATTCCAATTGTCTCCTAGCGACAAGACAGTTTAGATCTGATGGCTCTGCGGGAGCAACCGGGGTTGCTGAGTTGAAATGGAATTTCCTGAGGATGGGTCTAATGTGTGTTTGTGTCCATGAGGGCCTTGGAATGGGGCGGTGGCACCGGGACCCTGAAGTATTCTCCTAAGCTTTTGACATAGCTCCCATGCACATGTTTCCTTGTGGAGACGAGGTTTGTTCTGATGGGTGCCTCAGGAAAACCCCAATTATGGTATTGGAACCCAGGGTTTTGAGGAGACATGCCTGTAAACCAAAGCAATGGATCCGATTTTGGCCTAGGGTCCTGTCTGGTTCAATCTTCTTCTCTGGGGACATCCATCTAGGGTATGAGTGGAGGTAGATGCTCAGCTGGTGACAGACTGAACTTTTTGTCCCGGGTGACCTATACTATTGGGATGGCCTCAGGGACTTTGGAGGGTTCTCCTAATTTGTACGATTTTGGACAATGGAATGGGAAGAATTCCCATGGATTGGGTAGGCACAGTCCTAATGTGTGGCTCCAGGGTCCCCAGCCTGGATGGTGTGTTGCCCAGGACTTTGAGGACAGAAGTCTGAAAACACAAACTCAGCTTATGTTTGGGGACGTAGGTATGGCAGGCCCGATCTACAAACCATGAGAAGACATCTTCAGGATATGAAGATAGTGCGAGTCTGAGGCGCTTGCTCAGGATTTTGTCTCTGGATTTTGTATCAGCGATGGCCGTGGAATGTCGAGGAGGCCTCATGGGGCATGGACGAATCTTGCTCTCCGTGGATTTGGCCCGATCCCACTTGTTTTTCGTCAATCTGCTGGATGGAGTACTCCTTTCTGGGTTGATACCTCAGGTGTCCGACCAAAAGCGGAATTCCAAAGCGGAGCCCTGGGGAAGAGTGAAGGGACAACCGAACTATGGTTAAAAATTGGGGCCTATGGGCATCGCAAGCCCAATATGCTGTCTCTTCATCCAGCCACTGAGAGGCCTTACCTGAGGACTGGGCTCAGGCTGAGGGTCACAATGTGTGTTTGTGTCCAATGTGGCCTGCAAGATTGGGCGGGGCCCATTGGCTACACTGGTTTCAACTACACTGAACCTTGGACAACATGCCAACTACAAGGTTTCTTGCCATGGGGAAAAAGTTCTGATTTCTGCATCATTTTCAAACCCGGGCCGTGATTGTAGATAAGGTCTAGATTCTGAAGCCTGAAAACCGAGGTTGAGAAGAGATGACGACCTAAGGCCATGGCGGGTCCGATGTGCTCAGTGTGCGGCCAGCTGTCTGGGTGGGACCAAGAGGTCCAGGCTCAGGCTGTGTCAGAAAGGGCATTAGTGCCCAGGTTAGCCTATATATTTGTGGTACAGCCGAATGGTGTGCCCTGTTGATCCTCATTTGGGGGTTCTGGTGAGCCCCAGAGGGCAATGTTTTTCTTCTGGAGGGCAGGCAGAGTGCTGCATGTTAGTTCTGGATTGCCAAACTGGAGGGCTTGTGGGCTAGTTTTCTGAGGACGGAAGTCTGAGATCCCAAGCTAGGCCTAGGTTTCTGGGTGAGGATATGGCATGCACAATCTACAGACCTGAATCAAGTCTCGTGCATCTGAAGTCAGTGCGAGGATCAGACGATTGCTCAGGTTGGACTTTGTGTCCCTGATGGCCCCTTCTTGAAGGGGGTGTGGATCACGAGGCCATGGGGGTTTTCCCACGATGGGAGTTGTGAGAACCTTCCAACTGCAAAGATTCTTCTGCAGGACAATTGAGTCCTGTTGGTTGCCTCCAGGACAACGATTCCGAGCAGGGCTCTAAGGATGGATGTCTGGGTAGCCCACCTCGCATTCCAATTGTCTCCAAGCAACAAGACAGGTTAGATCGGCCTGATCTGGGGGAGCAACCGAGGAGGCTGAGTTGAAATGGACTCTCCCGTGGATGTGTCCTAATATGATTTTGTGTCTATGGAGACCTTGGAATGAAGTGGTGGCACTGGGGCCCTGAAGGGTTCTCCTAAAGAGTTGCTTTCACACAGCTCCATCGTGCAAGTTTCCCATGTGTAGATGAGATTTGTTCTAACGGGTGAGTCATGAAACAGCCATATGCTGTTATTGAAATCCAGGACTCTGAGGAGAGATGCCTGGAAACCAAAGCAGTGGATCCGATAGGTGCCTAGGGGCTTGTTCGATCCTTTTTTCTCTGGGCACATCAGTCTACGGGTCTGAGTGCTGGTAGGTGCTCAGATGGGCCCAGATTGCCCCTGTTTGTCCTGGGAAGCCACATATATTGGGATGGCCTAAGGGACTTTGTACGTTTATCCTATATGTAGGGTTGTGGCCATTGGAGTGGGCACATACAATTCCCTTGGAGAGGGCAAGCATAGTCGTTAGGTTTGGCTCCAGGGGCCTGAGCCTGTAGGGTGTGTAGGCCAGGGCTGTTTGGACAGGTGTCTGAAAACACAAACTCGGCTTATGTTTCGGGTCATAGGTATGGCAGGACTGATCTCCAGACCATGAGGAGAACTCTTCGGGATATGAAAAAAGGGCGAGTGTGAGGCTCTTGCTCAAGTTTTTGTCTCTGGATATCGTGTCACTCATGGTCGTGAAATTTCCGGGTGACTCCATGGGAAATGGACGAGTCTTACTCTCTGGGGGTCTGGCCCCGTCCTAAGAGTTTGGTGTCATTCTGTGGGAGGGAAGAAGTCCGTTGTTCTGTTGCTGTTGATTTGTTTTGTTTTGTTTTTCAAACTCAGGTGTCCCACCAAATGAGGGATTCCAGAGTAGAGCCCTGGGGAGGGGCGACTGGACAACCAGAAATCTGGTTAAAAAATTGGGGCCTAGGGACATGTCAAGCCCATTATGACATCTAATGGTCCAGCCACTGAGAGGACGTACTAGAGGACAGGACTCACGCTGAGGGTCACAATGCGTGTTTATGCCCTCATCGCACTCAAGAATGGGCTGGGCCTCAGGGTGAATGCTGGTTTCTCCTACACTGAACGTTGGACAGCATGCCACCACAAGGTTCTTGCCATGGGTAAGGAAGAGTTCTGATTTCTGCATCACAGTCACCGCTGGGCAGTGATTGGAGATAAGGTCTAGGTTCTGAAGCCTGAAAACTGAGGTAGGGAAGAGATGATGACCTAAGGCCATGGCGGGTCTGATGTGCTCAGTGTGCGATCAGTTCTCTGGGTGTTGATCACGAGGTCCGGGGCTCAGGTTGTCATACAGTGCATTAGTGCCCAGGTTAGACTATATATTTTGGGTGCATCGAGTGCCGTGTAGGTTCTTATCTGAAGAACTCCTCAGGATATGAAGAATGAGCGAATCTGAGGCGCACGCTCAGGCTTTTGTTTCTGGATTTTGTTTCAGCGATGGCCGTGGAATGTTGGGGAGGCCTCATGGGCCATGGACGAATCTTGCTCTCTGTGGACTTGGCCCGATCCCAATTGTTTTTCATCAATCTGTGCGATGGGAGGACTCCTTTCAGGTTTGTTACCTCAGGTGTCCCACCAAAAGAGGAATTCCAAAGCAGAGCCCTGGGGAAGAGTGAAGGGACACTCCGAAGTATAGTTAAAAATTGGGGCCTAGGGGCATGGCAATCCCAATATGCTGTCTCTCCATCCAGCCGCTGAGAGGCCTTACCTGAGGACTGGGCTCAGGCTGAGGGTCACAATGTGTGTTTGTGACCAATGTGGCCCGCAAGAATGGGAGGGGCCTCATGGGCCACACTGGTTTCAACTACACTAAATCTTGGACAACATGCCAACCACAAGGTTTCTTGACATGGGGAAAGAGTTCTGATTTCTGCATCATTTTCAAACCCGGGCCGTGATTGGAGATAAGGTCTAGGTTCTGGAGCCTGAAAACCGAGGTTGAGAAGAGATGACGACCTAAGGCCATGGCAGGTCAGATGTGCTCAGTGTGCGGCCAGCTGTCTGGGTGGGGCCAGTTGTGCCAGGATCAGGCTGTGTCAGAAAGGGCATTAGTGCCCAGGTCAGCCTATATATTTGGGGTACAGCCGAATGGTGTGCCCCGTTGATTCTATTTTGCGGTTTCTGGCTAGCCCCAGAGGGCAATGTTTTTCTTCTGGAGGGCAGGCAGAGTGCTGCATTGTAGTTCTGGATTTCCAAACTGAAGGGCTTGTGGGCCAGTACTCTGAGGACTGAAGTCTGAGAACCCAAGCTAGGCCTAGATTTCTGGGTGAGGATATGGCAGGCACAATCTACAGACCTGAATCGAGATCTCGTGCATCTGAAGTCAGGGCGAGGATCAGACGATCGCTCAGGTTGGACAGTCTTTCCCTGATGGCCCCTTCTGGAAGGGGGGGGTGGATCACGAGGCCATGGGTGTTTTCCCACGGTGGGAGTTCTGAGAAGCTCCCAACTGCAAAGATTCTTCTGCCCGACAATTTTGAGATCTGTTGGTTGGCTCCAGGACAACGATTCCGAGCAGGGTTCTAAGGATGGATGGCTGGGTAGCCCACCTCGCATTCCAATTGTCTCCAAGCAACAAGACAGGTTAGATCGGCCTGATCTGGGGGAGCAACCGAGGAGGCTGAGTTGAAATGGACTCTCCCGTGGATGTGTCCTAATATGATTTTGTGTCTATGGAGACCTTGGAATGAAGTGGTGGCACTGGGGCCCTGAAGGGTTCTCCTAAAGAGTTGCTTTCACACAGCTCCATCGTGCAAGTTTCCCATGTGTAGATGAGATTTGTTCTAACGGGTGAGTCATGAAACAGCCATATGCTGTTATTGAAATCCAGGACTCTGAGGAGAGATGCCTGGAAACCAAAGCAGTGGATCCGATAGGTGCCTAGGGGCTTGTTCGATCCTTTTTTCTCTGGGCACATCAGTCTACGGGTCTGAGTGCTGGTAGGTGCTCAGATGGGCCCAGATTGCCCCTGTTTGTCCTGGGAAGCCACATATATTGGGATGGCCTAAGGGACTTTGTACGTTTATCCTATATGTAGGGTTGTGGCCATTGGAGTGGGCACATACAATTCCCTTGGAGAGGGCAAGCATAGTCGTTAGGTTTGGCTCCAGGGGCCTGAGCCTGTAGGGTGTGTAGGCCAGGGCTGTTTGGACAGTTGTCTGAAAACACAAACTCGGCTTATGTTTCGGGTCATAGGTATGGCAGGACTGATCTCCAGACCATGAGGAGAACTCTTCGGGATATGAAAAAAGGGCGAGTGTGAGGCTCTTGCTCAAGTTTTTGTCTCTGGATATCGTGTCACTCATGGTCGTGAAATTTTCCGGGTGACTCCATGGGAAATGGACGAGTCTTACTCTCTGGGGGTCTGGCCCCGTCCTAAGAGTTTGGTGTCATTCTGTGGGAGGGAAGAAGTCCGTTGTTCTGTTGCTGTTGATTTGTTTTGTTTTGTTTTTCAAACTCAGGTGTCCCACCAAATGAGGGATTCCAGAGTAGAGCCCTGGGGAGGGGCGACTGGACAACCAGAAATCTGGTTAAAAATTGGGGCCTAGGGACATGTCAAGCCCATTATGACATCTAATGGTCCAGCCACTGAGAGGACGTACTAGAGGACAGGACTCACGCTGAGGGTCACAATGCGTGTTTATGCCCTCGTCGCACTCAAGAATGGGCGGGGCCTCAGGGTGAATGCTGGTTTCTCCTACACTGAACGTTGGACAACATGCCAACCACAAGGTTTCTTGCCATGGGTAAGGAAGAGTTCTGATTTCTGCATCACAGTCACCGCTGGGCAGTGATTGGAGATAAGGTCTAGGTTCTGAAGCCTGAAAACTGAGGTAGGGAAGAGATGATGACCTAAGGCCATGGCGGGTCTGATGTGCTCAGTGTGCGATCAGTTCTCTGGGTGTTGATCACGAGGTCCGGGCTCAGGTTGTCATACAGTGCATTAGTGCCCAGGTTAGACTATATATTTTGGGTGCATCGAGTGCCGTGTAGGTTCTTATCTGAAGAACTCCTCAGGATATGAAGAATGAGCGAATCTGAGGCGCACACTCAGGCTTTTGTTTCTGGATTTTGTTTCAGCGATGGCCGTGGAATGTTGGGGAGGCCTCATGGGCCATGGACGAATCTTGCTCTCTGTGGACTTGGCCCGATCCCAATTGTTTTCATCAATCTGTGCGATGGGAGGACTCCTTTCAGGTTTGTTACCTCAGGTGTCCCACCAAAAGAGGAATTCCAAAGCAGAGCCCTGGGGAAGAGTGAAGGGACACTCCGAACTATGGTTAAAAATTGGGGCCTAGGGGCATGGCAATCCCAATATGCTGTCTCTCCATCCAGCCGCTGAGAGGCCTTACCTGAGGACTGGGCTCAGGCTGAGGGTCACAATGTGTGTTTGTGACCAATGTGGCCCGCAAGAATGGGAGGGGCCTCATGGGCCACACTGGTTTCAACTACACTAAATCTTGGACAACATGCCAACCACAAGGTTTCTTGACATGGGGAAAGAGTTCTGATTTCTGCATCATTTTCAAACCCGGGCCGTGATTGGAGATAAGGTCTAGGTTCTGGAGCCTGAAAACCGAGGTTGAGAAGAGATGACGACCTAAGGCCATGGCAGGTCAGATGTGCTCAGTGTGCGGCCAGCTGTCTGGGTGGGGCCAGTTGTGCCAGGATCAGGCTGTGTCAGAAAGGGCATTAGTGCCCAGGTCAGCCTATATATTTGGGGTACAGCCGAATGGTGTGCCCCGTTGATTCTATTTTGCGGTTTCTGGCTAGCCCCAGAGGGCAATGTTTTTCTTCTGGAGGGCAGGCAGAGTGCTGCATTGTAGTTCTGGATTTCCAAACTGAAGGGCTTGTGGGCCAGTACTCTGAGGACTGAAGTCTGAGAACCCAAGCTAGGCCTAGATTTCTGGGTGAGGATATGGCAGGCACAATCTACAGACCTGAATCGAGATCTCGTGCATCTGAAGTCAGGGCGAGGATCAGACGATCGCTCAGGTTGGACAGTCTTTCCCTGATGGCCCCTTCTGGAAGGGGGGGTGGATCACGAGGCCATGGGTGTTTTCCCACGGTGGGAGTTCTGAGAAGCTCCCAACTGCAAAGATTCTTCTGCCCGACAATTTTGAGATCTGTTGGTTGGCTCCAGGACAACGATTCCGAGCAGGGTTCTAAGGATGGATGGCTGGGTAGCCCACCTCGCATTCCAATTGTCTCCAAGCAACAAGACAGGTTAGATCGGCCTGATCTGGGGGGAGCAACCGAGGAGGCTGAGTTGAAATGGACTCTCCCGTGGATGTGTCCTAATATGATTTTGTGTCTATGGAGACCTTGGAATGAAGTGGTGGCACTGGGGCCCTGAAGGGTTCTCCTAAAGAGTTGCTTTCACACACAGCTCCATCGTGCAAGTTTCCCATGTGTAGATGAGATTTGTTCTGATGGATGAGTCAAGAAACAGACTTATGCTGTTATTGAAATCCAGGCCTCTGAGGAGAGATGCCTGGAAACCAAAGCAATGGATCCGATAGGTGCCTAGGGGCCTGTTCATTCCTTTTTACCTCTGGGGACATCAGTCTACGGTTCTGAGTGCCGGTAGGTGCTCAGATGGGCCCAGATTGCCCCTGTTTGTCCTGTTAAGCCACAAATATTGCGATGGCCTCAGGGACTTTGGAGGTTTATCCTATTAGTATGGTTGTGGCCATTGGAATGGGCACATACAATTCCCTTGGAGAGGGCAAGCATAGTCGTTAGGTTTGGCTCCAGGGGCCTGAGCCTGTAGGGTGTGTAGGCCAGGGCTGTTTGGACAGTTGTCTGAAAACACAAACTCGGCTTATGTTTCGGGTCATAGGTATGGCAGGACTGATCTCCAGACCATGAGGAGAACTCTTCGGGATATGAAAAAAGGGCGAGTGTGAGGCTCTTGCTCAAGTTTTTGTCTCTGGATATCGTGTCACTCATGGTCGTGAAATTTCCGGGTGACTCCATGGGAAATGGACGAGTCTTACTCTCTGGGGGTCTGGCCCCGTCCTAAGAGTTTGGTGTCATTCTGTGGGAGGGAAGAAGTCCGTTGTTCTGTTGCTGTTGATTTGTTTTGTTTTGTTTTTCAAACTCAGGTGTCCCACCAAATGAGGGATTCCAGAGTAGAGCCCTGGGGAGGGGCGACTGGACAACCAGAAATCTGGTTAAAAATTGGGGCCTAGGGACATGTCAAGCCCATTATGACATCTAATGGTCCAGCCACTGAGAGGACGTACTAGAGGACAGGACTCACGCTGAGGGTCACAATGCGTGTTTTATGCCCTCATCGCACTCAAGAATGGGCTGGGCCTCAGGGTGAATGCTGGTTTCTCCTACACTGAACGTTGGACAGCATGCCACCACAAGGTTCTTGCCATGGGTAAGGAAGAGTTCTGATTTCTGCATCACAGTCACCGCTGGGCAGTGATTGGAGATAAGGTCTAGGTTCTGAAGCCTGAAAACTGAGGTAGGGAAGAGATGATGACCTAAGGCCATGGCGGGTCTGATGTGCTCAGTGTGCGATCAGTTCTCTGGGTGTTGATCACGAGGTCCGGGCTCAGGTTGTCATACAGTGCATTAGTGCCCAGGTTAGACTATATATTTTGGGTACATCGAGTGCCGTGTAGGTTCTTATCTGAAGAACTCCTCAGGATATGAAGAATGAGCGAATCTGAGGCGCACGCTCAGGCTTTTGTTTCTGGATTTTGTTTCAGCGATGGCCGTGGAATGTTGGGGAGGCCTCATGGGCCATGGACGAATCTTGCTCTCTGTGGACTTGGCCCGATCCCAATTGTTTTTCATCAATCTGTGCGATGGGAGGACTCCTTTCAGGTTTGTTACCTCAGGTGTCCCACCAAAAGAGGAATTCCAAAGCAGAGCCCTGGGGAAGAGTGAAGGGACACTCCGAACTATGGTTAAAAATTGGGGCCTAGGGGCATGGCAATCCCAATATGCTGTCTCTCCATCCAGCCGCTGAGAGGCCTTACCTGAGGACTGGGCTCAGGCTGAGGGTCACAATGTGTGTTTGTGACCAATGTGGCCCGCAAGAATGGGAGGGGCCTCATGGGCCACACTGGTTTCAACTACACTAAATCTTGGACAACATGCCAACCACAAGGTTTCTTGACATGGGGAAAGAGTTCTGATTTCTGCATCATTTTCAAACCCGGGCCGTGATTGGAGATAAGGTCTAGGTTCTGGAGCCTGAAAACCGAGGTTGAGAAGAGATGACGACCTAAGGCCATGGCAGGTCAGATGTGCTCAGTGTGCGGCCAGCTGTCTGGGTGGGGCCAGTTGTGCCAGGATCAGGCTGTGTCAGAAAGGGCATTAGTGCCCAGGTCAGCCTATATATTTGGGGTACAGCCGAATGGTGTGCCCCGTTGATTCTATTTTGCGGTTTCTGGCTAGCCCCAGAGGGCAATGTTTTTTCTTCTGGAGGGCAGGCAGAGTGCTGCATTGTAGTTCTGGATTTCCAAACTGAAGGGCTTGTGGGCCAGTACTCTGAGGACTGAAGTCTGAGAACCCAAGCTAGGCCTAGATTTCTGGGTGAGGATATGGCAGGCACAATCTACAGACCTGAATCGAGATCTCGTGCATCTGAAGTCAGGGCGAGGATCAGACGATCGCTCAGGTTGGACAGTCTTTCCCTGATGATGGCCCCTTCTGGAAGGGGGGGGTGGATCACGAGGCCATGGGTGTTTTTCCCCACGGTGGGAGTTCTGAGAAGCTCCCAACTGCAAAGATTCTTCTGCCCGACAATTTTGAGATCTGTTGGTTGGCTCCAGGACAACGATTCCGAGCAGGGTTCTAAGGATGGATGGCTGGGTAGCCCACCTCGCATTCCAATTGTCTCCAAGCAACAAGACAGGTTAGATCGGCCTGATCTGGGGGAGCAACCGAGGAGGCTGAGTTGAAATGGACTCTCCCGTGGATGTGTCCTAATATGATTTTGTGTCTATGGAGACCTTGGAATGAAGTGGTGGCACTGGGGCCCTGAAGGGTTCTCCTAAAGAGTTGCTTTCACACAGCTCCATCGTGCAAGTTTCCCATGTGTAGATGAGATTTGTTCTAACGGGTGAGTCATGAAACAGCCATATGCTGTTATTGAAATCCAGGACTCTGAGGAGAGATGCCCTGGAAACCAAAGCAGTGGATCCGATAGGTGCCTAGGGGCTTGTTCGATCCTTTTTTCTCTGGGCACATCAGTCTACGGGTCTGAGTGCTGGTAGGTGCTCAGATGGGCCCAGATTGCCCCTGTTTGTCCTGGGAAGCCACATATATTGGGATGGCCTAAGGGACTTTGTACGTTTATCCTATATGTAGGGTTGTGGCCATTGGAGTGGGCACATACAATTCCCTTGGAGAGGGCAAGCATAGTCGTTAGGTTTGGCTCCAGGGGCCTGAGCCTGTAGGGTGTGTAGGCCAGGGCTGTTTGGACAGTTGTCTGAAAACACAAACTCGGCTTATGTTTCGGGTCATAGGTATGGCAGGACTGATCTCCAGACCATGAGGAGAACTCTTCGGGATATGAAAAAAGGGCGAGTGTGAGGCTCTTGCTCAAGTTTTTGTCTCTGGATATCGTGTCACTCATGGTCGTGAAATTTCCGGGTGACTCCATGGGAAATGGACGAGTCTTACTCTCTGGGGGTCTGGCCCCGTCCTAAGAGTTTGGTGTCATTCTGTGGGAGGGAAGAAGTCCGTTGTTCTGTTGCTGTTGATTTGTTTTGTTTTTTGTTTTTCAAACTCAGGTGTCCCACCAAATGAGGGATTCCAGAGTAGAGCCCTGGGGAGGGGCGACTGGACAACCAGAAATCTGGTTAAAAATTGGGGCCTAGGGACATGTCAAGCCCATTATGACATCTAATGGTCCAGCCACTGAGAGGACGTACTACTAGAGGACAGGACTCACGCTGAGGGTCACAATGCGTGTTTATGCCCTCATCGCACTCAAGAATGGGCTGGGCCTCAGGGTGAATGCTGGTTTCTCCTACACTGAACGTTGGACAGCATGCCACCACAAGGTTCTTGCCATGGGTAAGGAAGAGTTCTGATTTCTGCATCACAGTCACCGCTGGGCAGTGATTGGAGATAAGGTCTAGGTTCTGAAGCCTGAAAACTGAGGTAGGGAAGAGATGATGACCTAAGGCCATGGCGGGTCTGATGTGCTCAGTGTGCGATCAGTTCTCTGGGTGTTGATCACGAGGTCCGGGCTCAGGTTGTCATACAGTGCATTAGTGCCCAGGTTAGACTATATATTTTGGGTACATCGAGTGCCGTGTAGGTTCTTATCTGAAGAACTCCTCAGGATATGAAGAATGAGCGAATCTGAGGCGCACGCTCAGGCTTTTGTTTCTGGATTTTGTTTCAGCGATGGCCGTGGAATGTTGGGGAGGCCTCATGGGCCATGGACGAATCTTGCTCTCTGTGGACTTGGCCCGATCCCAATTGTTTTTCATCAATCTGTGCGATGGGAGGACTCCTTTCAGGTTTGTTACCTCAGGTGTCCCACCAAAAGAGGAATTCCAAAGCAGAGCCCTGGGGAAGAGTGAAGGGACACTCCGAACTATGGTTAAAAATTGGGGCCTAGGGGCATGGCAATCCCAATATGCTGTCTCTCCATCCAGCCGCTGAGAGGCCTTACCTGAGGACTGGGCTCAGGCTCGAGGGTCACAATGTGTGTTTGTGACCAATGTGGCCCGCAAGAATGGGAGGGGCCTCATGGGCCACACTGGTTTCAACTACACTAAATCTTGGACAACATGCCAACCACAAGGTTTCTTGACATGGGGAAAGAGTTCTGATTTCTGCATCATTTTCAAACCCGGGCCGTGATTGGAGATAAGGTCTAGGTTCTGGAGCCTGAAAACCGAGGTTGAGAAGAGATGACGACCTAAGGCCATGGCAGGTCAGATGTGCTCAGTGTGCGGCCAGCTGTCTGGGTGGGGCCAGTTGTGCCAGGATCAGGCTGTGTCAGAAAGGGCATTAGTGCCCAGGTCAGCCTATATATTTGGGGTACAGCCGAATGGTGTGCCCCGTTGATTCTATTTTGCGGTTTCTGGCTAGCCCCAGAGGGCAATGTTTTTCTTCTGGAGGGCAGGCAGAGTGCTGCATTGTAGTTCTGGATTTCCAAACTGAAGGGCTTGTGGGCCAGTACTCTGAGGACTGAAGTCTGAGAACCCAAGCTAGGCCTAGATTTCTGGGTGAGGATATGGCAGGCACAATCTACAGACCTGAATCGAGATCTCGTGCATCTGAAGTCAGGGCGAGGATCAGACGATCGCTCAGGTTGGACAGTCTTTCCCTGATGGCCCCTTCTGGAAGGGGGGGTGGATCACGAGGCCATGGGGGTTTTCCCACGGTGGGAGTTCTGAGAAGCTCCCAACTGCAAAGATTCTTCTGCCCGACAATTTTGAGATCTGTTGGTTGGCTCCAGGACAACGATTCCGAGCAGGGTTCTAAGGATGGATGGCTGGGTAGCCCACCTCGCATTCCAATTGTCTCCAAGCAACAAGACAGGTTAGATCGGCCTGATCTGGGGGAGCAACCGAGGAGGCTGAGTTGAAATGGACTCTCCCGTGGATGTGTCCTAATATGATTTTGTGTCTATGGAGACCTTGGAATGAAGTGGTGGCACTGGGGCCCTGAAGGGTTCTCCTAAAGAGTTGCTTTCACACAGCTCCATCGTGCAAGTTTCCCATGTGTAGATGAGATTTGTTCTAACGGGTGAGTCATGAAACAGCCATATGCTGTTATTGAAATCCAGGACTCTGAGGAGAGATGCCTGGAAACCAAAGCAGTGGATCCGATAGGTGCCTAGGGGCTTGTTCGATCCTTTTTTCTCTGGGCACATCAGTCTACGGGTCTGAGTGCTGGTAGGTGCTCAGATGGGCCCAGATTGCCCCTGTTTGTCCTGGGAAGCCACATATATTGGGATGGCCTAAGGGACTTTGTACGTTTATCCTATATGTAGGGTTGTGGCCATTGGAGTGGGCACATACAATTCCCTTGGAGAGGGCAAGCATAGTCGTTAGGTTTGGCTCCAGGGGCCTGAGCCTGTAGGGTGTGTAGGCCAGGGCTGTTTGGACAGTTGTCTGAAAACACAAACTCGGCTTATGTTTCGGGTCATAGGTATGGCAGGACTGATCTCCAGACCATGAGGAGAACTCTTCGGGATATGAAAAAAGGGCGAGTGTGAGGCTCTTGCTCAAGTTTTTGTCTCTGGATATCGTGTCACTCATGGTCGTGAAATTTCCGGGTGACTCCATGGGAAATGGACGAGTCTTACTCTCTGGGGGTCTGGCCCCGTCCTAAGAGTTTGGTGTCATTCTGTGGGAGGGAAGAAGTCCGTTGTTCTGTTGCTGTTGATTTGTTTTGTTTTGTTTTTTTTTCAAACTCAGGTGTCCCACCAAATGAGGGATTCCAGAGTAGAGCCCTGGGGAGGGGCGACTGGACAACCAGAAATCTGGTTAAAAATTGGGGCCTAGGGACATGTCAAGCCCATTATGACATCTAATGGTCCAGCCACTGAGAGGACGTACTAGAGGACAGGACTCACGCTGAGGGTCACAATGCGTGTTTATGCCCTCATCGCACTCAAGAATGGGCTGGGCCTCAGGGTGAATGCTGGTTTCTCCTACACTGAACGTTGGACAGCATGCCACCACAAGGTTCTTGCCATGGGTAAGGAAGAGTTCTGATTTCTGCATCACAGTCACCGCTGGGCAGTGATTGGAGATAAGGTCTAGGTTCTGAAGCCTGAAAACTGAGGTAGGGAAGAGATGATGACCTAAGGCCATGGCGGGTCTGATGTGCTCAGTGTGCGATCAGTTCTCTGGGTGTTGATCACGAGGTCCGGGCTCAGGTTGTCATACAGTGCATTAGTGCCCAGGTTAGACTATATATTTTGGGTACATCGAGTGCCGTGTAGGTTCTTATCTGAAGAACTCCTCAGGATATGAAGAATGAGCGAATCTGAGGCGCACGCTCAGGCTTTTGTTTCTGGATTTTGTTTCAGCGATGGCCGTGGAATGTTGGGGAGGCCTCATGGGCCATGGACGAATCTTGCTCTCTGTGGACTTGGCCCGATCCCAATTGTTTTTCATCAATCTGTGCGATGGGAGGACTCCTTTCAGGTTTGTTACCTCAGGTGTCCCACCAAAAGAGGAATTCCAAAGCAGAGCCCTGGGGAAGAGTGAAGGGACACTCCGAACTATGGTTAAAAATTGGGGCCTAGGGGCATGGCAATCCCAATATGCTGTCTCTCCATCCAGCCGCTGAGAGGCCTTACCTGAGGACTGGGCTCAGGCTGAGGGTCACAATGTGTGTTTGTGACCAATGTGGCCCGCAAGAATGGGAGGGGCCTCATGGGCCACACTGGTTTCAACTACACTAAATCTTGGACAACATGCCAACCACAAGGTTTCTTGACATGGGGAAAGAGTTCTGATTTCTGCATCATTTTTCAAACCCGGGCCGTGATTGGAGATAAGGTCTAGGTTCTGGAGCCTGAAAACCGAGGTTGAGAAGAGATGACGACCTAAGGCCATGGCAGGTCAGATGTGCTCAGTGTGCGGCCAGCTGTCTGGGTGGGGCCAGTTGTGCCAGGATCAGGCTGTGTCAGAAAGGGCATTAGTGCCCAGGTCAGCCTATATATTGGGGTACAGCCGAATGGTGTGCCCCGTTGATTCTATTTTTGCGGTTTCTGGCTAGCCCCAGAGGGCAATGTTTTTTCTTCTGGAGGGCAGGCAGAGTGCTGCATTGTAGTTCTGGATTTCCAAACTGAAGGGCTTGTGGGCCAGTACTCTGAGGACTGAAGTCTGAGAACCCAAGCTAGGCCTAGATTTCTGGGTGAGGATATGGCAGGCACAATCTACAGACCTGAATCGAGATCTCGTGCATCTGAAGTCAGGGCGAGGATCAGACGATCGCTCAGGTTGGACAGTCTTTCCCTGATGGCCCCTTCTGGAAGGGGGGGTGGATCACGAGGCCATGGGGGTTTTCCCACGGTGGGAGTTCTGAGAAGCTCCCAACTGCAAAGATTCTTCTGCCCGACAATTTTGAGATCTGTTGGTTGGCTCCAGGACAACGATTCCGAGCAGGGTTCTAAGGATGGATGGCTGGGTAGCCCACCTCGCATTCCAATTGTCTCCAAGCAACAAGACAGGTTAGATCGGCCTGATCTGGGGGAGCAACCGAGGAGGCTGAGTTGAAATGGACTCTCCCGTGGATGTGTCCTAATATGATTTTGTGTCTATGGAGACCTTGGAATGAAGTGGTGGCACTGGGGCCCTGAAGGGTTCTCCTAAAGAGTTGCTTTCACACAGCTCCATCGTGCAAGTTTCCCATGTGTAGATGAGATTTGTTCTAACGGGTGAGTCATGAAAACAGCCATATGCTGTTATTGAAATCCAGGACTCTGAGGAGAGATGCCTGGAAACCAAAGCAGTGGATCCGATAGGTGCCTAGGGGCTTGTTCGATCCTTTTTTCTCTGGGCACATCAGTCTACGGGTCTGAGTGCTGGTAGGTGCTCAGATGGGCCCAGATTGCCCCTGTTTGTCCTGGGAAGCCACATATATTGGGATGGCCTAAGGGACTTTGTACGTTTATCCTATATGTAGGGTTGTGGCCATTGGAGTGGGCACATACAATTCCCTTGGAGAGGGCAAGCATAGTCGTTAGGTTTGGCTCCAGGGGCCTGAGCCTGTAGGGTGTGTAGGCCAGGGCTGTTTGGACAGTTGTCTGAAAACACAAACTCGGCTTATGTTTCGGGTCATAGGTATGGCAGGACTGATCTCCAGACCATGAGGAGAACTCTTCGGGATATGAAAAAAGGGCGAGTGTGAGGCTCTTGCTCAAGTTTTTGTCTCTGGATATCGTGTCACTCATGGTCGTGAAATTTCCGGGTGACTCCATGGGAAATGGACGAGTCTTACTCTCTGGGGGTCTGGCCCCGTCCTAAGAGTTTGGTGTCATTCTTCTGTGGGAGGGAAGAAGTCCGTTGTTCTGTTGCTGTTGATTTGTTTTGTTTTTTTTTTTTCAAACTCAGGTGTCCCACCAAATGAGGGATTCCAGAGTAGAGCCCTGGGGAGGGGCGACTGGACAACCAGAAATCTGGTTAAAAATTGGGGCCTAGGGACATGTCAAGCCCATTATGACATCTAATGGTCCAGCCACTGAGAGGACGTACTAGAGGACAGGACAGGACTCACGCTGAGGGTCACAATGCGTGTTTATGCCCTCATCGCACTCAAGAATGGGCTGGGCCTCAGGGTGAATGCTGGTTTCTCCTACACTGAACGTTGGACAGCATGCCACCACAAGGTTCTTGCCATGGGTAAGGAAGAGTTCTGATTTCTGCATCACAGTCACCGCTGGGCAGTGATTGGAGATAAGGTCTAGGTTCTGAAGCCTGAAAACTGAGGTAGGGAAGAGATGATGACCTAAGGCCATGGCGGGTCTGATGTGCTCAGTGTGCGATCAGTTCTCTGGGTGTTGATCACGAGGTCCGGGCCCAGGTTGTCATACAGTGCATTAGTGCCCAGGTTAGACTATATATTTTGGGTACATCGAGTGCCGTGTAGGTTCTTATCTGAAGAACTCCTCAGGATATGAAGAATGAGCGAATCTGAGGCGCACGCTCAGGCTTTTGTTTCTGGATTTTGTTTCAGCGATGGCCGTGGAATGTTGGGGAGGCCTCATGGGCCATGGACGAATCTTGCTCTCTGTGGACTTGGCCCGATCCCAATTGTTTTTCATCAATCTGTGCGATGGGAGGACTCCTTTCAGGTTTGTTACCTCAGGTGTCCCACCAAAAGAGGAATTCCAAAGCAGAGCCCTGGGGAAGAGTGAAGGGACACTCCGAACTATGGTTAAAAATTGGGGCCTAGGGGCATGGCAATCCCAATATGCTGTCTCTCCATCCAGCCGCTGAGAGGCCTTACCTGAGGACTGGGCTCAGGCTGAGGGTCACAATGTGTGTTTGTGACCAATGTGGCCCGCAAGAATGGGAGGGGGCTCATGGGCCACACTGGTTTCAACTACACTAAATCTTGGACAACATGCCAACCACAAGGTTTCTTGACATGGGGAAAGAGTTCTGATTTCTGCATCATTTTCAAACCCGGGCCGTGATTGGAGATAAGGTCTAGGTTCTGGAGCCTGAAAACCGAGGTTGAGAAGAGATGACGACCTAAGGCCATGGCAGGTCAGATGTGCTCAGTGTGCGGCCAGCTGTCTGGGTGGGGCCAGTTGTGCCAGGATCAGGCTGTGTCAGAAAGGGCATTAGTGCCCAGGTCAGCCTATATATTTGGGGTACAGCCGAATGGTGTGCCCCGTTGATTCTATTTTGCGGTTTCTGGCTAGCCCCAGAGGGCAATGTTTTTCTTCTGGAGGGCAGGCAGAGTGCTGCATTGTAGTTCTGGATTTCCAAACTGAAGGGCTTGTGGGCCAGTACTCTGAGGACTGAAGTCTGAGAACCCAAGCTAGGCCTAGATTTCTGGGTGAGGATATGGCAGGCACAATCTACAGACCTGAATCGAGATCTCGTGCATCTGAAGTCAGGGCGAGGATCAGACGATCGCTCAGGTTGGACAGTCTTTCCCTGATGGCCCCTTCTGGAAGGGGGGGTGGATCACGAGGCCATGGGTGTTTTCCCACGGTGGGAGTTCTGAGAAGCTCCCAACTGCAAAGATTCTTCTGCCCGACAATTTTGAGATCTGTTGGTTGGCTCCAGGACAACGATTCCGAGCAGGGTTCTAAGGATGGATGGCTGGGTAGCCCACCTCGCATTCCAATTGTCTCCAAGCAACAAGACAGGTTAGATCGGCCTGATCTGGGGGAGCAACCGAGGAGGCTGAGTTGAAATGGACTCTCCCGTGGATGTGTCCTAATATGATTTTGTGTCTATGGAGACCTTGGAATGAAGTGGTGGCACTGGGGCCCTGAAGGGTTCTCCTAAAGAGTTGCTTTCACACAGCTCCATCGTGCAAGTTTCCCATGTGTAGATGAGATTTGTTCTGATGGATGAGTCAAGAAACAGCCTTATGCTGTTATTGAAATCCAGGCCTCTGAGGAGAGATGCCTGGAAACCAAAGCAATGGATCCGATAGGTGCCTAGGGGCCTGTTCATTCCTTTTTACCTCTGGGGACATCAGTCTACGGTTCTGAGTGCCGGTAGGTGCTCAGATGGGCCCAGATTGCCCCTGTTTGTCCTGTTAAGCCACAAATATTGCGATGGCCTCAGGGACTTTGGAGGTTTATCCTATTAGTATGGTTGTGGCCATTGGAATGGGCACATACAATTCCCTTGGAGAGGGCAAAAACAGTCGTCAGTTTTGGCTCCAGGGGCCTGAGCCTGTAGGGTGTGTGGGCTAGGGCTGTTTGGACAGTTGTCTGAAAACACAGACTCTTCTTATGTTTCAGGTCATAGGTATGGCAGGACTGATCTACAGACCACAAGGAGAACATGGAAATGGACGAGTCTTACTCTCTGGAGGTTTGGCCCCGTTCAAAGAGTTTGGGGTCATTCTGTGGTATGGAAGAAGTCCGTTTTTTTGTTGTTGTTGCTTTGTTTTTGTTTTGTTTTTCAAACTCAGTTGTCTAACCAAATGAGGGATTCCAGAGTAGAGCCCTGGGGAGGGGCGATTGGACAAAAGAAATCTGGTTTAAATTTGGGGCTTAGGGGCATGTGAAACCATTATGGCATCTAATGTTCTAGACACTGAAAGGACTTACTAGAGGACAGGACTCATGCTGAGGGTCACAATGCGTGTTTATGCCCTCGTCGCACTCAAGAATGGGCGGGACCTCAGGGTGAATGCTTGTTTCTCCTACACTGAACCTTGGACAACGTGGCAACCACAAGGTTTCTTGTCGTGGATAAAGAGGAGTTCTGATTTTTGCATCACACTCACCCCTGGACAGTGATTGGAGATAAGGTCTAAGTTCTGAAGCCTGAATACTTAGGTAAGGAGGAAATGATGACCTAAGGCCACTGCGGGTCTTATGGTCTCAGGGTGCCGTCAGTGTCTGGGTGTTGCTCAGGATGTCCCGGCTCAGGTTGTGTCAGACAGTGCATTACTGCCCAGGTTAGACTATATAATATGGGTACATTCAAGTGCCGTGTAGGTTTATTCTCATTTAATGTTCCCGGGTAGCTCTTTAGGCAATATTTTGTTTCAAGAGGGCAGGCAGAGTGCTGCAATGATGGTCCGGTATTGCCAAACTTGTGGGCTTCGGGGCCAGGAGTGTGAGGACGGAATTCTGAGAAAACAAGCTAGATTTGGGATTCAGGGACGAGGGCACGGTATGTACCTCCTGAAGATCTGAAGCAATATCTCATGCATCTGAAGTCAGAGCGAGGATCAGACGTTGGCTCAGCTTGGATTTTCTGTTCATGACGGCCCCTTCATGAAGGGAGCCGAATCTCGAGGCCATGGAGGTTTTCCCACGTTTGGAGTGGTTGAAGGCCCCCTCCTAGGATTCCTTCTGCGGGACAATTGAGACCTGTTGGACAGCCCCAGGACATCCCATATGGATGAGTCCAGACCAACGTTCGAGGATGGATGCCTGGGAAGCCCGCCTCGCATTCCAATTGTCTCCTAGCGACAAGACAGTTTAGATCTGATGGCTCTGCGGGAGCAACCGGGGTTGCTGAGTTGAAATGGAATTTCCTGAGGATGGGTCTAATGTGTGTTTGTGTCCATGAGGGCCTTGGAATGGGGCGGTGGCACCGGGACCCTGAAGTATTCTCCTAAGCTTTTGACATAGCTCCCATGCACATGTTTCCTTGTGGAGACGAGGTTTGTTCTGATGGGTGCCTCAGGAAAACCCCAATTATGGTATTGGAACCCAGGGTTTTGAGGAGACATGCCTGTAAACCAAAGCAATGGATCCGATTTTGGCCTAGGGTCCTGTCTGGTTCAATCTTCTTCTCTGGGGACATCCATCTAGGGTATGAGTGGAGGTAGATGCTCAGCTGGTGACAGACTGAACTTTTTGTCCCGGGTGACCTATACTATTGGGATGGCCTCAGGGACTTTGGAGGGTTCTCCTAATTTGTACGATTTTGGACAATGGAATGGGAAGAATTCCCATGGATTGGGTAGGCACAGTCCTAATGTGTGGCTCCAGGGTCCCCAGCCTGGATGGTGTGTTGCCCAGGACTTTGAGGACAGAAGTCTGAAAACACAAACTCAGCTTATGTTTGGGGACGTAGGTATGGCAGGCCCGATCTACAAACCATGAGAAGACATCTTCAGGATATGAAGATAGTGCGAGTCTGAGGCGCTTGCTCAGGATTTTGTCTCTGGATTTTGTATCAGCGATGGCCGTGGAATGTCGAGGAGGCCTCATGGGGCATGGACGAATCTTGCTCTCCGTGGATTTGGCCCGATCCCAATTGTTTTTTCGTCAATCTGCTGGATGGAGTACTCCTTTCAGGGTTGATACCTCAGGTGTCCGACCAAAAAGCGGAATTCCAAAGCAGAGCCCTGGGGAAGAGTGAAGGGACAACCGAACTATGGTTAAAAATTGGGGCCTATGGGCATCGCAAGCCCAATATGCTGTCTCTTCATCCAGCCACTGAGAGGCCTTACCTGAGGACTGGGCTCAGGCTGAGGGTCACAATGTGTGTTTGTGTCCAATGTGGCCTGCAAGATTGGGCGGGGCCCATTGGCTACACTGGTTTCAACTACACTGAACCTTGGACAACATGCCAACTACAAGGTTTCTTGCCATGGGGAAAAAGTTCTGATTTCTGCATCATTTTCAAACCCGGGCCGTGATTGTAGATAAGGTCTAGATTCTGAAGCCTGAAAACCGAGGTTGAGAAGAGATGACGACCTAAGGCCATGGCGGGTCCGATGTGCTCAGTGTGCGGCCAGCTGTCTGGGTGGGACCAAGAGGTCCAGGCTCAGGCTGTGTCAGAAAGGGCATTAGTGCCCAGGTTAGCCTATATATTTGTGGTACAGCCGAATGGTGTGCCCTGTTGATCCTCATTTGGGGGTTCTGGTGAGCCCCAGAGGGCAATGTTTTTCTTCTGGAGGGCAGGCAGAGTGCTGCATTTTAGTTCTGGATTGCCAAACTGGAGGGCTTGTGGGCTAGTTGTCTGAGGACGGAAGTCTGAGATCCCAAGCTAGGCCTAGGTTTCTGGGTGAGGATATGGCATGCACAATCTACAGACCTGAATCAAGTCTCGTGCATCTGAAGTCAGTGCGAGGATCAGACGATTGCTCAGGTTGGACTTTGTGTCCCTGATGGCCCCTTCTTGAAGGGGGGGTGGATCACGAGGCCATGGGGGTTTTCCCACGATGGGAGTTGTGAGAACCTTCCAACTGCAAAGATTCTTCTGCAGGACAATTGAGTCCTGTTGGTTGCCTCCAGGACAACGATTCCGAGCAGGGCTCTAAGGATGGATGTCTGGGTAGCCCACCTCGCATTCCAATTGTCTCCAAGCAACAAGACAGGTTAGATCTGCCTGATCTGGGGGAGCAACCGAGGAGGCTGAGTTGAAATGGACTCTCCCGTGGATGTGTCCTAATATGATTTTGTGTCTATGGAGACCTTGGAATGAAGTGGTGGCACTGGGGCCCTGAAGGGTTCTCCTAAAGAGTTGCTTTCACACAGCTCCATCGTGCAAGTTTCCCATGTGTAGATGAGATTTGTTCTAACGGGTGAGTCATGAAACAGCCATATGCTGTTATTGAAATCCAGGACTCTGAGGAGAGATGCCTGGAAACCAAAGCAGTGGATCCGATAGGTGCCTAGGGGCTTGTTCGATCCTTTTTTCTCTGGGCACATCAGTCTACGGGTCTGAGTGCTGGTAGGTGCTCAGATGGGCCCAGATTGCCCCTGTTTGTCCTGGGAAGCCACATATATTGGGATGGCCTAAGGGACTTTGTACGTTTATCCTATATGTAGGGTTGTGGCCATTGGAGTGGGCACATACAATTCCCTTGGAGAGGGCAAGCATAGTCGTTAGGTTTGGCTCCAGGGGCCTGAGCCTGTAGGGTGTGTAGGCCAGGGCTGTTTGGACAGTTGTCTGAAAACACAAACTCGGCTTATGTTTCGGGTCATAGGTATGGCAGGACTGATCTCCAGACCATGAGGAGAACTCTTCGGGATATGAAAAAAGGGCGAGTGTGAGGCTCTTGCTCAAGTTTTTGTCTCTGGATATCGTGTCACTCATGGTCGTGAAATTTCCGGGTGACTCCATGGGAAATGGACGAGTCTTACTCTCTGGGGGTCTGGCCCCGTCCTAAGAGTTTGGTGTCATTCTGTGGGAGGGAAGAAGTCCGTTGTTCTGTTGCTGTTGATTTGTTTTGTTTTGTTTTTCAAACTCAGGTGTCCCACCAAATGAGGGATTCCAGAGTAGAGCCCTGGGGAGGGGCGACTGGACAACCAGAAATCTGGTTAAAAATTGGGGCCTAGGGACATGTCAAGCCCATTATGACATCTAATGGTCCAGCCACTGAGAGGACGTACTAGAGGACAGGACTCACGCTGAGGGTCACAATGCGTGTTTATGCCCTCATCGCACTCAAGAATGGGCTGGGCCTCAGGGTGAATGCTGGTTTCTCCTACACTGAACGTTGGACAGCATGCCACCACAAGGTTCTTGCCATGGGTAAGGAAGAGTTCTGATTTCTGCATCACAGTCACCGCTGGGCAGTGATTGGAGATAAGGTCTAGGTTCTGAAGCCTGAAAACTGAGGTAGGGAAGAGATGATGACCTAAGGCCATGGCGGGTCTGATGTGCTCAGTGTGCGATCAGTTCTCTGGGTGTTGATCACGAGGTCCGGGCTCAGGTTGTCATACAGTGCATTAGTGCCCAGGTTAGACTATATATTTTGGGTGCATCGAGTGCCGTGTAGGTTCTTATCTGAAGAACTCCTCAGGATATGAAGAATGAGCGAATCTGAGGCGCACGCTCAGGCTTTTGTTTCTGGATTTTGTTTCAGCGATGGCCGTGGAATGTTGGGGAGGCCTCATGGGCCATGGACGAATCTTGCTCTCTGTGGACTTGGCCCGATCCCAATTGTTTTTCATCAATCTGTGCGATGGGAGGACTCCTTTCAGGTTTGTTACCTCAGGTGTCCCACCAAAAGAGGAATTCCAAAGCAGAGCCCTGGGGAAGAGTGAAGGGACACTCCGAACTATGGTTAAAAATTGGGGCCTAGGGGCATGGCAATCCCAATATGCTGTCTCTCCATCCAGCCGCTGAGAGGCCTTACCTGAGGACTGGGCTCAGGCTGAGGGTCACAATGTGTGTTTGTGACCAATGTGGCCCGCAAGAATGGGAGGGGCCTCATGGGCCACACTGGTTTCAACTACACTAAATCTTGGACAACATGCCAACCACAAGGTTTCTTGACATGGGGAAAGAGTTCTGATTTCTGCATCATTTTCAAACCCGGGCCGTGATTGGAGATAAGGTCTAGGTTCTGGAGCCTGAAAACCGAGGTTGAGAAGAGATGACGACCTAAGGCCCTGGCAGGTCAGATGTGCTCAGTGTGCGGCCAGCTGTCTGGGTGGGGCCAGTTGTGCCAGGATCAGGCTGTGTCAGAAAGGGCATTAGTGCCCAGGTCAGCCTATATATTTGGGGTACAGCCGAATGGTGTGCCCCGTTGATTCTATTTTGCGGTTTTCTGGCTAGCCCCAGAGGGCAATGTTTTTTCTTCTGGAGGGCAGGCAGAGTGCTGCATTGTAGTTCTGGATTTCCAAACTGAAGGGCTTGTGGGCCAGTACTCTGAGGACTGAAGTCTGAGAACCCAAGCTAGGCCTAGATTTCTGGGTGAGGATATGGCAGGCACAATCTACAGACCTGAATCGAGATCTCGTGCATCTGAAGTCAGGGCGAGGATCAGACGATCGCTCAGGTTGGACAGTCTTTCCCTGATGGCCCCTTCTGGAAGGGGGGGTGGATCACGAGGCCATGGGTGTTTTTCCCACGGTGGGAGTTCTGAGAAGCTCCCAACTGCAAAGATTCTTCTGCCCGACAATTTTGAGATCTGTTGGTTGGCTCCAGGACAACGATTCCGAGCAGGGTTCTAAGGATGGATGGCTGGGTAGCCCACCTCGCATTCCAATTGTCTCCAAGCAACAAGACAGGTTAGATCGGCCTGATCTGGGGGAGCAACCGAGGAGGCTGAGTTGAAATGGACTCTCCCGTGGATGTGTCCTAATATGATTTTGTGTCTATGGAGACCTTGGAATGAAGCGGTGGCACTGGGGCCCTGAAGGGTTCTCCTAAAGAGTTGCTTTCACACAGCTCCATCGTGCAAGTTTCCCATGTGTAGATGAGATTTGTTCTGATGGATGAGTCAAGAAACAGCCTTATGCTGTTATTGAAATCCAGGCCTCTGAGGAGAGATGCCTGGAAACCAAAGCAATGGATCCGATAGGTGCCTAGGGGCCTGTTCATTCCTTTTTACCTCTGGGGACATCAGTCTACGGTTCTGAGTGCCGGTAGGTGCTCAGATGGGCCCAGATTGCCCCTGTTTGTCCTGTTAAGCCACAAATATTGCGATGGCCTCAGGGACTTTGGAGGTTTATCCTATTAGTATGGTTGTGGCCATTGGAATGGGCACATACAATTCCCTTGGAGAGGGCAAAAAAACAGTCGTCAGTTTTGGCTCCAGGGGCCTGAGCCTGTAGGGTGTGTGGGCTAGGGCTGTTTGGACAGTTGTCTGAAAACACAGACTCTTCTTATGTTTCAGGTCATAGGTATGGCAGGACTGATCTACAGACCACAAGGAGAACATGGAAATGGACGAGTCTTACTCTCTGGAGGTTTGGCCCCGTTCAAAGAGTTTGGGGTCATTCTGTGGTATGGAAGAAGTCCGTTTTTTTTTTTGTTGTTGCTTTGTTTTTGTTTTGTTTTTCAAACTCAGTTGTCTAACCAAATGAGGGATTCCAGAGTAGAGCCCTGGGGAGGGGCGATTGGACAAAAGAAATCTGGTTTAAATTTGGGGCTTAGGGGCATGTCAAACCATTATGGCATCTAATGTTCTAGACACTGAAAGGACTTACTAGAGGACAGGACTCATGCTGAGGGTCACAATGCGTGTTTATGCCCTCGTCGCACTCAAGAATGGGCGGGACCTCAGGGTGAATGCTTGTTTCTCCTACACTGAACCTTGGACAACGTGGCAACCACAAGGTTTCTTGTCGTGGATAAAGAGGAGTTCTGATTTTTGCATCACACTCACCCCTGGACAGTGATTGGAGATAAGGTCTAGGTTCTGAAGCCTGAATACTTAGGTAAGGAGGAAATGATGACCTAAGGCCACTGCGGGTCTTATGGTCTCAGGGTGCCGTCAGTGTCTGGGTGTTGCTCAGGATGTCCCGGCTCAGGTTGTGTCAGACAGTGCATTACTGCCCAGGTTAGACTATATAATATGGGTACATTCAAGTGCCGTGTAGGTTTATTCTCATTTAATGTTCCCGGGTAGCTCTTTAGGCAATATTTTGTTTCAAGAGGGCAGGCAGAGTGCTGCAATGATGGTCCGGTATTGCCAAACTTGTGGGCTTCGGGGCCAGGAGTGTGAGGACGGAATTCTGAGAAAACAAGCTAGATTTGGGATTCAGGGACGAGGGCACGGTATGTACCTCCTGAAGATCTGAAGCAATATCTCATGCATCTGAAGTCAGAGCGAGGATCAGACGTTGGCTCAGCTTGGATTTTCTGTTCATGACGGCCCCTTCATGAAGGGAGCCGAATCTCGAGGCCATGGAGGTTTTCCCACGTTTGGAGTGGTTGAAGGCCCCCTCCTAGGATTCCTTCTGCGGGACAATTGAGACCTGTTGGACAGCCCCAGGACATCCCATATGGATGAGTCCAGACCAACGTTCGAGGATGGATGCCTGGGAAGCCCGCCTCGCATTCCAATTGTCTCCTAGCGACAAGACAGTTTAGATCTGATGGCTCTGCGGGAGCAACCGGGGTTGCTGAGTTGAAATGGAATTTCCTGAGGATGGGTCTAATGTGTGTTTGTGTCCATGAGGGCCTTGGAATGGGGCGGTGGCACCGGGACCCTGAAGTATTCTCCTAAGCTTTTGACATAGCTCCCATGCACATGTTTCCTTGTGGAGACGAGGTTTGTTCTGATGGGTGCCTCAGGAAAACCCCCCAATATATGGTATTGGAACCCAGGGTTTTGAGGAGACATGCCTGTAAACCAAAGCAATGGATCCGATTTTGGCCTAGGGTCCTGTCTGGTTCAATCTTCTTCTCTGGGGACATCCATCTAGGGTATGAGTGGAGGTAGATGCTCAGCTGGTGACAGACTGAACTTTTTGTCCCGGGTGACCTATACTATTGGGATGGCCTCAGGGACTTTGGAGGGTTCTCCTAATTTGTACGATTTTGGACAATGGAATGGGAAGAATTCCCATGGATTGGGTAGGCACAGTCCTAATGTGTGGCTCCAGGGTCCCCAGCCTGGATGGTGTGTTGCCCAGGACTTTGAGGACAGAAGTCTGAAAACACAAACTCAGCTTATGTTTGGGGACGTAGGTATGGCAGGCCCGATCTACAAACCATGAGAAGACATCTTCAGGATATGAAGATAGTGCGAGTCTGAGGCGCTTGCTCAGGATTTTGTCTCTGGATTTTGTATCAGCGATGGCCGTGGAATGTCGAGGAGGCCTCATGGGGCATGGACGAATCTTGCTCTCCGTGGATTTGGCCCGATCCCAATTGTTTTTCGTCAATCTGCTGGATGGAGTACTCCTTTCAGGGTTGATACCTCAGGTGTCCGACCAAAAGCGGAATTCCAAAGCAGAGCCCTGGGGAAGAGTGAAGGGACAACCGAACTATGGTTAAAAATTGGGGCCTATGGGCATCGCAAGCCCAATATGCTGTCTCTTCATCCAGCCACTGAGAGGCCTTACCTGAGGACTGGGCTCAGGCTGAGGGTCACAATGTGTGTTTGTGTCCAATGTGGCCTGCAAGATTGGGCGGGGCCCATTGGCTACACTGGTTTCAACTACACTGAACCTTGGACAACATGCCAACTACAAGGTTTCTTGCCATGGGGAAAAAGTTCTGATTTCTGCATCATTTTCAAACCCGGGCCGTGATTGTAGATAAGGTCTAGATTCTGAAGCCTGAAAACCGAGGTTGAGAAGAGATGACGACCTAAGGCCATGGCGGGTCCGATGTGCTCAGTGTGCGGCCAGCTGTCTGGGTGGGACCAAGAGGTCCAGGCTCAGGCTGTGTCAGAAAGGGCATTAGTGCCCAGGTTAGCCTATATATTTGTGGTACAGCCGAATGGTGTGCCCTGTTGATCCTCATTTGGGGGTTCTGGTGAGCCCCAGAGGGCAATGTTTTTCTTCTGGAGGGCAGGCAGAGTGCTGCATTTTAGTTCTGGATTGCCAAACTGGAGGGCTTGTGGGCTAGTTGTCTGAGGACGGAAGTCTGAGATCCCAAGCTAGGCCTAGGTTTCTGGGTGAGGATATGGCATGCACAATCTACAGACCTGAATCAAGTCTCGTGCATCTGAAGTCAGTGCGAGGATCAGACGATTGCTCAGGTTGGACTTTGTGTCCCTGATGGCCCCTTCTTGAAGGGGGGGTGGATCACGAGGCCATGGGGGTTTTCCCACGATGGGAGTTGTGAGAACCTTCCAACTGCAAAGATTCTTCTGCAGGACAATTGAGTCCTGTTGGTTGCCTCCAGGACAACGATTCCGAGCAGGGCTCTAAGGATGGATGTCTGGGTAGCCCACCTCGCATTCCAATTGTCTCCAAGCAACAAGACAGGTTAGATCTGCCTGATCTGGGGGAGCAACCGAGGAGGCTGAGTTGAAATGGACTCTCCCGTGGATGTGTCCTAATATGATTTTGTGTCTATGGAGACCTTGGAATGAAGTGGTGGCACTGGGGCCCTGAAGGGTTCTCCTAAAGAGTTGCTTTCACACAGCTCCATCGTGCAAGTTTCCCATGTGTAGATGAGATTTGTTCTAACGGGTGAGTCATGAAACAGCCATATGCTGTTATTGAAATCCAGGACTCTGAGGAGAGATGCCTGGAAACCAAAGCAGTGGATCCGATAGGTGCCTAGGGGCTTGTTCGATCCTTTTTTCTCTGGGCACATCAGTCTACGGGTCTGAGTGCTGGTAGGTGCTCAGATGGGCCCAGATTGCCCCTGTTTGTCCTGGGAAGCCACATATATTGGGATGGCCTAAGGGACTTTGTACGTTTATCCTATATGTAGGGTTGTGGCCATTGGAGTGGGCACATACAATTCCCTTGGAGAGGGCAAGCATAGTCGTTAGGTTTGGCTCCAGGGGCCTGAGCCTGTAGGGTGTGTAGGCCAGGGCTGTTTGGACAGTTGTCTGAAAACACAAACTCGGCTTATGTTTCGGGTCATAGGTATGGCAGGGACTGATCTCCAGACCATGAGGAGAACTCTTCGGGATATGAAAAAAGGGCGAGTGTGAGGCTCTTGCTCAAGTTTTTGTCTCTGGATATCGTGTCACTCATGGTCGTGAAATTTCCGGGTGACTCCATGGGAAATGGACGAGTCTTACTCTCTGGGGGTCTGGCCCCGTCCTAAGAGTTTGGTGTCATTCTGTGGGAGGGAAGAAGTCCGTTGTTCTGTTGCTGTTGATTTGTTTTGTTTTGTTTTTTCAAACTCAGGTGTCCCACCAAATGAGGGATTCCAGAGTAGAGCCCTGGGGAGGGGCGACTGGACAACCAGAAATCTGGTTAAAAATTGGGGGCCTAGGGACATGTCAAGCCCATTATGACATCTAATGGTCCAGCCACTGAGAGGACGTACTAGAGGACAGGACTCACGCTGAGGGTCACAATGCGTGTTTATGCCCTCATCGCACTCAAGAATGGGCTGGGCCTCAGGGTGAATGCTGGTTTCTCCTACACTGAACGTTGGACAGCATGCCACCACAAGGTTCTTGCCATGGGTAAGGAAGAGTTCTGATTTCTGCATCACAGTCACCGCTGGGCAGTGATTGGAGATAAGGTCTAGGTTCTGAAGCCTGAAAACTGAGGTAGGGAAGAGATGATGACCTAAGGCCATGGCGGGTCTGATGTGCTCAGTGTGCGATCAGTTCTCTGGGTGTTGATCACGAGGTCCGGGCTCAGGTTGTCATACAGTGCATTAGTGCCCAGGTTAGACTATATATTTTGGGTGCATCGAGTGCCGTGTAGGTTCTTATCTGAAGAACTCCTCAGGATATGAAGAATGAGCGAATCTGAGGCGCACGCTCAGGCTTTTGTTTCTGGATTTTGTTTCAGCGATGGCCGTGGAATGTTGGGGAGGCCTCATGGGCCATGGACGAATCTTGCTCTCTGTGGACTTGGCCCGATCCCAATTGTTTTTCATCAATCTGTGCGATGGGAGGACTCCTTTCAGGTTTGTTACCTCAGGTGTCCCACCAAAAGAGGAATTCCAAAGCAGAGCCCTGGGGAAGAGTGAAGGGACACCCCGAACTATGGTTAAATATTGGGGCCTAGGGGCATGGCAATCCCAATATGCTGTCTCTCCATCCAGCCGCTGAGAGGCCTTACCTGAGGACTGGGCTCAGGCTGAGGGTCACAATGTGTGTTTGTGACCAATGTGGCCCGCAAGAATGGGAGGGGCCTCATGGGCCACACTGGTTTCAACTACACTAAATCTTGGACAACATGCCAACCACAAGGTTTCTTGACATGGGGAAAGAGTTCTGATTTCTGCATCATTTTCAAACCCGGGCCGTGATTGGAGATAAGGTCTAGGTTCTGGAGCCTGAAAACCGAGGTTGAGAAGAGATGACGACCTAAGGCCCTGGCAGGTCAGATGTGCTCAGTGTGCGGCCAGCTGTCTGGGTGGGGCCAGTTGTGCCAGGATCAGGCTGTGTCAGAAAGGGCATTAGTGCCCAGGTCAGCCTATATATTTGGGGTACAGCCGAATGGTGTGCCCCGTTGATTCTATTTTGCGGTTTCTGGCTAGCCCCAGAGGGCAATGTTTTTCTTCTGGAGGGCAGGCAGAGTGCTGCATTGTAGTTCTGGATTTCCAAACTGAAGGGCTTGTGGGCCAGTACTCTGAGGACTGAAGTCTGAGAACCCAAGCTAGGCCTAGATTTCTGGGTGAGGATATGGCAGGCACAATCTACAGACCTGAATCGAGATCTCGTGCATCTGAAGTCAGGGCGAGGATCAGACGATCGCTCAGGTTGGACAGTCTTTCCCTGATGGCCCCTTCTGGAAGGGGGGGTGGATCACGAGGCCATGGGTGTTTTCCCACGGTGGGAGTTCTGAGAAGCTCCCAACTGCAAAGATTCTTCTGCCCGACAATTTTGAGATCTGTTGGTTGGCTCCAGGACAACGATTCCGAGCAGGGTTCTAAGGATGGATGGCTGGGTAGCCCACCTCGCATTCCAATTGTCTCCAAGCAACAAGACAGGTTAGATCGGCCTGATCTGGGGGAGCAACCGAGGAGGCTGAGTTGAAATGGACTCTCCCGTGGATGTGTCCTAATATGATTTTGTGTCTATGGAGACCTTGGAATGAAGCGGTGGCACTGGGGCCCTGAAGGGTTCTCCTAAATAGAGGCTTTCACACAGCTCCGTCGTGCAAGTTTCCCATGTGTAGATGAGATTTGTTCTGATGGATGAGTCAAGAAACAGCCTTATGCTGTTATTGAAATCCAGGCCTCTGAGGAGAGATGCCTGGAAACCAAAGCAATGGATCCGATAGGTGCCTAGGGGCCTGTTCATTCCTTTTTTTACCTCTGGGGACATCAGTCTACGGTTCTGAGTGCCGGTAGGTGCTCAGATGGGCCCAGATTGCCCCTGTTTGTCCTGTTAAGCCACAAATATTGCGATGGCCTCAGGGACTTTGGAGGTTTATCCTATTAGTATGGTTGTGGCCATTGGAATGGGCACATACAATTCCCTTGGAGAGGGCAAAAACAGTCGTCAGTTTTGGCTCCAGGGGCCTGAGCCTGTAGGGTGTGTGGGCTAGGGCTGTTTGGACAGTTGTCTGAAAACACAGACTCTTCTTATGTTTCAGGTCATAGGTATGGCAGGACTGATCTACAGACCACAAGGAGAACATGGAAATGGACGAGTCTTACTCTCTGGAGGTTTGGCCCCGTTCAAAGAGTTTGGGGTCATTCTGTGGTATGGAAGAAGTCCGTTTTTTTTTTGTTGTTGTTGCTTTGTTTTTTTTTTGTTTTTTCAAACTCAGTTGTCTAACCAAATGAGGGATTCCAGAGTAGAGCCCTGGGGAGGGGCGATTGGACAAAAGAAATCTGGTTTAAATTTGGGGCTTAGGGGCATGTCAAACCATTATGGCATCTAATGTTCTAGACACTGAAAGGACTTACTAGAGGACAGGACTCATGCTGAGGGTCACAATGCGTGTTTATGCCCTCGTCGCACTCAAGAATGGGCGGGACCTCAGGGTGAATGCTTGTTTCTCCTACACTGAACCTTGGACAACGTGGCAACCACAAGGTTTCTTGTCGTGGATAAAGAGGAGTTCTGATTTTTGCATCACACTCACCCCTGGACAGTGATTGGAGATAAGGTCTAGGTTCTGAAGCCTGAATACTTAGGTAAGGAGGAAATGATGACCTAAGGCCACTGCGGGTCTTATGGTCTCAGGGTGCCGTCAGTGTCTGGGTGTTGCTCAGGATGTCCCGGCTCAGGTTGTGTCAGACAGTGCATTACTGCCCAGGTTAGACTATATAATATGGGTACATTCAAGTGCCGTGTAGGTTTATTCTCATTTAATGTTCCCGGGTAGCTCTTTAGGCAATATTTTGTTTTTCAAGAGGGCAGGCAGAGTGCTGCAATGATGGTCCGGTATTGCCAAACTTGTGGGCTTCGGGGCCAGGAGTGTGAGGACGGAATTCTGAGAAAACAAGCTAGATTTGGGATTCAGGGACTAGGGCACGGTATGTACCTCCTGAAGATCTGAAGCAATATCTCATGCATCTGAAGTCAGAGCGAGGATCAGACGTTGGCTCAGCTTGGATTTTCTGTTCATGACGGCCCCTTCATGAAGGGAGCCGAATCTCGAGGCCATGGAGGTTTTCCCACGTTTGGAGTGGTTGAAGGCCCCCTCCTAGGATTCCTTCTGCGGGACAATTGAGACCTGTTGGACAGCCCCAGGACATCCCATATGGATGAGTCCAGACCAACGTTCGAGGATGGATGCCTGGGAAGCCCGCCTCGCATTCCAATTGTCTCCTAGCGACAAGACAGTTTAGATCTGATGGCTCTGCGGGAGCAACCGGGGTTGCTGAGTTGAAATGGAATTTCCTGAGGATGGGTCTAATGTGTGTTTGTGTCCATGAGGGCCTTGGAATGGGGCGGTGGCACCGGGACCCTGAAGTATTCTCCTAAGCTTTTGACATAGCTCCCATGCACATGTTTCCTTGTGGAGACGAGGTTTGTTCTGATGGGTGCCTCAGGAAAACCCCAATTATGGTATTGGAACCCAGGGTTTTGAGGAGACATGCCTGTAAACCAAAGCAATGGATCCGATTTTGGCCTAGGGTCCTGTCTGGTTCAATCTTCTTCTCTGGGGACATCCATCTAGGGTATGAGTGGAGGTAGATGCTCAGCTGGTGACAGACTGAACTTTTTGTCCCGGGTGACCTATACTATTGGGATGGCCTCAGGGACTTTGGAGGGTTCTCCTAATTTGTACGATTTTGGACAATGGAATGGGAAGAATTCCCATGGATTGGGTAGGCACAGTCCTAATGTGTGGCTCCAGGGTCCCCAGCCTGGATGGTGTGTTGCCCAGGACTTTGAGGACAGAAGTCTGAAAACACAAACTCAGCTTATGTTTGGGGACGTAGGTATGGCAGGCCCGATCTACAAACCATGAGAAGACATCTTCAGGATATGAAGATAGTGCGAGTCTGAGGCGCTTGCTCAGGATTTTGTCTCTGGATTTTGTATCAGCGATGGCCGTGGAATGTCGAGGAGGCCTCATGGGGCATGGACGAATCTTGCTCTCCGTGGATTTGGCCCGATCCCAATTGTTTTTCGTCAATCTGCTGGATGGAGTACTCCTTTCAGGGTTGATACCTCAGGTGTCCGACCAAAAGCGGAATTCCAAAGCAGAGCCCTGGGGAAGAGTGAAGGGACAACCGAACTATGGTTAAAAATTGGGGCCTATGGGCATCGCAAGCCCAATATGCTGTCTCTTCATCCAGCCACTGAGAGGCCTTACCTGAGGACTGGGCTCAGGCTGAGGGTCACAATGTGTGTTTGTGTGTCCAATGTGGCCTGCAAGATTGGGCGGGGCCCATTGGCTACACTGGTTTCAACTACACTGAACCTTGGACAACATGCCAACTACAAGGTTTCTTGCCATGGGGAAAAAGTTCTGATTTCTGCATCATTTTCAAACCCGGGCCGTGATTGTAGATAAGGTCTAGATTCTGAAGCCTGAAAACCGAGGTTGAGAAGAGATGACGACCTAAGGCCATGGCGGGTCCGATGTGCTCAGTGTGCGGCCAGCTGTCTGGGTGGGACCAAGAGGTCCAGGCTCAGGCTGTGTCAGAAAGGGCATTAGTGCCCAGGTTAGCCTATATATTTGTGGTACAGCCGAATGGTGTGCCCTGTTGATCCTCATTTGGGGGTTCTGGTGAGCCCCAGAGGGCAATGTTTTTTCTTCTGGAGGGCAGGCAGAGTGCTGCATTTTAGTTCTGGATTGCCAAACTGGAGGGCTTGTGGGCTAGTTGTCTGAGGACGGAAGTCTGAGATCCCAAGCTAGGCCTAGGTTTCTGGGTGAGGATATGGCATGCACAATCTACAGACCTGAATCAAGTCTCGTGCATCTGAAGTCAGTGCGAGGATCAGACGATTGCTCAGGTTGGACTTTGTGTCCCTGATGGCCCCTTCTTGAAGGGGGGGGTGGATCACGAGGCCATGGGGGTTTTCCCACGATGGGAGTTGTGAGAACCTTCCAACTGCAAAGATTCTTCTGCAGGACAATTGAGTCCTGTTGGTTGCCTCCAGGACAACGATTCCGAGCAGGGCTCTAAGGATGGATGTCTGGGTAGCCCACCTCGCATTCCAATTGTCTCCAAGCAACAAGACAGGTTAGATCTGCCTGATCTGGGGGAGCAACCGAGGAGGCTGAGTTGAAATGGACTCTCCCGTGGATGTGTCCTAATATGATTTTGTGTCTATGGAGACCTTGGAATGAAGCGGTGGCACTGGGGCCCTGAAGGGTTCTCCTAAAGAGTTGCTTTCACACAGCTCCATCGTGCAAGTTTCCCATGTGTAGATGAGATTTGTTCTAACGGGTGAGTCATGAAACAGCCATATGCTGTTATTGAAATCCAGGACTCTGAGGAGAGATGCCTGGAAACCAAAGCAGTGGATCCGATAGGTGCCTAGGGGCTTGTTCGATCCTTTTTTCTCTGGGCACATCAGTCTACGGGTCTGAGTGCTGGTAGGTGCTCAGATGGGCCCAGATTGCCCCTGTTTGTCCTGGGAAGCCACATATATTGGGATGGCCTAAGGGACTTTGTACGTTTATCCTATATGTAGGGTTGTGGCCATTGGAGTGGGCACATACAATTCCCTTGGAGAGGGCAAGCATAGTCGTTAGGTTTGGCTCCAGGGGCCTGAGCCTGTAGGGTGTGTAGGCCAGGGCTGTTTGGACAGTTGTCTGAAAACACAAACTCGGCTTATGTTTCGGGTCATAGGTATGGCAGGACTGATCTCCAGACCATGAGGAGAACTCTTCGGGATATGAAAAAAGGGCGAGTGTGAGGCTCTTGCTCAAGTTTTTGTCTCTGGATATCGTGTCACTCATGGTCGTGAAATTTCCGGGTGACTCCATGGGAAATGGACGAGTCTTACTCTCTGGGGGTCTGGCCCCGTCCTAAGAGTTTGGTGTCATTCTGTGGGAGGGAAGAAGTCCGTTGTTCTGTTGCTGTTGATTTGTTGTTTTTTTTTTTTTTCAAACTCAGGTGTCCCACCAAATGAGGGATTCCAGAGTAGAGCCCTGGGGAGGGGCGACTGGACAACCAGAAATCTGGTTAAAAATTGGGGCCTAGGGACATGTCAAGCCCATTATGACATCTAATGGTCCAGCCACTGAGAGGACGTACTAGAGGACAGGACTCACGCTGAGGGTCACAATGCGTGTTTATGCCCTCATCGCACTCAAGAATGGGCTGGGCCTCAGGGTGAATGCTGGTTTCTCCTACACTGAACGTTGGACAGCATGCCACCACAAGGTTCTTGCCATGGGTAAGGAAGAGTTCTGATTTCTGCATCACAGTCACCGCTGGGCAGTGATTGGAGATAAGGTCTAGGTTCTGAAGCCTGAAAACTGAGGTAGGGAAGAGATGATGACCTAAGGCCATGGCGGGTCTGATGTGCTCAGTGTGCGATCAGTTCTCTGGGTGTTGATCACGAGGTCCGGGCTCAGGTTGTCATACAGTGCATTAGTGCCCAGGTTAGACTATATATTTTGGGTGCATCGAGTGCCGTGTAGGTTCTTATCTGAAGAACTCCTCAGGATATGAAGAATGAGCGAATCTGAGGCGCACGCTCAGGCTTTTGTTTCTGGATTTTGTTTCAGCAGCGATGGCCGTGGAATGTTGGGGAGGCCTCATGGGCCATGGACGAATCTTGCTCTCTGTGGACTTGGCCCGATCCCAATTGTTTTTCATCAATCTGTGCGATGGGAGGACTCCTTTCAGGTTTGTTACCTCAGGTGTCCCACCAAAAGAGGAATTCCAAAGCAGAGCCCTGGGGAAGAGTGAAGGGACACCCCGAACTATGGTTAAATATTGGGGCCTAGGGGCATGGCAATCCCAATATGCTGTCTCTCCATCCAGCCGCTGAGAGGCCTTACCTGAGGACTGGGCTCAGGCTGAGGGTCACAATGTGTGTTTGTGACCAATGTGGCCCGCAAGAATGGGAGGGGCCTCATGGGCCACACTGGTTTCAACTACACTAAATCTTGGACAACATGCCAACCACAAGGTTTCTTGACATGGGGAAAGAGTTCTGATTTCTGCATCATTTTCAAACCCGGGCCGTGATTGGAGATAAGGTCTAGGTTCTGGAGCCTGAAAACCGAGGTTGAGAAGAGATGACGACCTAAGGCCCTGGCAGGTCAGATGTGCTCAGTGTGCGGCCAGCTGTCTGGGTGGGGCCAGTTGTGCCAGGATCAGGCTGTGTCAGAAAGGGCATTAGTGCCCAGGTCAGCCTATATATTTGGGGTACAGCCGAATGGTGTGCCCCGTTGATTCTATTTTGCGGTTTCTGGCTAGCCCCAGAGGGCAATGTTTTTCTTCTGGAGGGCAGGCAGAGTGCTGCATTGTAGTTCTGGATTTCCAAACTGAAGGGCTTGTGGGCCAGTACTCTGAGGACTGAAGTCTGAGAACCCAAGCTAGGCCTAGATTTCTGGGTGAGGATATGGCAGGCACAATCTACAGACCTGAATCGAGATCTCGTGCATCTGAAGTCAGGGCGAGGATCAGACGATCGCTCAGGTTGGACAGTCTTTCCCTGATGGCCCCTTCTGGAAGGGGGGGTGGATCACGAGGCCATGGGTGTTTTCCCACGGTGGGAGTTCTGAGAAGCTCCCAACTGCAAAGATTCTTCTGCCCGACAATTTTGAGATCTGTTGGTTGGCTCCAGGACAACGATTCCGAGCAGGGTTCTAAGGATGGATGGCTGGGTAGCCCACCTCGCATTCCAATTGTCTCCAAGCAACAAGACAGGTTAGATCGGCCTGATCTGGGGGAGCAACCGAGGAGGCTGAGTTGAAATGGACTCTCCCGTGGATGTGTCCTAATATGATTTTGTGTCTATGGAGACCTTGGAATGAAGCGGTGGCACTGGGGCCCTGAAGGGTTCTCCTAAATAGAGGCTTTCACACAGCTCCGTCGTGCAAGTTTCCCATGTGTAGATGAGATTTGTTCTGATGGATGAGTCAAGAAACAGCCTTATGCTGTTATTGAAATCCAGGCCTCTGAGGAGAGATGCCTGGAAACCAAAGCAATGGATCCGATAGGTGCCTAGGGGCCTGTTCATTCCTTTTTTACCTCTGGGGACATCAGTCTACGGTTCTGAGTGCCGGTAGGTGCTCAGATGGGCCCAGATTGCCCCTGTTTGTCCTGTTAAGCCACAAATATTGCGATGGCCTCAGGACTTTGGAGGTTTATCCTATTAGTATGGTTGTGGCCATTGGAATGGGCACATACAATTCCCTTGGAGAGGGCAAAAACAGTCGTCAGTTTTGGCTCCAGGGGCCTGAGCCTGTAGGGTGTGTGGGCTAGGGCTGTTTGGACAGTTGTCTGAAAACACAGACTCTTCTTATGTTTCAGGTCATAGGTATGGCAGGACTGATCTACAGACCACAAGGAGAACATGGAAATGGACGAGTCTTACTCTCTGGAGGTTTGGCCCCGTTCAAAGAGTTTGGGGTCATTCTGTGGTATGGAAGAAGTCCGTTTTTTTTTTGTTGTTGTTGCTTTGTTTTGTTTTGTTTTTTCAAACTCAGTTGTCTAACCAAATGAGGGATTCCAGAGTAGAGCCCTGGGGAGGGGCGATTGGACAAAAGAAATCTGGTTTAAATTTGGGGCTTAGGGGCATGTCAAACCATTATGGCATCTAATGTTCTAGACACTGAAAGGACTTACTAGAGGACAGGACTCATGCTGAGGGTCACAATGCGTGTTTATGCCCTCGTCGCACTCAAGAATGGGCGGGACCTCAGGGTGAATGCTTGTTTCTCCTACACTGAACCTTGGACAACGTGGCAACCACAAGGTTTCTTGTCGTGGATAAAGAGGAGTTCTGATTTTTGCATCACACTCACCCCTGGACAGTGATTGGCGATAAGGTCTAGGTTCTGAAGCCTGAATACTTAGGTAAGGAGGAAATGATGACCTAAGGCCACTGCGGGTCTTATGGTCTCAGGGTGCCGTCAGTGTCTGGGTGTTGCTCAGGATGTCCCCGGCTCAGGTTGTGTCAGACAGTGCATTACTGCCCAGGTTAGACTATATAATATGGGTACATTCAAGTGCCGTGTAGGTTTATTCTCATTTAATGTTCCCGGGTAGCTCTTTAGGCAATATTTTGTTTCAAGAGGGCAGGCAGAGTGCTGCAATGATGGTCCGGTATTGCCAAACTTGTGGGCTTCGGGGCCAGGAGTGTGAGGACGGAATTCTGAGAAAACAAGCTAGATTTGGGATTCAGGGACTAGGGCACGGTATGTACCTCCTGAAGATCTGAAGCAATATCTCATGCATCTGAAGTCAGAGCGAGGATCAGACGTTGGCTCAGCTTGGATTTTCTGTTCATGACGGCCCCTTCATGAAGGGAGCCGAATCTCGAGGCCATGGAGGTTTTCCCACGTTTGGAGTGGTTGAAGGCCCCCTCCTAGGATTCCTTCTGCGGGACAATTGAGACCTGTTGGACAGCCCCAGGACATCCCATATGGATGAGTCCAGACCAACGTTCGAGGATGGATGCCTGGGAAGCCCGCCTCGCATTCCAATTGTCTCCTAGCGACAAGACAGTTTAGATCTGATGGCTCTGCGGGAGCAACCGGGGTTTGCTGAGTTGAAATGGAATTTCCTGAGGATGGGTCTAATGTGTGTTTGTGTCCATGAGGGCCTTGGAATGGGGCGGTGGCACCGGGACCCTGAAGTATTCTCCTAAGCTTTTGACATAGCTCCCATGCACATGTTTCCTTGTGGAGACGAGGTTTGTTCTGATGGGTGCCTCAGGAAAACCCCAATTATGGTATTGGAACCCAGGGTTTTGAGGAGACATGCCTGTAAACCAAAGCAATGGATCCGATTTTGGCCTAGGGTCCTGTCTGGTTCAATCTTCTTCTCTGGGGACATCCATCTAGGGTATGAGTGGAGGTAGATGCTCAGCTGGTGACAGACTGAACTTTTTGTCCCGGGTGACCTATACTATTGGGATGGCCTCAGGGACTTTGGAGGGTTCTCCTAATTTGTACGATTTTGGACAATGGAATGGGAAGAATTCCCATGGATTGGGTAGGCACAGTCCTAATGTGTGGCTCCAGGGTCCCCAGCCTGGATGGTGTGTTGCCCAGGACTTTGAGGACAGAAGTCTGAAAACACAAACTCAGCTTATGTTTGGGGACGTAGGTATGGCAGGCCCGATCTACAAACCATGAGAAGACATCTTCAGGATATGAAGATAGTGCGAGTCTGAGGCGCTTGCTCAGGATTTTGTCTCTGGATTTTGTATCAGCGATGGCCGTGGAATGTCGAGGAGGCCTCATGGGGCATGGACGAATCTTGCTCTCCGTGGATTTGGCCCGATCCCAATTGTTTTTCGTCAATCTGCTGGATGGAGTACTCCTTTCAGGGTTGATACCTCAGGTGTCCGACCAAAAGCGGAATTCCAAAGCAGAGCCCTGGGGAAGAGTGAAGGGACAACCGAACTATGGTTAAAAATTGGGGCCTATGGGCATCGCAAGCCCAATATGCTGTCTCTTCATCCAGCCACTGAGAGGCCTTACCTGAGGACTGGGCTCAGGCTGAGGGTCACAATGTGTGTTTGTGTCCAATGTGGCCTGCAAGATTGGGCGGGGCCCATTGGCTACACTGGTTTCAACTACACTGAACCTTGGACAACATGCCAACTACAAGGTTTCTTGCCATGGGGAAAAAGTTCTGATTTCTGCATCATTTTCAAACCCGGGCCGTGATTGTAGATAAGGTCTAGATTCTGAAGCCTGAAAACCGAGGTTGAGAAGAGATGACGACCTAAGGCCATGGCGGGTCCGATGTGCTCAGTGTGCGGCCAGCTGTCTGGGTGGGACCAAGAGGTCCAGGCTCAGGCTGTGTCAGAAAGGGCATTAGTGCCCAGGTTAGCCTATATATTTGTGGTACAGCCGAATGGTGTGCCCTGTTGATCCTCATTTGGGGGTTCTGGTGAGCCCCAGAGGGCAATGTTTTTCTTCTGGAGGGCAGGCAGAGTGCTGCATTTTAGTTCTGGATTGCCAAACTGGAGGGCTTGTGGGCTAGTTGTCTGAGGACGGAAGTCTGAGATCCCAAGCTAGGCCTAGGTTTCTGGGTGAGGATATGGCATGCACAATCTACAGACCTGAATCAAGTCTCGTGCATCTGAAGTCAGTGCGAGGATCAGACGATTGCTCAGGTTGGTTGACTTTGTGTCCCTGATGGCCCCTTCTTGAAGGGGGGGGTGGATCACGAGGCCATGGGGGTTTTCCCACGATGGGAGTTGTGAGAACCTTCCAACTGCAAAGATTCTTCTGCAGGACAATTGAGTCCTGTTGGTTGCCTCCAGGACAACGATTCCGAGCAGGGCTCTAAGGATGGATGTCTGGGTAGCCCACCTCGCATTCCAATTGTCTCCAAGCAACAAGACAGGTTAGATCTGCCTGATCTGGGGGAGCAACCGAGGAGGCTGAGTTGAAATGGACTCTCCCGTGGATGTGTCCTAATATGATTTTGTGTCTATGGAGACCTTGGAATGAAGCGGTGGCACTGGGGCCCTGAAGGGTTCTCCTAAAGAGTTGCTTTCACACAGCTCCATCGTGCAAGTTTCCCATGTGTAGATGAGATTTGTTCTAACGGGTGAGTCATGAAACAGCCATATGCTGTTATTGAAATCCAGGACTCTGAGGAGAGATGCCTGGAAACCAAAGCAGTGGATCCGATAGGTGCCTAGGGGCTTGTTCGATCCTTTTTTCTCTGGGCACATCAGTCTACGGGTCTGAGTGCTGGTAGGTGCTCAGATGGGCCCAGATTGCCCCTGTTTGTCCTGGGAAGCCACATATATTGGGATGGCCTAAGGGACTTTGTACGTTTATCCTATATGTAGGGTTGTGGCCATTGGAGTGGGCACATACAATTCCCTTGGAGAGGGCAAGCATAGTCGTTAGGTTTGGCTCCAGGGGCCTGAGCCTGTAGGGTGTGTAGGCCAGGGCTGTTTGGACAGTTGTCTGAAAACACAAACTCGGCTTATGTTTCGGGTCATAGGTATGGCAGGACTGATCTCCAGACCATGAGGAGAACTCTTCGGGATATGAAAAAAGGGCGAGTGTGAGGCTCTTGCTCAAGTTTTTGTCTCTGGATATCGTGTCACTCATGGTCGTGAAATTTCCGGGTGACTCCATGGGAAATGGACGAGTCTTACTCTCTGGGGGTCTGGCCCCGTCCTAAGAGTTTGGTGTCATTCTGTGGGAGGGAAGAAGTCCGTTGTTCTGTTGCTGTTGATTTGTTTTGTTTTGTTTTTCAAAAACTCAGGTGTCCCACCAAATGAGGGATTCCAGAGTAGAGCCCTGGGGAGGGGCGACTGGACAACCAGAAATCTGGTTAAAAATTGGGGCCTAGGGACATGTCAAGCCCATTATGACATCTAATGGTCCAGCCACTGAGAGGACGTACTAGAGGACAGGACTCACGCTGAGGGTCACAATGCGTGTTTATGCCCTCATCGCACTCAAGAATGGGCTGGGCCTCAGGGTGAATGCTGGTTTCTCCTACACTGAACGTTGGACAGCATGCCACCACAAGGTTCTTGCCATGGGTAAGGAAGAGTTCTGATTTCTGCATCACAGTCACCGCTGGGCAGTGATTGGAGATAAGGTCTAGGTTCTGAAGCCTGAAAACTGAGGTAGGGAAGAGATGATGACCTAAGGCCATGGCGGGTCTGATGTGCTCAGTGTGCGATCAGTTCTCTGGGTGTTGATCACGAGGTCCGGGCTCAGGTTGTCATACAGTGCATTAGTGCCCAGGTTAGACTATATATTTTGGGTGCATCGAGTGCCGTGTAGGTTCTTATCTGAAGAACTCCTCAGGATATGAAGAATGAGCGAATCTGAGGCGCACGCTCAGGCTTTTGTTTCTGGATTTTGTTTCAGCGATGGCCGTGGAATGTTGGGGAGGCCTCATGGGCCATGGACGAATCTTGCTCTCTGTGGACTTGGCCCGATCCCAATTGTTTTTTCATCAATCTGTGCGATGGGAGGACTCCTTTCAGGTTTGTTACCTCAGGTGTCCCACCAAAAGAGGAATTCCAAAGCAGAGCCCTGGGGAAGAGTGAAGGGACACCCCGAACTATGGTTAAATATTGGGGCCTAGGGGCATGGCAATCCCAATATGCTGTCTCTCCATCCAGCCGCTGAGAGGCCTTACCTGAGGACTGGGCTCAGGCTGAGGGTCACAATGTGTGTTTGTGACCAATGTGGCCCGCAAGAATGGGAGGGGCCTCATGGGCCACACTGGTTTCAACTACACTAAATCTTGGACAACATGCCAACCACAAGGTTTCTTGACATGGGGAAAGAGTTCTGATTTCTGCATCATTTTCAAACCCGGGCCGTGATTGGAGATAAGGTCTAGGTTCTGGAGCCTGAAAACCGAGGTTGAGAAGAGATGACGACCTAAGGCCCTGGCAGGTCAGATGTGCTCAGTGTGCGGCCAGCTGTCTGGGTGGGGGGCAGTTGTGCCAGGATCAGGCTGTGTCAGAAAGGGCATTAGTGCCCAGGTCAGCCTATATATTTGGGGTACAGCCGAATGGTGTGCCCCGTTGATTCTATTTTGCGGTTTCTGGCTAGCCCCAGAGGGCAATGTTTTTCTTCTGGAGGGCAGGCAGAGTGCTGCATTGTAGTTCTGGATTTCCAAACTGAAGGGCTTGTGGGCCAGTACTCTGAGGACTGAAGTCTGAGAACCCAAGCTAGGCCTAGATTTCTGGGTGAGGATATGGCAGGCACAATCTACAGACCTGAATCGAGATCTCGTGCATCTGAAGTCAGGGCGAGGATCAGACGATCGCTCAGGTTGGACAGTCTTTCCCTGATGGCCCCTTCTGGAAGGGGGGGTGGATCACGAGGCCATGGGTGTTTTTTTCCCACGGTGGGAGTTCTGAGAAGCCCCCAACTGCAAAGATTCTTCTGCCCGACAATTTTGAGATCTGTTGGTTGGCTCCAGGACAACGATTCCGAGCAGGGTTCTAAGGATGGATGGCTGGGTAGCCCACCTCGCATTCCAATTGTCTCCAAGCAACAAGACAGGTTAGATCGGCCTGATCTGGGGGAGCAACCGAGGAGGCTGAGTTGAAATGGACTCTCCCGTGGATGTGTCCTAATATGATTTTGTGTCTATGGAGACCTTGGAATGAAGCGGTGGCACTGGGGCCCTGAAGGGTTCTCCTAAATAGAGGCTTTCACACAGCTCCGTCGTGCAAGTTTCCCATGTGTAGATGAGATTTGTTCTGATGGATGAGTCAAGAAACAGCCTTATGCTGTTATTGAAATCCAGGCCTCTGAGGAGAGATGCCTGGAAACCAAAGCAATGGATCCGATAGGTGCCTAGGGGCCTGTTCATTCCTTTTTACCTCTGGGGACATCAGTCTACGGTTCTGAGTGCCGGTAGGTGCTCAGATGGGCCCAGATTGCCCCTGTTTGTCCTGTTAAGCCACAAATATTGCGATGGCCTCAGGGACTTTGGAGGTTTATCCTATTATATAGTATGGTTGTGGCCATTGGAATGGGCACATACAATTCCCTTGGAGAGGGCAAAAACAGTCGTCAGTTTTGGCTCCAGGGGCCTGAGCCTGTAGGGTGTGTGGGCTAGGGCTGTTTGGACAGTTGTCTGAAAACACAGACTCTTCTTATGTTTCAGGTCATAGGTATGGCAGGACTGATCTACAGACCACAAGGAGAACATGGAAATGGACGAGTCTTACTCTCTGGAGGTTTGGCCCCGTTCAAAGAGTTTGGGGTCATTCTGTGGTATGGAAGAAGTCCGTTTTTTTTTTTGTTGTTGCTTTGTTTTGTTTTTGTTTTTCAAACTCAGTTGTCTAACCAAATGAGGGATTCCAGAGTAGAGCCCTGGGGAGGGGCGATTGGACAAAAGAAATCTGGTTTAAATTTGGGGCTTAGGGGCATGTCAAACCATTATGGCATCTAATGTTCTAGACACTGAAAGGACTTACTAGAGGACAGGACTCATGCTGAGGGTCACAATGCGTGTTTATGCCCTCGTCGCACTCAAGAATGGGCGGGACCTCAGGGTGAATGCTTGTTTCTCCTACACTGAACCTTGGACAACGTGGCAACCACAAGGTTTCTTGTCGTGGATAAAGAGGAGTTCTGATTTTTGCATCACACTCACCCCTGGACAGTGATTGGCGATAAGGTCTAGGTTCTGAAGCCTGAATACTTAGGTAAGGAGGAAATGATGACCTAAGGCCACTGCGGGTCTTATGGTCTCAGGGTGCCGTCAGTGTCTGGGTGTTGCTCAGGATGTCCCGGCTCAGGTTGTGTCAGACAGTGCATTACTGCCCAGGTTAGACTATATAATATGGGTACATTCAAGTGCCGTGTAGGTTTATTCTCATTTAATGTTCCCGGGTAGCTCTTTAGGCAATATTTTGTTTCAAGAGGGCAGGCAGAGTGCTGCAATGATGGTCCGGTATTGCCAAACTTGTGGGCTTCGGGGCCAGGAGTGTGAGGACGGAATTCTGAGAAAACAAGCTAGATTTGGGATTCAGGGACTAGGGCACGGTATGTACCTCCTGAAGATCTGAAGCAATATCTCATGCATCTGAAGTCAGAGCGAGGATCAGACGTTGGCTCAGCTTGGATTTTCTGTTCATGACGGCCCCTTCATGAAGGGAGCCGAATCTCGAGGCCATGGAGGTTTTCCCACGTTTGGAGTGGTTGAAGGCCCCCTCCTAGGATTCCTTCTGCGGGACAATTGAGACCTGTTGGACAGCCCCAGGACATCCCATATGGATGAGTCCAGACCAACGTTCGAGGATGGATGCCTGGGAAGCCCGCCTCGCATTCCAATTGTCTCCTAGCGACAAGACAGTTTAGATCTGATGGCTCTGCGGGAGCAACCGGGGTTGCTGAGTTGAAATGGAATTTCCTGAGGATGGGTCTAATGTGTGTTTGTGTCCATGAGGGCCTTGGAATGGGGCGGTGGCACCGGGACCCTGAAGTATTCTCCTAAGCTTTTGACATAGCTCCCATGCACATGTTTCCTTGTGGAGACGAGGTTTGTTCTGATGGGTGCCTCAGGAAAACCCCAATTATGGTATTGGAACCCAGGGTTTTGAGGAGACATGCCTGTAAACCAAAGCAATGGATCCGATTTTGGCCTAGGGTCCTGTCTGGTTCAATCTTCTTCTCTGGGGACATCCATCTAGGGTATGAGTGGAGGTAGATGCTCAGCTGGTGACAGACTGAACTTTTTGTCCCGGGTGACCTATACTATTGGGATGGCCTCAGGGACTTTGGGAGGGTTCTCCTAATTTGTACGATTTTGGACAATGGAATGGGAAGAATTCCCATGGATTGGGTAGGCACAGTCCTAATGTGTGGCTCCAGGGTCCCCAGCCTGGATGGTGTGTTGCCCAGGACTTTGAGGACAGAAGTCTGAAAACACAAACTCAGCTTATGTTTGGGGACGTAGGTATGGCAGGCCCGATCTACAAACCATGAGAAGACATCTTCAGGATATGAAGATAGTGCGAGTCTGAGGCGCTTGCTCAGGATTTTGTCTCTGGATTTTGTATCAGCGATGGCCGTGGAATGTCGAGGAGGCCTCATGGGGCATGGACGAATCTTGCTCTCCGTGGATTTGGCCCGATCCCAATTGTTTTTTTTTTCGTCAATCTGCTGGATGGAGTACTCCTTTCAGGGTTGATACCTCAGGTGTCCGACCAAAAGCGGAATTCCAAAGCAGAGCCCTGGGGAAGAGTGAAGGGACAACCGAACTATGGTTAAAAATTGGGGCCTATGGGCATCGCAAGCCCAATATGCTGTCTCTTCATCCAGCCACTGAGAGGCCTTACCTGAGGACTGGGCTCAGGCTGAGGGTCACAATGTGTGTTTGTGTCCAATGTGGCCTGCAAGATTGGGCGGGGCCCATTGGCTACACTGGTTTCAACTACACTGAACCTTGGACAACATGCCAACTACAAGGTTTCTTGCCATGGGGAAAAAGTTCTGATTTCTGCATCATTTTCAAACCCGGGCCGTGATTGTAGATAAGGTCTAGATTCTGAAGCCTGAAAACCGAGGTTGAGAAGAGATGACGACCTAAGGCCATGGCGGGTCCGATGTGCTCAGTGTGCGGCCAGCTGTCTGGGTGGGACCAAGAGGTCCAGGCTCAGGCTGTGTCAGAAAGGGCATTAGTGCCCAGGTTAGCCTATATATTTGTGGTACAGCCGAATGGTGTGCCCTGTTGATCCTCATTTGGGGGTTCTGGTGAGCCCCAGAGGGCAATGTTTTTCTTCTGGAGGGCAGGCAGAGTGCTGCATTTTTAGTTCTGGATTGCCAAACTGGAGGGCTTGTGGGCTAGTTGTCTGAGGACGGAAGTCTGAGATCCCAAGCTAGGCCTAGGTTTCTGGGTGAGGATATGGCATGCACAATCTACAGACCTGAATCAAGTCTCGTGCATCTGAAGTCAGTGCGAGGATCAGACGATTGCTCAGGTTGGACTTTGTGTCCCTGATGGCCCCTTCTTGAAGGGGGGGGTGGATCACGAGGCCATGGGGGTTTTCCCACGATGGGAGTTGTGAGAACCTTCCAACTGCAAAGATTCTTCTGCAGGACAATTGAGTCCTGTTGGTTGCCTCCAGGACAACGATTCCGAGCAGGGCTCTAAGGATGGATGTCTGGGTAGCCCACCTCGCATTCCAATTGTCTCCAAGCAACAAGACAGGTTAGATCTGCCTGATCTGGGGGAGCAACCGAGGAGGCTGAGTTGAAATGGACTCTCCCGTGGATGTGTCCTAATATGATTTTGTGTCTATGGAGACCTTGGAATGAAGCGGTGGCACTGGGGCCCTGAAGGGTTCTCCTAAAGAGTTGCTTTCACACAGCTCCATCGTGCAAGTTTCCCATGTGTAGATGAGATTTGTTCTAACGGGTGAGTCATGAAACAGCCATATGCTGTTATTGAAATCCAGGACTCTGAGGAGAGATGCCTGGAAACCAAAGCAGTGGATCCGATAGGTGCCTAGGGGCTTGTTCGATCCTTTTTTCTCTGGGCACATCAGTCTACGGGTCTGAGTGCTGGTAGGTGCTCAGATGGGCCCAGATTGCCCCTGTTTGTCCTGGGAAGCCACATATATTGGGATGGCCTAAGGGACTTTGTACGTTTATCCTATATGTAGGGTTGTGGCCATTGGAGTGGGCACATACAATTCCCTTGGAGAGGGCAAGCATAGTCGTTAGGTTTGGCTCCAGGGGCCTGAGCCTGTAGGGTGTGTAGGCCAGGGCTGTTTGGACAGTTGTCTGAAAACACAAACTCGGCTTATGTTTCGGGTCATAGGTATGGCAGGACTGATCTCCAGACCATGAGGAGAACTCTTCGGGATATGAAAAAAAGGGCGAGTGTGAGGCTCTTGCTCAAGTTTTTTGTCTCTGGATATCGTGTCACTCATGGTCGTGAAATTTCCGGGTGACTCCATGGGAAATGGACGAGTCTTACTCTCTGGGGGTCTGGCCCCGTCCTAAGAGTTTTGGTGTCATTCTGTGGGAGGGAAGAAGTCCGTTGTTCTGTTGCTGTTGATTTGTTTTGTTTTGTTTTTTCAAACTCAGGTGTCCCACCAAATGAGGGATTCCAGAGTAGAGCCCTGGGGAGGGGCGACTGGACAACCAGAAATCTGGTTAAAAATTGGGGCCTAGGGACATGTCAAGCCCATTATGACATCTAATGGTCCAGCCACTGAGAGGACGTACTAGAGGACAGGACTCACGCTGAGGGTCACAATGCGTGTTTATGCCCTCATCGCACTCAAGAATGGGCTGGGCCTCAGGGTGAATGCTGGTTTCTCCTACACTGAACGTTGGACAGCATGCCACCACAAGGTTCTTGCCATGGGTAAGGAAGAGTTCTGATTTCTGCATCACAGTCACCGCTGGGCAGTGATTGGAGATAAGGTCTAGGTTCTGAAGCCTGAAAACTGAGGTAGGGAAGAGATGATGACCTAAGGCCATGGCGGGTCTGATGTGCTCAGTGTGCGATCAGTTTCTCTGGGTGTTGATCACGAGGTCCGGGCTCAGGTTGTCATACAGTGCATTAGTGCCCAGGTTAGACTATATATTTTGGGTGCATCGAGTGCCGTGTAGGTTCTTATCTGAAGAACTCCTCAGGATATGAAGAATGAGCGAATCTGAGGCGCACGCTCAGGCTTTTTGTTTCTGGATTTTGTTTCAGCGATGGCCGTGGAATGTTGGGGAGGCCTCATGGGCCATGGACGAATCTTGCTCTCTGTGGACTTGGCCCGATCCCAATTGTTTTTCATCAATCTGTGCGATGGGAGGACTCCTTTCAGGTTTGTTACCTCAGGTGTCCCACCAAAAGAGGAATTCCAAAGCAGAGCCCTGGGGAAGAGTGAAGGGACACCCCGAACTATGGTTAAATATTGGGGCCTAGGGGCATGGCAATCCCAATATGCTGTCTCTCCATCCAGCCGCTGAGAGGCCTTACCTGAGGACTGGGCTCAGGCTGAGGGTCACAATGTGTGTTTGTGACCAATGTGGCCCGCAAGAATGGGAGGGGCCTCATGGGCCACACTGGTTTCAACTACACTAAATCTTGGACAACATGCCAACCACAAGGTTTCTTGACATGGGGAAAGAGTTCTGATTTCTGCATCATTTTCAAACCCGGGCCGTGATTGGAGATAAGGTCTAGGTTCTGGAGCCTGAAAACCGAGGTTGAGAAGAGATGACGACCTAAGGCCATGGCAGGTCAGATGTGCTCAGTGTGCGGCCAGCTGTCTGGGTGGGGCCAGTTGTGCCAGGATCAGGCTGTGTCAGAAAGGGCATTAGTGCCCAGGTCAGCCTATATATTTGGGGTACAGCCGAATGGTGTGCCCCGTTGATTCTATTTTGCGGTTTCTGGCTAGCCCCAGAGGGCAATGTTTTTCTTCTGGAGGGCAGGCAGAGTGCTGCATTGTAGTTCTGGATTTCCAAACTGAAGGGCTTGTGGGCCAGTACTCTGAGGACTGAAGTCTGAGAACCCAAGCTAGGCCTAGATTTCTGGGTGAGGATATGGCAGGCACAATCTACAGACCTGAATCGAGATCTCGTGCATCTGAAAGTCAGGGCGAGGATCAGACGATCGCTCAGGTTGGACAGTCTTTCCCTGATGGCCCCTTCTGGAAGGGGGGGTGGATCACGAGGCCATGGGTGTTTTCCCACGGTGGGAGTTCTGAGAAGCTCCCAACTGCAAAGATTCTTCTGCCCGACAATTTTGAGATTGTTGTTTGGTTGGCTCCAGGACAACGATTCCGAGCAGGGTTCTAAGGATGGATGGCTGGGTTAGCCCACCTCGCATTCCAATTGTCTCCAAGCAACAAGACAGGTTAGATCGGCCTGATCTGGGGGAGCAACCGAGGAGGCTGAGTTGAAATGGACTCTCCCCGTGGATGTGTCCTAATATGATTTTGTGTCTATGGAGACCTTGGAATGAAGCGGTGGGCACTGGGCCCCTGAAGGGTTCTCCTAAATAGAGGCTTTCACACAGCTCCGTCGTGCAAGTTTCCCATGTGTAGATGAGATTTGTTCTGATGGATGAGTCAAGAAAACAGCCTTATGCTGTTATTGAAATCCAGGCCTCTGAGGAGAGATGCCTGGAAACCAAAGCAATGGATCCGATAGGGCCTAGGGGCCTGTTCATTCCTTTTTTACCTCTGGGGACATCAGTCTACGGTTCTGAGTGCCGGTAGGTGTGCTCAGATGGGCCCAGATTGCCCCTGTTTTTGTCCTGTTAAGCCACAAATATTGCGATGGCCTCAGGGATCTTTGGAGGTTTATCCTATTAGTATGGTTGTGGCCATTGGAATGGGCACATACAATTCCCTTGGAGAGGGCAAAACCAGTCGTCAGTTTTTGGCTCCAGGGGCCTGAGCCTGTAGGGTGTGTGGGCTAGGGCTGTTTGGACAGTTTGTCTGAAAACACAGACTCTTCTTATGTTTCAGGTCATAGGTATGGCAGGACTGATCTACAGACCACAAGGAGAACATGGAAATGGACGAGTCTTACTCTCTGGAGGTTTGGCCCCGTTCAAAGAGTTTGGGGTCATTCTGTGGTATGGAAGAAAGTCCGTTTTTTTTTTTTGTTGTTGTTGCTTTGTTTTTGTTTTGTTTTTTTTCAAACTCAGTTGTCTAACCAAATGAGGGATTCTCCAGAGTAGAGCCCTGGGGAGGGGCGATTGGACAAAAGAATCTGGTTTAATTAAATTTGGGGCTTAGGGGCATGTTGAAAAACATTATGGCATCTAATGTTCTAGACACTGGAAAGGACTTACTAGAGGACAGGACTCATGCTGAGGGTCACAATGCGTGTTTATGCCCCTCGTCGCACTCAAGAATGGGCGGGGCCTCAGGGTGAATGCTTGTTTCTCCTACACTGAACCTTGGACAACGTGGCAAACCACAAGGTTCTTGTCGTGGATAAAGAGGAGTTCTGATTTTTGCATCAACTCACCCCTGGACAGTGATTGGAGATAAGGTCTAGGTTCTGAAGCCTGAATACTTAGGTAAGGAGGAAATGATGACCTAAGGCCACTGCGGGTCTTATGGTCTCAGGGTTTGGTGGCCGTCAGTGGGGGGGGGGTCTGGGTGTTGCTCAGGATTTGGTCCTCAGGCTCAGGTTTGTGTCAGACACCAAAGTGCATTAACTGCCGCAGGTTAGGACTATATATAATATGGGTACATTCAAGTGCCGTGTTAGGTTTATTCTCATTTAATGTTCCCGGGTAGCTATTTAGGCAATATTTTGTTTCAAGAGGCAGAGCCGAGTGCTGGCAAGGTGATGGGGGCCGGTATTGCCAAGACTTGTGGGCTTCGGGGTGCGGGGCCAGGAGTGTGAGGAACGGAGATATGCTGGGAGAAAGACAAGCGAGATATTGGGATTCAGGGAAATAGGGCACGGTATGTAAAACCCTCCTGAAGATCCTGAAGCAATATCTCAATGCCATCTGAAGTCCAGAGCGAGGCCAGACGTTTTGGCTCAGCTGGGATTTTCTGTTTCATGACGGTCCACGCCCCTTCATGAAGGGAGCCGAATAGCTCAGAGGCCCCGTGGAGGTTTTTCCAACGTTTTGGAGTGTGGACTAAGGCCCCCTCCTAGGATTCCTTCTTGCCTGGGACAATTGAGACCTGTTGGACAGCTCCTGGACATCCTCATATGATGCGTCCAGACCACGTTCCGAGGATGGATG